>NW_017619255.1:62297-559797 GCF_001879475.1 Ipomoea nil | reverse complement strand
ACTAACTCTATTATAATGTAGATAACACACGCGCATTGCGCGAATAATCTAATGCCAATGTGTATCTTTAAATTAGTGTTTTAGAATTTATCAAAGTAATTTGGTATCATGGCGTATATCAATGCAAGATTATTAAATTTTTTATAGAAGTAAATATTTTAAGAATGCATAACTGTGACGGTATGACGTATGCCAGAAATGTAGGATTAATTGATGCAATAAAAGTTTTAGAGGGAAGCACATTCACTGGATAGTACCTAAACATAGTTTTTGCAACACAAAACTCTATTAATTGGCGTGATACATGCTTCCTCTTGTTGCTACTTCTGCAAAAAATGAATTTTTGATTTGATCTAGTCCCTTGGTGTGCTCCACTGCAAATTTAGTGCCTTGGCACACTGCACCTTTAAAAACAGAACCAAATCCTCCTTCCTCAAAAAGACAATGATAATAGGCATTATTTTTCATTTGTCTTGAATATATATACCTTAAATTAGGTATACCGTTTCATCAATGTCCAATGCGTGATTCTAATTAATTGACCAAAACTCATGTTTAATTTTATATTGTATTTTTTAATACACTCCAACATATTCATAGTATATGTTTAATAATTATGTCAATTTTTAATTTGGATGAAGTTCGAACCTAAATAATAAATAGTTAACGGAATATTCCGTTACTAAAGTTTACACTGACAGGATGCAGGAGTATTTAGGAATAGTAATTGATATAATAGAGGGTAAAGTAAGAAAAAAATTTACTAAAATTAAAATAATATAAACCATTCATTTCAACAAACAATGGGGTGTTTGGTTGGGTGTAGTTAGAATTCCTTTCCATAATGACATTTCAGTCTTTATGCTACTAACTCGCATTTTGTACACGCAATGCGCGAAAATTTATGCCCAGACATTAAAAATTGATAAATACAAATAATTAAAAGTTATAGTTCAAATTATATTTCACAATTCCTTAAAATAGTAAATTTTAATCATTGTATTTGAAAACTATAGAGATAAAAAAAAATTATATTTTGTTTAATACTCCGTAATAATGTAAACAATTTTGATATAATATATAATAATTTTAATAAAATGATAATTAAAGAATAGGAAAAAGATATTATAGATATATGTATAATGTATATGGTAATAATGATGGAGTTATGAATGTTAAAATTAAATAGTAACGGTGTTATAACGGTGTAAACCCGTAAAAGTACTTTTGTTTAACAAGAATATAGTAGGAACATTTTTGTCCATTATAATTGAAGTGTACAACATTTAGGGTGTGTTTGGAAACCCGGAAAATGATTTCTCAAAATCATTTTCCGGGTTTTTGGTGTTTGGCTATGCAGGGAAAAGAAAAGTCAAAGGAAAATGGCACATAGTCAATGGAAAATGAGTCATCTTTTCTGGAAAATGACTTCCCCTTTTCTAGGGAAAGTCATTTTCCATTCTTTGGTTCTCTCCTCTTCTGGCCAGAGAAGTTCTGTGTCCATCGAGACTTCACCAACACGTATGTGCAGTACCTTTTTTCGGTTGTGGATTTAGTTTCTGATTTGTCGTTGTACTTTTTTTGGCGAGCAGAGGGAGTGTTCTCTATTGCTCTCTGGTTTCCAAACCAGAGAGAGCTTCTTTCTGGTTTCGGCCGGAAACCAGAGAGTAAATACTGCTCTCTGGTTTCGGCCGGAAACCAGAGAGCAGTACTCTCTGATTTCATAAGTCATTTTCCTGCTTTCCAAACGGATCCTTAATGAAAAATGTATACCTTTATTAGCATACAAAAAATAAATATAAATCAAGGATATAATCATGATGGAGACTTATTATGTTTTTAGATTTCACTAGTATGATACTCGTGCAATGCACGGGACAAAATTTTATGAATATTTTAATCCTGCTGTTGTAATATAAGTTTGCAATAATATTATTTTTGATGTGCATTGTGTTCTTAGACTAATAATTGGAATTTGGAAACTAATATTACTAAAAGTAATAAGCATTACTAATAGAGAAGAAAAATAAATTTTAATTTACAAATTATTAAAAACTTCTTTGTAAACTACATTAGTGGTTAAAGTACAATTATTACCTAACTCATTATAATTTAAGATTTTGAGACCATTTGGATTACTAACTTTTGATATTGTTACATACAATTATCCGTGAACAAAGACTAGTTTGATCAATAGTTGTCCAACATGTGATAGTGTCTAATCAAAAAGCTCTGATATTAGAGTTGCATTGATAGTGGTCTTCATCCTGACAAGAGAAGAGAATTGGCTGCCATTAATCATGAAGAGGATTTCAACTAGTTCGAGAGACCTCCTACTGCTATCTTAAGGGCCCTACATAAGGATGACTTGGGTCTCCTTGGGTGGAGCTCATATGTGAGAATCGCATAACGATTCTTGGGTGCACCCCGGCCCTCCTTTCATTAGGAAAAAAAAAGTTCTGGGATGTGAAGCTTACAAAGGGTTTATTTTTAATCAACGCAAGTTAACAACACGTTTGTGCTCCTTTGTACATTATGGCATGATGGGAAACTATTTTCTAAAGATTTTTTCACAAAATTAATTCCGAAGAAATAATAACTCTAAGAAAAATGAAGAGAAACTATTAATTATAAAATTTATTTTGCATGATATAAAAATACTTATAATCGAATCAAATAAATTTATGCCTGTCAATGGGTAATTACTTACCATCATTCACTTTGGTTCTACACAGTTGTAGTATATGGATCTGTGGATCTGTCAAATCAGCATTATAGTAAGGTAAGACAGAATCCACGTGCTCGTCCCACAGTGTAATCGTGAGCCGACTCCCCCGGAGTGAAAACAACAATGAACATCATGACGCCTAAATTTATACTTAAACAAATCAAAAGGCCATCTAAACAAATACATACCAAGAATCTTCAATGACAAAATAAATCAACCTTTGAGGTTTGAATTAACTTGGATAACTTTTGGCTAAGTAATGGAAGCTACATGTCCAATCAAATATGTGAAAACCAAACAAAAGATTTTAAATTGTCATTATATTCATGATTGCACTATTAGAAATTTAGTATAACAAAAAGAAATGAGAACACATCCAGAACAAAATTTTAAGAAGAATTTACCAATTAGTCGATTGCTATCCACTCCCCCGGGAGCCTTCAAGGCTTCGACGATCCAAAATCCTTGAGTTTGAACATGTGTTTGGAAAAATCGGATTCATCTAGATCTGTAACGCTAATCAAAGTGTCGTGGTTCGCTTTCATAATGTACTTATGCGCGCACGACTTAAACCCCATGCAACACGTTTGCACAATGAAATTGTGAATATCATAGATTTCTCATTCCTTCAAAAGTTTGTTGAATTTTACGACAAACTCTTTGAGATTTGTAAATGGATGCAAGTTCCCCGAGGAAGATCATATCATTGCAGAATAGTGCATGTAAAGAGGAATTAGTGACCATGAAATTTAAAAACCAAGCCAGCAAGCATAATGCATTTTAAAATAAGCAATAACTACATATTGGCCTAAAAAAAAGTATAGTTGTTTGGTAGTCTAGCTGAGGCCGTATGCCACTTTATTATTGGCTTCCTTCTTACCAGTACATGATTTTTAATTCTAAATTATTATTAGAAGGTTTGTTGTTGGGATTGACTTTTTATAAGAATAGAAAGAGTTCCTTTTTTATCCTGTCTTGGCCTAAAATATTATCATGTAGATTTTCTTCTAGTTCTATTAGATAAGAAAACATAGAAAAAAGTCACTACAAATGTTTTATCAATTGAGAACAAATAGCGTTATAATCTCTGCAGTTATTCTAGGGGTGTCAATGCGGGCCGACCCGCCCCATCGTGATTTTTTTGGTGGGCTTTTGCGGGACAGCCCACGGGCTAGGACATACATAGCCCAAGCCCGCCCCATGCAGGCGCAAATTATGCCCTGGAAACGTGTTCACCATGAATGGTGAACACGGGTCCAAACGACGCCGTTTTTACGTTAAAAAAAAAAAATAATTCGCGGATATGGTGTTAACGGCGCGCGTTTGGTCAGATTATGAATTTTCTGTTATGAGATTATGAATGTACTGTAAATTCATAATCTCATAACAGAAAATTCATAATCTCAAAACAGAAAATTCATAATCTCATAACAGCAAATTCATAATTTCATAACAGAAAATTCATAATTTATAAATGTTGAAGAAGCTTGCGCTACAGAGGAGCAGTCATGGTTTCGGACGGGAATGTGTAGGCACAGGTCCAAAGTGAATGTGCAGGCAACAGTCATGGTTTCGGACGGGAATGTGTAGGCACGGGTCCAAAGTGAATGTGCAGGCATGGATTCATAATTTATGAATGTCTGAAATCATTACGCACCTCAAATTAAAGTGAAACCGCAAAATGTGAAAATGAAGAAGAAAAGTCACGCGATTAATTAAGAAAAAAAAAAAAAGATAACGATGCACTAACACCGTTAGGACCGTGTTCACCATGAATGGTGAACACGGTTCCATGGCATAACGATTGCCATGCAGGATTGTGGGCCCCGACGGGCCAACCATAAAATTAAAAAAAAAATTAAATAGTAAATACTCCTAATATTTAAAGTCAAATTTAAATAATAAGATAAAACTGACAGTCCATACTCCATATAGCAAGATAATCTATTCCAATTTCGAGACTATGAAACTATGAAAGCATGAAATAACAAAAACTACACAAGATATATTCTACTTTAATGAGTTTAAACTATCACAATTTTGAGATAAAAGTTGTTATCAAACAAAGGAATAGGCCTATTACTGAAAATGTTATGCCATTTCAGGCCTATTCTGCGAACCAAACGTGTCCTAATCTCTGCATACAATATAGAAACTGGAATGCTAGCTTCTTTAAGGCCTCAAGAAACACTACACTACTAGGAAAACAAATGATGAAAGATATATCATGATAGGGAGCTGGAGAAACAGAAGCCTTACTCTGATCTTTTCAACAGCAAATCCATTGTTCTTGAGAATTTCATTCAAAGGTAAAGCACCAAGTTCCATTGAATAACAAAAAATGCAATGGAAAATAGAAGATAACCAAACAATGAAAACATATAAAAAATCCAAGATATCCATTCATAATTAGTAAAAGAAACAGACTTAATAAAGGTTTCTATCCTGGGTTTCTCTTTGGATCTTTAAAATGCTATTGTACCTATCCAAAAATAAAATATAAAAGTCTTGATGTAAAATTGAGAAGTAGAGGAATATACCCATTCCAAGTGCATGTACCTCTGCAGACAAATAACCATTCACTACATGAGACTGATGAGAGAATATCCACACCCCACAGATCCAAGCTAGAGATTAAAAAATGATTAATAATAGTAGTAGTAGTAGTGAAGAAGAAAGTATTTCTTCAATAAACTTCTGTGAGCATACATGAACATATACATCTATTGACAGCATTCTTACAATTCCTATCGAAGACATTTTAAGTCCAAGGAGAAGATTTTATAGTTTAATAATTTATGAGTAATCCCATATACTTAGAGTGAAACTGAATTGTTCAAAATATATTAATTAAATTTGATTTGAAACATAGTTCAGGACATAAAACCAAAATGCAATGGTACAATGAATCCACTTAATGACACTGAAAAAACAGATAAAATATTCAATCTTATAACCCTTCCAAGCAGAAAAGGAAAAAAGTTAGATTAATAAGAAATGCAACAGTATAGAACTTCAGAGCATTTAATTATCAGACATCATAAGCATGTTTTTCTGCCTCACCATTGTTCTTTGAGCTCTATGTTTTGGATAAAATAGCATCTTGTATTTTCAGCCAAAAGACTAACTTAGTAAGCAACAACATGCACAAATCATCAAGCACCATATCTTAAACTACCCCTTAATTTTCTCATATTAAAACCACAGAATCCTAAAATCCTATCTTCAAAATTTCTATATTATTAATAAGCATCAACAAAACAAAAAACTATTTCATAAGAAATTCATAACAATATTGGACACAAAAATTTATAGTAACAAAATTGTTCAAATAAAATATTTAAAAATATAATTACTAATTGCATAAAATAAAAATATATTACTAGTAATGTTGCATGAAGAGGGTGAGTTTGTGGGGTAACATTGTCATCCTCTTTTCCACATCTTTATAGTCTTCTCAGCCTCACAAGTAATAAGCCTTGTACCAGTTACATCATAGGTGAGAGCATAGATGGCAGCTTCAGTTTTCAGTGACCCAGGTTGAACAACAGTTTGTGCTTGCTGGAAATTGTGGCCACTCCTCCAATCCCAGAACCACAAGCTTCCGTCATCACCTCCTGTAGCCATAACACCCTCGTCATTAACCGCCATTGCATTGATGATCGTTTTCTGGTGAGAAAGCATGTTGTGCAAGAATTCTCCTTTGGGGAGGTTGAATTTTTTAATGTTGTCAGCGGAGGCAGACGCAAAAGCATTATCCTCCTTTGGATGCAAAGCCATCGCCCTCACAGATTTCTTGTGGTGTGTGAGTGTTGCCATACACATAGCCTTACCGTATCTCAGGTCCCAGAATTTTATGGTTGAATCATGTGAAGCAGTAATGACCTGAGGATCCGTTAATCGAGTTAAAATAGAGCAGACGGTGTTGTCATGCCCAGACAAAGCATGTATTTGCATCTTGGTTCTTATGTCCCAGACCCGACAGACAGAATCACGACCGCCAGTGAGCAGGACATCAATGGTGGGATGAAGAGCTAAGCAATAGACGCCACTTAAATGTCCATGATAAGACCGAATCACCTTATTTTGTTCTACGTCCCAGCATTTTACTTGTTTATCATCACCCGCAGAGAACATGTAGGTATTCTTATTGCTAACAGCAAGACCTCTTATTCATTTGTTGAATATGGCCAGTAAGAGTGTGCTTTAGCGTTCCAGTTGCTAAATCCCAAATCTTGATTGTCCGATCAGCTGAGCCTGTACAAAACCATGCATTACTGTGGTCCACTGCAACAGACCGCACCCAACCCAAATGCCCACTTATCACCCTGTAATTCTTCCATTTACTTGCAGCAGTAGAAAGATTCCTGCTTTCTGATGAGAACCCATTTTGTGGACCTTGAAGAGCAAGGGCATTTGAAGGATGAGCAGAAGGCTTTGAATTAGAATGAGGTTGAGCGGCTGCTTTGCTTGCTATAGCTCCATACTCAAGATTTAGCTTATGACTTATTCGAATCTTCTTGCTTTCCGGATCGGAAGGGGGAGGGGAGAGAATATATCGAGAGCGCTTCAGAGATTGTGGTTCTACTGGTAATTCCGAATCCATCTTTGAAGAAGCCTAGCTTGCTTGCTTGCGCCCTGAATCGACGCGGGGTTTAGTCGTTTAGGTTTGGGTTTTTCTTAATGCCTATTAATGGTCTTTTATAGAAAGGAATTGTAGTAGTGTAGAAATAGGCAATAATAGAATTACTCAAAATAGGAATCTATATTATTAATTTCTTAACCAACAAGTTTCTTGGTTCACACGTTTCTTTATAAAAATAGAATATAGATATAGATTACATTCCTATTCCCAATAATGATATTAATCGCAGTTTCCATAGAATTAACATTCCTTTCTATATAAACCCGCCTGGGCACTGTTTTCCCAATAATTTTATTTATCCCAGATTCCATAGAATTACCGTTCCTTTCTAGTTTCTATATATAAACCCCACTGTTCTTCAGTGTCCATAGGCTTCTGCAAAGAGAGATGGATTCGAAATCTCTGAAGCGCGCTGCTCTCGATGTATTCTCTCCTCTCCACGAAAGCAAGAAGAAGAAGATAAGAATGGAAGAATTGTATCCATCGGAGAGTGACCTCCCTTATGAAGAAGAGCTCCTTAGGAACCCATTCGGGTTGAAATTGTGGTGGCGATACTTGGTGGCTCGAGCAGATGCCCCTTTCAAGAAGCGCCCTATCATCTACGAGCGTGCTCTCAAAGCTCTCCCCCGCAGCTACAAGCTCTGGCATGCCTATCTCAGGGAACGCCTCCAACTTGTCCGCAACCTCCCTGTCACCGACTCTCAATTCCAAACCCTAAGCAACACCTTCGAGCGAGCCCTTGTGACTATGCACAAGATGCCCCGCATTTGGATCATGTACTTGCAAACCTTAACAGACCAAAAGCTGCTGACCCGCACCCGCCGCACGTTTGACCGTGCATTGTGTGCACTGCCTGTCACTCAACACCATCGGATTTGGGCGCCCTATTTGTATTTTGTCAGTCAGAGTCAGATGGGGGTGGGGTTCCCAATTGAGACATCGCTCCGGGTTTACAGACGGTACTTGAAGTATGACCCCTCCCACATTGAGGACTTCATTGAGTTCTTGGTGAATTCAGAGTTATGGCAGGAAGCTGCAGAAAGGTTGGCTGGAGTATTGAATGATGATCAGTTCTATTCAATTAAGGGAAAGACGAAGCACCGGCTGTGGTTGGAGCTTTGTGATTTGTTGAGTCAGCATGCTACTGGGTTGAATGTGGATGCAATTATTAGGGGAGGGATTCACAAGTTCACGGACAAGGTTGGAAGGCTATGGACCTCCTTGGCAGATTATTACATCAGAAGAAAATTAGTTGAGAAGGCAAGGGACATTTTCGAGGAGGGAATGACCACAGTGGTGACTGTTAGAGATTTTAGTGTAATTTTTTATGCATATTCGCAGTTTGAGGAGAGTATGCTAGCTCTAAAGATGGAGGAGATGAGCGAGAGTGATGTGGAGGTAGAGGAGGAAGATGAGGAGGATGAAGATGATCGATTAAATGTGGCAAAATTAGAGAAAAACCTTAAGAATTTTTGGTTGAGTGATGATAAGGATGTTGATTTGAGATTAGCGAGGCTAGAGTATCTTATGGATAGGAGGCCGGAGCTTGCGAACAGTGTGCTTCTCAGGCAAAATCCACACAATGTAGAGCAATGGCATAGGAGGGTGAAGCTTTTTGAAGGGAATCCCACACGCCAAATACTCACTTATACCGAGGCAGTGAGGACAATAGACCCAATGAAGGCTGTAGGGAAGCCGTTGCATACACTGTGGGTTGCATTTGCAAAACTGTATGAGAAACATAAGGATGTTGCAAATGCTAGGGTGATATTTGATAAGGCAGTGCAGGTGAACTACAAGACTGTGGATCACCTTGCTGCTGTCTGGTGTGAATGGGCTAAGATGGAACTTAGGCACAAAAATTTTAAACATGCACTTCAACTCATGAGGTGTGCTACTGCAGAACCATCTGTTGAGGTCAAAAGGAGAGTCATTGCTGCTGATAGCAATGAACCAGTTCAGATGAGACTTCATAAATCCCTTAGGCTTTGGACGTTCTATGTGGATTTGGAGGAGAGTACATTAGAGTCTACTAAGGCAGTCTATGAGAGGATTTTGGATCTTAAGATTGCCACACCCCAAATCATTATTAATTATGCAATGCTTTTGGAGGATCATCAATTTTTTGAAGAAGCATTTAAAGTTTATGAGAGAGGCGTCAAGATTTTTAAATACCCACATGTCAAGGACATATGGACTACCTATCTTTCCAAGTTTGTCCAAAGATATGGGAAGTCAAAATTGGAACGAGCTAGAGAATTATTTGATCATGCTGTTGAAGTGGCCCCTGCTGATGTGGTCAAGCCATTGTTTTTGCAATATGCTAAACTAGAGGAAGACTATGGTCTTGCCAAGAGGGCAATGATGGTTTATGCTCTAGCTACCGTAGTTGTTCCAGCTAATGACAAATTAAGCATGTATGAGATTTACCTAGCTCGTGCATCTGAGATCTTTGGAGTTCCTAAAACTAGAGAAATATATGAGCGGGCAATTGATAATTCAGGACTTCCAGACAAGGATGTGAAAACCATGTGCCTAAAGTATGCTGAACTTGAGAAGAGTCTGGGAGAGATTGATCGTGCCCATGTACTATACAAATATGCATCTAACTGGGATAAATGGAATGAATTTGAGATGCAACATGGAAATGAGGACACTTTCCGTGAGATGCTCCGTGTAAAGAGAAGTGCATCTGCCAGCAGCTATAGTCAGACACACAACATTCTTCCCGAACTCGAGGAAGCCAAAGATGTGTTGAAACAGGCAGGAGTCGATGATGATCAAATGGCTGGCATAAAAAGGCAGTTGGAGCTCAATGTAAATGAAACAGCCACAAGAGATAAGAGTAGGGTAGTTGAATTTGTGAGTGTAGGTGTTGGTGCACAGAAGAGTACTGCAAACAACGATGACATCGAGCTCCCTGATTCTGAAGGAGAAGAAGATGATGAAGGGAAAGTTGAGATTGCACAAAAAGATATACCCGAAGCTGTGTTTGGAGGTTAGTCCGAAAGAGGGAAATATCTGAGATAGAAAAACAATGGTGGTGATGGTTCAGACAGTCATGTGGGTGCACTTGAGAGGATAAAGCGACGGAGACAAGCTTCCTAGACACTTCGGTTGTTTGACTTCATTTGTAACAATTTTGATCTTTTTACAGTTTGTGTATAAATGTGTTGGGTATGAACAAGTCCATAAAACCCACTAAACTCAAATTACATTATTCATATACTTATTTTTTATATATGTTCTTCAAAGGCTGGAAATTTTCATTGAAACCTACAATAATGATATAAATTAATCATCTAAACTTGACTGTTCTTGTATCTTTTTTAATCTTTTCATATACAAAATCAGCAAAAATGGATTTATATTTTGAATTGTTAAACCACAGTAGTAGTATGCAGTCAATTACCATATATTTTAGATGACTTTTATGTCATTTGGAACTGGATATCAGGAATTTAGATTGTTTTTGTTAGTTTAAGAGAATTTCTAATCTAGATTTTAAATACAGTATATAAATTTTTATTTGCCAATACTAGATTAATTAATATATAAAAAAAAAATTGTGAACTGCTAATGGGACCTAGGTAGTAATAACAACTTTAGCATACAATTGTCACGAACATCTATCTAAATCTAAAGTGTTGGTACTTTTCGTCATCCGATTTAGAAAATAGCTCATCTTAAACAAAAAATTGTGTTTTTCATTTCCTTTATACAGTTACTTATATTCCCTTTACTAATTTTTCTTGTCTTGTTAAATTGATAATATTCGTCCTTATGACTTGGTTGATATCATGTTAATGGCATTTGGTTGGAGAGAATTACAATTCCATTTTTACATAATTTCCGAAGGCAAGGAAATTCATTCGTTTGGTTGGAAGAAATTGCGGGTCATTCCATGGAATTGAAATTCCATCATTTCCAAGGAATTAGAATCCCATGCCCCCCTTGGTATTTCAATTCCATGGATTTTTGGAAGAAAAAAAAATAACTTTGAGACAAAATTACTCTTCTCTTTTTAACCTAAAATTGATGTTTGACATCTCTCTTTCGATTATAGTGTGTCTCTTCTTATATTCTCGACACAGAATGTCAATTAGTAGTCCAACCTCAATCAAGTATATTTTCTCAAAACTCTCTTATCTATTTTATTGCTTTTGTTATGCAATTTTAAGGTTTATTTACAGCGTGTTACATAAAATTTCAAAAGAAAAATTTGAATTTGGTCATTTATTATTATAATAATAATAATAATAATAATAATAATAATAATAATAATAATAATAATAAGAGTAAATGTCAGCCAAGGTTCTCCGAGTTTGGTGGTTTCGCCACCTTTAGTCCTAAACTTTCAAATAAACCCTCCGAGTTTTGAAATGGACTTGCCATAGTCCTTCCGTTAATATATTCCGTCTTAGCCATGAAAATTAAGGGCAAAATAGTATTTTTATTGCAACCCTAGCCAAAATAATTCATTTTCCTCATAAATTAGCCCTAATCCATTTCTTCATACCTTCTTCCTCCCATTTCTTCGGTCGCGACCGGTGCTATTTCGGAGGGTCCAACTCTTTCCCGGATGCAACAAAATGAATTGTTTTGGTTGTGATTGTAATAAAATGACTGTTTTGCCCTTAAATTTCACAGTTGAGACGAAATATCTTAACGAAAGAACTCCAACAGGTCAATTTCGAAATTCGGAGGCTCACGGAGGGTTAATTTGAAAGTTTAGGACTAAAAGTGACAAAACCACCAAACTCAGAGGACCTTGGCTGGTATTTACTCTAATAATAATAATAATAATAATAATAATAATAATAATAATAATAATAATAATAATAATAATAATAATAATAATAACAATAATAGTAATAATAATAATAATAGTCGACCATTTCAATAATTAACTTTCGGAGAAAATAGGGCATGTGATGACCGAAATGGTCCATTGACTATAGCAAAATTATCAATTTGGTCCCGAGTTAACGAATGTCTAACGGTTAGGACCATTTCGGATAAAAAAAAAAAAAAAAAAGGTATAGTCGAGGATGTAATTGGTCAATTTTAAAAATCGAGGACCAAAATAATAAAATTCTCATAATCGAGGGACCAAATCGGTAATTACCTCTACTTTTTTCTTTAGTAGAAATTATAGTTTTTCACATCTAAAACATACAACAACAATATTCTGTTTTAGCTTACTTTGGAAAAGCCAATACGGCATGTTTGGCTTGGGTTTGGAGAAGGATATTCGGGCTATCAAGGATGAGGGTGTGGATGGGTACATTGAGGACTAGCCAGTTTATGCGTGGTTGGCAAGGTACCTCATAGCACGTTGTCACTCACCGCGTTGCGAAGCGTAGTAGTGTAGGGTTGTTCCCCAAGCAGGGCAATTTAGCTAGAGAATTTTGTGTCACAGACTCATTCTCGTGCGGCCTTAACTACTTTCCCTTGAAATGGCTAAGTCAGCCTCGCTCAACCCTCATTGGTGATGCTAATTAAAGAAAAGAACTTGTAAGCTTTATTCGGAACTTGGATTGCCGGATTATTGGATTGTTACAAAATGAGCTCATGAGAGGTATTTATACCAATTCCATATCCTCAATAGACACATGATATATATGTACTTGATTTGCGACTAAGACCCGCAATTCGCAAGTCAGGTCCTAATAATATTTTCCTTTGACTAAGACATCATTTTTCATTAACCTTATTTTTCCCCTTTTATCAAACACTGAAATTGGAAGAATATTTTTCAAAAGTCATTTTACAAGTTTCCAAACACACCCTTAATGTATAATTGTTGTACGAATATGAAAGTACGAAACAATATATTCTATTAGGAATTGTATTACACTATTTTACAATATTATGCAAATCTATACTATATATAAAAACAAACCTAAACTTTACTTCCCGCCCAATTCCTAAAAAATCTCACTTTCTAATAAAATATATTGTTTTCTACTTTCCTATTCGTACAATCCCAACCCTAAGGGCCCCACACCCCGACCCGATAGAGTATTTGGGAGGAAAAAATAGTGTAATACAATTCCTAATAGAATATATTGTTTCATACTTTCCTATTTGTACTATAATTTTATATTAAAATTCATATTCGTAATATAATATGACAATCTATATCTATATATCTATATATATATTCTATATATAATTAAAAGTAAAATCATCCTTCTAGCATTTTCCCGCCAAAACTCATTGTATTGGTCAAATTATATAATTATTTTTTTTAGAAGCATCCATTATGAGACAATGAATAAACGTAGAGTTTGTTTATAAAGAACCTAAGTTAGTGAATCTAAATTCATGTGATCATAGAAGATACATTTTGAAGGCTTACAAAGCGACGAGGGTGTCACCAAATTAGGTGGGGGAGGATTTTGCACTCGAGCAACTTTGCTACGCATTTCCGAGATTAGTTACACCGTTCAAGACATTTTTCACACTAGTATATAGTTTCTCAAAGTTTGTAGAATTTTCCAAAACAGTGTATAGCGCGCACTAGTGATGTAGAGAACAATAGAATCTTCTAGAACATTTTAGAACCCTTAGGATTGTATAGAATTTTAAGAAGGATTCTAGAGAAAGAATTATAGCCATTGGATCAAGTACGTAGATATCCACTATTTGAGGATGTAGAATTGGTATAAATACCACTTATGGTCTCATTTTGTAACCATCCAATAATCCCGCAATCCAAGTTTCGAAAAAAATTTAGAAATTCTATTCTTTAATTAGCATCACCAATGAGGGTTGAACGAGACTGACTTAGCTATTACAAGGGAATGGAGTTCCGAAGCCCTACATCTCAACAAAATCGACGGTCAACACATGCTGTTATGGAAAACTAAAAAATAAAAAAGAAAATTAAAAGATAAAAAACATTTAGGCTTAAAAATTCCAAAGAATTATTAACGTCAAGTATGCTGAACTTGAGAAGAGTCTGGGAGAGATTGATCGTGTTCGTGTACTATACAAATATGCATCTAACTGGGATAAATGGAATGAATTTGAGGTGCAACATGGAAATGAGGACACCTTTCGTGAGATGCTCCGTGTAAAGAGAAGTGTATCTGCGAGTAGCAATAGTCAGACACACATGGAAATGAGGACACCTTTCGTGAGATGCTCCGTGTTAGTTGAGATTGCACAAAAAGATATGTTTGGAGGCTTAGTCCAAAAGATGGAAGAATCTGAGAAAGACAACGGTAGTGATGGTTCAGACAGTCATGTGGGCGCACTTGCGATGATAAAGCGACGGAGACGGAGACAAGCCTCATAGACAATTTGGCATGGAAGCTTTGCAAACTCATTTGGTGCAGGCAGTGAGCACTTAATCTGATATACCAACTTGACAATCATAAGAACTTTTGTTACCTAATTGCTTCATAGTATAGGGTTCTGTTTAAAGGTTTAGTCTGAATAAAATAAATTTTGTTTCAGATAATATCTTATATGAACATACCAGTTTTGTTAGTTTTTGTGAAACTATCTTTTTTATTGTAATGCATTGAGGAATGTAGTTTGGGCGCAGACTTCTTAAATGATTCTAGACACGATGTATTATTATAAATTGGGGTTTTCGCAAAGGGAGTTGCAACAAAAGAAGCAGTAATGTTTTTCAAATATTACTTATTAGTACTTTTGAATGGATTTTAAGCAATATGGTTGATCAAAAGGTCCCTGTACTGTTGTAGCCTAATCAGCATGAGTGCAGAAATATATTTTAGAGTGTATCTTGAGATTTTCTAGGTTTTGGTAACCTTAAAAGTTTTGCTTTTCACTTATGATGTTGTTGAATGGAACATGGTGCACACAATAATATCTTTTTATTATATTCTTTTGGTACATTTGATGGGGGATGAGGCCGAGGGTACTGGAGTATAGTATCTTGCCTCGTATACTCTTGCAACAAGGGAAGATGGATTCTGCATTAATCTCCAGGCGTACGTGTTTGCTCAACATAGCAATATTAAACTCTTTCAACCATCCCACCTTTTTTTTTTTTTTTTAGTCTACACAGTCAACTCGATCTTCTACCTTATTCCTTTTCTCCCTCTAATATTCTCACCAATTTTGATCATACAACTATAGGGATCGTGTTAATTTCAGTCTTTAACTTTTTAAAGTGTCAATTTAATCTCTAATGGAGATGCTCTAAGGTGATACAAATAACAACACCCATAGTTTGACAAACCTGCACCTGCAATAATGTCTTGATAAAATTGTAATATTGACTTGATGGATTTGTAATATAATAGTGCATTAATGAGCTACTGTAGTAACTTAATGACCTACGCTACGTGATGATTTAATAGACTTATAGGTTCATTAAAAATTTAAAAATATCAATATAAGTATCATTTAAAATCAATCTGGTCAATAAATTATTCCTTAATTCGACCGACCCGATGCGGATAGAGTTTAGTCTGAGTATGATACGAGTTTAAAGGTCCCTCCTACAGCTAGAGTTTGCTCAGGACACTTCATTTTTTGACAAAAAAAATATTAATTAAAATTTTTAGTGACTTATTTTTGTAAATTAATTTTATTTGTATAAAAATAAAAGAAAAAATAATAAGTTCAAATAAAACAAAAAAAAAAAAAAAAAGAAAAGAGTATAGTAAAAATTATTTGATATATTCATATCTTAAATTGTGTATAGCTTGAGAAGTGGGTCAAAATGGGAGGATGACAGATACGAGTCAAAACACTAATTTGATTAGAAGTATGAACAACGTTATGAATCTTTTGTTGTCGTTATTCATTGGACACCTCCGCTGCCTTTCACCCGACAATCCATAAATTAATGTAAGATAACACCTTGCAATCGCGTAACCGAGTTAGCATAATGTCTTTGAAAATAATTCAGGATGCTCTTATTATAAATATACATTTAGTTTCACTTTTCTTTTGCCTTATGCTTCTATAGTTCTATACTTCTATGGATAATAAAGATTTTATTCTTATTTTATTGATACTATATATGAGTAAAGCCAATAGTCATGGTTTTTTGTAAATTTTGTCAGGTCACATGAGAAAGAGAAAATAGAGGAAAACAAATAAAGCTATCAAGAAAAGGAAAAAAAAAAAAAATGGGAAATAGAAATTTACGCCCTTGATGGGTATGACACTCGTGAAAATAATGTTATTTTTTTCTTTATTTCTCTTTGCATGGTTTTCTCTTTTCTCACATCACTCTCTTCCAAATCATCATCCCTTACCTCCAACAAAGAAAAAATAACGTTATTTTTTCCTTTATTTCTCTTTGCATGGTTTTCTCTTTTCTCACATCTCTCTCTTCCAAATCATCATCCCTTACCTCCAACAAAGAAAAAATAACGTTATTTTTTTCTTTATTTCTCTTTGCATGGTTTTCTCTTTTCTCACATCTCTCTCTTCCAAATCATCATCCCTTACCTCCAACAAAGAAAAAATAACATTATTTTTTCCTTTATTTCTCTTTGCATGGTTTTCTCTTTCCTCACATCTCTCTCTTTCAAATCATCATCTCTTACCTCCAACAAAGAAAAAACTATTGATGAGAATGCCCTTGTGGTTGTTGTTGTTGTTGTAGACTGTAGTTATTATTATTATTATTATTATTATTATTATTATTACTATTATTATTATTATTATTATTACTACTACTACTACTACTATAACATAATCTAAATGTTATTTTAGACCAAAATATCAACAATGCAATGCCAGGTAGACCTGATTCATAATATAATTTGTCAATAATTTTGGAACAGGCCTAAAAAATTCTACTTATGCAACTTTCTAGAAATATAATTGGGCAAATTATGTTGTGAGCACGTGCCCACCTTGCAAGGTGGACATGGTTTCATATCCATAATCAGGGCCGTTCAAATAAAATGGGGGTCCTGTGCGACATCGTAATTTCGGTCATCACATACAGTATTTTTTCCGAAAGTTAATTACTGAAATGGTTCCTTAACTATAGCGAAATTACAAATTTGGTCCCAAATTAACTGATGTCTAACGGTTAGGACCATTTTGGGTAAAAAAAAAAAAGCATAATCGATGATGCAATTGGTCAATTTTAAAAATCAAGGATCAAAGTAGTGAAATCTTCATAGTCGAGGGACCAAATCGGCAATTAACTCAAAAAATTAGATCAGTTAGTTTTCTTCTCATCTTCGTTCTATATTGTAGCACATGTGCTACTGGAGGCCTGATCGACATTCTCTCCACCAAATCCAAATTCATTAACATACGCTTCCTATCCACTGGATAAATCTACCTTTGGTACAGGTATATGAGAAATATTAAATCTACAAAACAAGAACACAGACATTAACGCGGCGTTTGGTTGGAGAAAGGAAATTAGGTGGGAAAAGAATTGGAATAGTATGGGAATAAAGTGATTATTTAAATTCTAGTGTTTAGTTTGCAGTAATAGAATTACTGGAAATTTTAATTCCAATGTTTGGTATACATGGAATTAAAAGAGAATAAGTAGTATAAAGTCTAAAACGCTCATACTTATTATTATTATTATTATTATTATTATTATTATTATTATTATTATTATTATAAATCATAAATGACCAAATTCAAATTTTCTTTTGAAATTTTATGTAGCACGTTGTAAATAATCCTTAAAATTGCATAACAAATGCAATAAAATAGATAAGAGGGTTTTGAGAAAACAAATTTGATTGAGGTTGGACTATTAATTGACATTTTGTGTTGAGAATATAAGAAGAGACACGCTATAATTGAAAGAGAGATGTCAAACATCAATTTTAGGTTAAAAAGAGAGGAGTAATTTTGTCTAAAAGTTATTTTTTTTTTCTTTCTAAAATCCATGGAATTGAAATATCAAGGGAGGCATGGGATTCTAATTTCTTAAAAATGATGAAATTTCAATTCCTTCCAACCAAACAAATTAATTTCCTTACCTTCGAAATTATGTGGAAATGAAATTGTAATTCTCTGCAACCAAATGCCATGTAACATGATATCAACCAAGTCATAAGGACGAATATTATCGATTTAACCAGACAAGAAAAATTAGTAAAGGGAATATAAGTAACTGTATAAAGGAAATGAAAAACACAATTTTCTGTTTAAGATTAGCTATTCGTGACGAGCTAAAGTACCAACACTTTAAATAGATATTCGTGACAATTGTATGCTAAAGTTGTTATTACTACCTAGGTCCCATTAGCAGTTCACAATTTAATTTTTTTTTATATTAATTAATCTAGTATTGGCAAATAAAAATTTATATACTGTATTTAAAATCTAGATTAGAAATTCTCTTAAACAAAAACAATCTAAATTCCTGAATTTTAAGAAATTTTTAATGAAAATAAGCAAATAATGAAAAAAATAATTGGGTTGACCTTAAAATAGCAAACAAGTAAATGATATAGAGAGTAACATTTTAGATATTTACAAACATTTTAGATCTTTGCTAAGTGCTATATGTGTAGTCTACCATAGGATACCACAATTACTCCACTGCAAATGAGCCACAAAGTAAAGTATAAGATGCTCCCCTATGTGGGAGATGGTGGATTTGAGTTTCAGTGGAGGCGTAGTAGCTTGTATACGTGGGTATTTCTTTTTCTTTTTTAATAAAAAAAAAAGTAAAGTCTAAGATTTATTAGTCTAGCAAAACTTACCATCTCGAAAGACAGAAAGACGATGCAATGTAGGCATCTTTATGACAAATGCGAAGAGATCATCAATAATTGTGTTTAGAAACTTACCATCTCGATGAAATGATACCCGTTTTTAATTCAGGAATATAATTTTTAATTAATAGGATAATCAAATCACATAGTTGTGTTTTAAAATATTGTCAGTCAAATATTATCTATTATTTTAATTCTCATTCATGGTGTGTAAACTCATGAACTAAACACCCCAAATTGTTGAATTTTCGTAGCATTAGTATAGTGCGCTACAATATTCATTACAATTACTCTTATGTATTTACTCTACATGTGTTATATATACATATATATAATTAACCCTCCCACGTTGTTGCTCACCGCGTTGCCAAGCGTAGTAGTGTAGGGTTGTTCCCCAAACAGGGCAGTTTAGTTAGAGAGTTTTGTGTCACAGACTCGTTCTCGCTAATAATGTCACGTGCGGCGTTAACTACTTTCTCTTGCAATGGCTAAGTCAGCCTCGCTCAACCCTTATTGGTGATGCTAATTAAAGAAAAGAACTTGTAAGCTTTATTCGGAACTTGGATTGCCGGATTATTGGATTGTTACAAAATGAGCCCCTGAGAGGTATTTATACCAATTTCATATCCTCAATACTCAATAGACACGGGTTATATATGTACTTGATCTTACCGCTATAATTATTTCTCTAGAATCCTCCCTAAAATTCTATACAATCCTAAGGGTTCTAAAAGGTTCTAGAAGACTCTACTGTTCTTTACATCACTAGTGTTGTACAAGGTTTTAGAAAATTTTACAAACTTTGAGAAACTATGTACTAGTGTGAAAAATGTCTAGAACGATGTAGCTAACCTCGGAAATGCATTGCAAATTAAAGTTGCTTGAGTGCTAAATCCTCCCCCACCTAATTAATTGCATGTTCCCAAACATTTTATATATAGTATTAATCACACGTACTGTATAATTAGTTTAAATCTCTTAGGGTGTGTTTGGTTGGTGGGTTTTGTCCATAGGAATGGGTATGAAAGTGATAGGTTTTTAGAATATACTATGGGTTTCGAATACCCCATCAATTGAAAAACTCATACCCAAATAAAATAAGGGTTTCATTCTCAAGCACTATTATTAGTAACCATTTTCATTCCACCCTATTACCAAACATGTTAACTACTTTCACCAAAACCCATTACCATTACTAAGTATTTAATACACATTCCGATTCTGATTCCTATGTGCAAACCAAACACACCCTTAAACAATTGAGTGAGGATGGTCTCTAACTTATTGATTTCAAATGCTAAAATTCAAAAACTTACTCAAAGTAAAAGTCATTTAAGACTAAATTGAGTAAAATCACTACAGTTGAGGACTACCATTAAGACTCTATTTCTAACAGTCAACTAAAAGAATTTCTAACAAAGGACTAAATTGTATAAAACTATCAAAGTCGATAACTAAATTGAGCACAAAAAAAATTAAGACTAAATTGAGTAAAATCACTATAGTTGAGGACCATATTGGGTATTTACTCATTTTAGAAGAGTAAAGTGTAGTATGAATAAGTTCCTTGACTTATATCACCAGTTCGTGTGAAGATATAGATAAGCACATGTACTTATCAGACAGTCAGACAGTCCAGAATGCATGGCAGTACCAATCATTATTACATGGAACATGGTTCACACAATTGTGTGGACCATAAATAAAAAGTATATTTTTAATATACTAAGGGTACATTATTTTATATAATGTATCTTCAGTACAAAAATAATATACTTTTAATATATTAAAAATGTACTTGATATTCATGGTGTACACAACTATGTGGACCATGGGCCACATAATAATTTGCCCATTATTATAGGGGTAGTATTTTTGGTATTTTAGAATTTTAAGCAATTATTGTTTCCTTTGTCTCTCTTTCACGGCAAATTATGTTGTGCAACCGTGTGCACTATGCATGGTGCACACGGTTGCAAAAACAGCGTCGTTTTACTTAAAAAAAAAATAAAATCATTTTCGATTGTCGTTAGTTACGTAAACATATGTTCATAATTTTATAATTTCACATTCTGAATGTATAGTTATGAAGTTATGAATATGTAGTTATGCAATTCTGAATGTATAGTTATGAAGTTATGTATGTGTAGTTATGCATGCAATTCTGAATGTATAGTTATGAAGTTACGGATGTGTAATTATGCAATTCTGAATGTATAGTTATGAAGTTATGGATGTGTAGTTATGCAATTATGAATGTATAGTTATGAAGTTATGGATGTATAGTTCAAATTATGCATAACATAACGCCGTTACCGACAATCAAAACTGATTTTTTTTTTTAAGTCGGACGTCAAAATGACGTCGTTTTTGCAACCGTGTGGACCATGCGACTCCTCTTTCACGTTGTTGGGTTCTCATTCTTATAGACACGGGCTGCTCTTGTTCATTGATTTTCGGTAAGCATTCTTTTTTTTTTCTTTTGTTCGGTGTTGTTGCGTGTGTTTTGTTTTGTGTGCTGTTTTTGTTTCTCCGTTTGGGTTTATTGGGTTTGATTATAGAATTCGTTGGGGTTATGGGCTTTGTTTCAGAAGGGTGGTGACTGGGTGGCGGGCACTGTTGCGAGTGGTTACGGGGGTGTCAGGGGATGATGAAGCTAGGGTTGTGTGCACTTTGTGTGCATGAGACTACATTGGAGTTTAGTTGTGGAGGGGTATCCGTTTTGGTGGGGTGGGTGTGGCATCTGATTCTCTTTCCATCAAACTTTAATGAAAGCATTTACACCAATTCAATTTAAATTTTGCCACTATACTCTTAAACTTTAAGGTAAACATTTACACTAATTCAATAGACCTTGAAAAATTGGTCGAGATAAATGACAACACCTTTTTTCTCTCTTCCTTATTAGAAGGGCTCGTGGCAGAAAAAAAACTCTCACCCTATCGCTAGAAGCAAGTCTTAAGTGAGACTTATCATTTACTGGATCAATGTCACCATGGATGGGTCCTCTAGTGTCATTTGGGATGTGCACTGAAAGCACAAATTGTGTGCATGTGTAGCTTGCTATCGTTGGATTCTATGGGTTGATTGGTTGTTCTATGGGTCGTCTTTTGTTAGTATTTTCGTGGGGGTGTTGGGGGGCAGGGAGTGTGCATTGTAGCGCGGTGATGGATTTTGAAAGCGGCTCTGTAGAGTTGGTGGTAATGCTTTGAACGCACAAGAGAGAGCCTCTATGCTATATATACAATTCAACCATCTTCTAAAATGTTTTTGTATATATAGTGGTGCAAATCTCTTACTTTTTCAATATGAAAAAAGTGCTTGTTTCAAGCCTTCCCACCTCTATTTTCTAACTTAAATGGGTCTACTCTGAGAATTAATATCTCATCCACCCATTACCCGTTTTGAGTTAAAATATATCAATCTCTTTCGTATCACTAAGAAAAACTCGAATCTACTTTGATCCGACCCAAATAAGAAGTTAACCCAACATATATTTGTATCACAAAATAGTCACTTACAATGCCATTTTTGCTATTTTTTTTCAACACTACTATATGATTAGTTTACTATCCGGTGGTATAGTTCACCACTAAGTAAGACTTTGCGGATGATTCCACAAATAAAATCCTAAATCTAAAATTTTAAAAGAGGTTACACCTATGTTTGATATCACCAAAATCTAATACTATACAAATAGTTTCTAACACAATAAATCTGATCTTCTTGCAAACATAAAATTAAAAAATTTAAGAAATCGAAATATATTTAGCTAAACACTTTCTCAGAATATCCAATAATAGCAATTAGTTTGGAAGCAATTTGATCAAAAATAGTTTTAAAATACCCATGAGATAAATAAAAAAAAATACACAGAAAGCATTATATTTGTATACAGAACATGCATATATAAGATAACATTGTTGACTTTGTTGTAGAATTTGGTGTGAAATCTATGATGCTGTAACTTAACAAAGTCTATGAGCATTAAAGTGGCAGGCATAACTACAATTTAGAATCAGATTTCTGTTGAGTATTATATGTTCTTCACCTACGGTCTAACTGTTGAAAATTTTAGTTGAAAAATATATATGAGAAGGCTGGCTCTCTCGTCACTTGTGTGCACGCACGTTGCACGAATTTCCTTTCCAATAGGGCATGATTAATTTTTTAAATTCTTAAGCAATTTAACAACAATACTATGTGGCGCTTGAGACAATCCCGTTCTGGGTCCAAATCCATGGACTGCCGGGGATGTATGCTTCCCCGGAATTCGTCTCCAAGATCGGTGACTACATCGGACAGTTTATGGCAGAGGATCCCCTCAACTTTGGTGGGGCTTGGCGCAACTACTATAGAATTCGCGTCCGGCTGTCTGTGTCGACACCTCTAAAGCGCCGCATGAGATTGATCCGAAGAGATGGATCTTCCTAGTGGATCACTTTCCGGTACGAGCGGCTTGGCACTTTCTGCTATTGCTGCGGCATTCTCGGGCACTCAGACAAGTTTTGCAAGGTAGTTTATGAGCAGGGTGTGCTACCGGAAGCCTTCCCGTTTGGCGCCTGGATGCGGGCAAGCCCAAGGAGACAGATGCGACAGGTTGGGGCGAGGTGGCTGTTGTCCAAATCGAGCCCATGTACGATGGTAGATACAACCATCGCTGCTGGCCCGCTCCCTGCGGATATGGTGGCAACAACAGAAAAGGATGGATTACAAGGTGAGCTGAAGAGGCGTAGGGAGGACATGCTGCAAACAGATACTATGCCGGCTGTGGACGTGCATATGATGGAATCATCAAAAAACCCGGAGAAGGCGAGTCTGGTGGGCCAGGCTCGCCCAGCACAATGAGTCTACTCAGTTGGAACTGCCGGGGTTTGGGCGGCACCCGGACAGTTCGAGAGCTATTGGGCATTGTGTCCAAGCAGCGGCCCATGTTCGTCTTCTTAATGGAGACGAAAGCGACTAGTGGTTTAGTGGAACAGGTTCGCGTGAAATTGGGTTTTGAAGGAGCTTTTTGTGTGGATCGAGTTGGAATGGGAGGGGGACTTGCTTTGTTTTGGCGTGACTCTGCTGTCACTACTATGTGGGACTACTCAGTAAATCATATTGACGCGGAAATCACCATCACGGGGAAACCGGTGTGGAGGCTTACGTGTTTTTACGGAGAACCGGACAGAACACGCCGGCACATTACATGGAATCTCCTACGCCAATTAAAGGACCGTTCACTTCTGCCGTGGATGGTTGTAGGTGACTTTAATGACATCACTTGTCTATCAGAGAAAAGGGGACATCATACACATCCGACATCACTATTGGAAGATTTAATGATGTGCTCGAAGACTGCCAATTGAATGATATGGGGATGACAGGAGGCCGTTTTACTTGGGTAAAGGGTCGTGGAACTGATGCATGGGTAGAAGAGAGGTTGGACCGAGCGGTAGCAACGACGAGCTGGCTGGAAATATATGATGATGCACAGGTCAGTCACACTTATATGCATGAATCGGATCACTGTGCGATATTTGTTGATATTGAGACAAGAGCCGTGCGCACAGCCTTGCGGGTGTTCCGTTTCGAATCAGCATGGCTCCTAGAGGAGGGTTGCGCAAAAGTAGTTGACGAAGCCTGGAGAATATCGTCGGGGCAAAATTTTCAAGAACGGCTCGCGGTATGTAGCGAGCGGCTATGGCGGTGGGGCGGAGAGCATCATCGACGTTTCGGCAACAGAATACGGCAACTACGACAAATATTAGCCAGATTGAAGGAGGACCGAACTGATACGGGGGTGGCGGAGTTTTTAGCCGCTGAAGGTGAGTTGGATACATTGTGTCGGGCCGAAGAGATTTTCTGGAAGCAGAGGTCCAAGCAACTCTGGCTACGCCACGGGGACGCTAACACGAAGTATTTTCATAAAGCTGCGACGGAGCGCCGCAGGCGCAATACACTGACCCGACTCAAGGATCAAACAGATGCCTGGCAAACCGGGCCTGAGATGCACGCGGAAATCCTCAGGTACTACGATTCTATATTTTGTTCCGAGGCAAATAGCCCGGACTTATTTGGCAGTGTCCGTCAACGGGTTACAGAGGAAATGAATGCCTCATTATTACAGCCGTTCACAATAACGGATGTGAAAACCGCTCTTTTTGGCATGGCCCCTGAAAAAGCCCCGGGACCGGATGGGCTGTCCCCGGCGTTTTTTCAACATTTTTGGCCAGTGATAGGGCATGATCTGTCAATGTTTATTATTAATTGTGTGGAAACCAAATGCCTGCCGTCGGGCCTAAATGAGTCAAACATTGTACTCATCCCGAAAAAAAGGGTCCCGGAGAAAGTTGCTGATTTGAGACCGATAGCACTTTGTAACGTTGTCTACAATTGTAGCACAAGTATGCATTGCCCTCAAGGTTGTTTCTTCTTTGCCTTCTCAACGAGCTTTCATGAGGAATATTTTTGGAGTTGTACTTCCTCATAAATTTCTTGAATTTCCTAACAAACAAAGCAAAATTTTCGTCATTTAATAATTCATTGTTTTCTACTGACCTTGACGTGGACGGTTGTTCGGCAACTAGTGCGTTGGTTCGTTCTTCTCGTTCTTCCTCCTTCCTTGACTTCATCTCAAATTCGTAGGCTTTGAGATCACTAAAGAGTTTCTCGGTTGATAGGGTTTTTAGATCCCTATGATCTCTCATGGCGGTGACTTTCATATCCCAACTTAATGGTAGACCGCGTAGGATTTTGAGCGATATTTCCTTTTGATTAATGTCTTTTCCAAGATCATTAATCTCTCCCAAGATTTTAGCAAATCTTGTTTCCATGTCGGAAATATTCTCGCCACTTAGCATTTTGAAATCCTCAAATTTCTTTAATGTTATGGTAAGCTTGTTATCCTTCTCTTGTTGGTCTCCTTCGCCTATTTGAATGAGTGTTTCCCAAACTTCCTTTGCCGTCCTGCATTTACGAACTTTAGGAAAAATTGTATCATCAATAGATTTAAACAAAATATCCTTAGCAATATTATCCAAATTATTTCGCGTTCTATCTTCGCGATTCCACTCCGCCTTAGGCTTTGGAACATATCGTGGGATATCACTTGTCTGTACGGATGCAGTGTTCACTTGCAAGATTTCAATAGGACCACTAGTGATTACTTCCCACATTTCATCATGTAGTGCGGATAAATGTACCTGCATACGAATTTTCCAATCATCAAATTTTTCTAAGGAAAATAATAAATTTTGGGCAAAAATCATATCTCTCTTCATTTTGAAGTTTTTGAGATCTGTCCAGTAGTCAAAATTGACTCAAATAGACAACCGCTCTGATACCAATTGTTGGTCCCGATAGGGTGGTAGAAAGTCTAGAGGGGGGGTGAATAGACTTTCTAAACTTTTTCACAATTAATAACACTTTGATAATTTCAACTCAAAGTTACAAATAAATAACAAGATATTTAACTTGGCTGCACAGCGGAATAATTCAATAGTAAAGTGTTACGTAAAATTAGAGAGATATATCACATGCACTACGTTAGATATGCTTGAAATAGCTCAAATAATATGTATGCAAATTTTGGCTCGCATGCGGACGTGAAAAGTATTAAACCCAGATGAATTTATCTGTGTACGAAATGGGTTAGTCAAAATTCAATATGTAATGTCAATAAATGATTTATGTGGGTATGCATGCATGTACACGTATAAAGATATGCTAGCTAGATAATATATATATTTTAATAGTCAACTTGCATTAACTTGTAGGAAATAATAAATGCAGATAGAAGACATTATATTAGATATGAACTATATTGCATGCATACGTAGGTGAACCCAGATGATGAATAGTAAATATAAGAATGGGTTAGTTCACAATAATGAACAATAAATAAATAAATAAATGAGAGCAGTAAGTAAATGAGAGAGGCAATTTAGAGTGGTTCGGAGGTGGCGTAATCCCCCTACTCCACTTTTCTCCTTTCACGTCTAGGAGAAAATTCACTATTTTCCACACACAGTTACAATAGTGAATAAGTGCTACACAGGCACTTCTTCGAGTGTTTTGCACACAGCTACACCCAACCCCGAGTGTCTCGCACACAGCTACACTCCTCCACGAGTACTTCGCACACAGCTATACTCCTACGCCAACTAAGTGTCTTGCACACAGCTACACTTAGCAACCACGAGTGTTTTGCACACAGCTACACTCACGAGTGTCTCGCACACAGCTACACTCAACAGGTTAGTGTTTTGCACACAGCTACACTTAACCCTCTTTCTACACACAGTAGAGAAAAGATATAGAGAAAACAAATTTCTCTTCTAAAGACTTGAAGATTTCTACGTAGATAGCTCAAGAATAATGAACTGGATATTTCAAATATTGCTCTCTGTATTGTGTATTGCCTCTGCTTCAAGTCTTCAATCCTTGCCCGTATTTATAGCCAACAAAGGCCATATAGCCGTTGTAGCTTCTTCAGTCCTAGCCGTCCATCTGATTTGTGATGCTCCAATTTGCAACTTGCTCTGAAGCAATTAAATGCAGCAGCTTTCGGTGGAGAATAGCTTTATCAGATTTATTTGAAAAACTTCATCTGTGTAATCTTCAAAAGTCATATATTGCGGCTGATCTTCTGCAATAAATCTTCTTTTGGTTTGGATGAAATATCTTCTGACAAAAGTAAATGAAATATCTTCTGACAAAAGTAAATCTTCATGTTGAGATCTTCAAATTCGACCGTGCTCTTGCTCTTGCTTGAAGAAGATAAAATCTTCATAAAGAAATTCCGGCCGTGCTCTCTTGCTTCTAGTTCAAATGCGAGAAAGAAGAAGTATAGAGAATGAAGCTATCCTTTAAATTGTTTATTCTCAATTAAATGCTTCTCCTTTTGATGCTAGCTGACTTGCATTTAATAAGCCTGCTCCTTTTGATGCTAGCCACGTGATGTAGACAGCATGCATTGACCAGGTGTTATCTCTTCAAAAAATGTTGTCATTAAGAATCAAAACCATGTCCAACTGCAATGCTTCTCAAGTGTCTAACCAATACTCCGTGACAACCTATTACTCATATTTGGATTGATAATCTATACGTTTTCTGACTGAGTATCACTGAGCAAAATAGACGTCACAAAGATTCAAACATGAGTCTTCACTAAAACACAATAGTGCTTTATCCATCAACCTACTATGACCTCTTAGCATAAATACTGCAAAGAAATCCTAAGTACCAGCATTATGAAAGGTTCTATTTGCCTTTAAATTTCGTAGGATATTTGGTTCAGGTCTATTTTGAAGTTTGTACACTAGACTCAAAATAAAATATGGGGAATTCTAAAAATACAATTTTGGCTCATCAAAACTATATTACAATTATTCCTAACAATTTCCCCCTTTTTGATGATGCCAAAACCTATACTCAGTCATTTTGGCTTAGTCTTTTGAAAAATGAATTTTTAGAGATTATATTTTATTTTGACTAGCCAAGTGATGAGTTCAACATAATTTTGACCTAGAAGAATTGTTTTTAAACAAAAATTCCTATACGCACTTTTGAGACTGTTTTATTTTAATTCATTTTGAAATATTTCTCAATCATGCGTTTATACAAACTAAGTCAAAAACAATTCTTGATACCAAAAGAAAATAACAAAAGACTACCAACTTCTTCCCCCTTTCTTATACGTCCAGTATAAAAAAATAGAACATAAATATCAAGAATTTACCTCTTTTTCTTAGTAGATTTAGTGTCATCTTCTTCCAAAATGACTATCATTTTCTTCAATTTTCTTCCCCCTTTTTGGCAGCATCAAAAAGGGTGTGGATGTCATTTGAATCCTCCTTCTGGGCATTGTGAATTTACTTGACACTGTTTACGACCTCCTTGCAATGTCAACTAGTTCAAGTTACCATTCATTTCTTTATGCTTTCGCCCATAGGATTGACATCTTCCCAAACATAGACTACATCATTATCTATGTCACAAGCTCCAACATTAGCTCCAATATAATCTCCAACGGGAACTCTATCATGAGTTTCAACTTCTTCTCTAACATCATTTCCAACTCCATCAACCCGAACCTCATCTCCTTGAGTAGTAGATACCACATCATTTGCCAGGTTTTGAGATTCCCTCTGAATAGTTGCATAAATTCAAATAGTATGAAGTTGTACTTGTGGTTCCCCCTTTCTTGGTTAAATTTGAAAGTCGAAAGACTGCATATGGTCAATTTGAAAGTTTAGGACTAAACGTTGCAAAACCACTATACTCGGAGGGCCTCAGATGGTATTAACTTTTATATATATATATATATATATATATATATATATATATATATATATTAATTAATCTAGTATTGGCAAATAAAATTTATATACTGTATTTAAAATCTAGATTAGAAATTCTCTTAAACAAAAACAATCTAAATTCCTGAATTTTAAGAAAGTTTTAATGAAAATAAGCAAATAATGAAAAAAAAAATAGGTTGACCTTAAAATAGCAAACATGATGACAAGTAAATGGGTCAAAGTACTTATGAGGACCTGTACTATAGTGTTTTGTTCAATTTAGTCATTTTACTTTAATTTTGTTCATATTAGTTCCTATACTTTAAAAATTGAAACAATTAAGGACAATAGCTATATGAGCAAATATTTATATATTTATTTTGGACATATTAATATAATATATTGGTGGTACAAATAATTAATTTTAAATATTTATAAAATAATATATGAGTTGACATGTAAATATGATGACGTGGCAGAGATAATATCAGTGCCACATAAACTATTGTCCTTAATTGTTTCACTTTTTAAAGTACAAGGACTAAATTGAACAAAATTAAGGTTAAAAGATTAAATTGAACAAAACACTATAGTACATGGACCTTATAGGTACTTTGACCCAAGTAAATGATATAGCTAGTAACATTTTAGATATTTACAAACATTTTAGATCTTTGCTAAGTGCTATATGTGTACTCTACCAATCATGGTCCACACAAGTTGTGTAGACCATATTTTGTCTACTATAAAATAATGTACATTCAGTATAAAAATAATGTACATTGTATTCAGGGGATGTACATTATTTTTGTTCTGAGTGTACATTATATTATATAATATACATTCAATACAAAAATAATGTACATTTAGTATATTTAAAATGTACTTTTTGTTATGTTTCACATAATATAGTGTGGACCATAGTCCACATAACATTGTGTGGACCATGATCCACACAATAATTTGTCGTACTCTACCATAGGATACCACAATTACTCCACTCCAAATGAACCACAAGCCCACAAAGTAAAGTATAAGATGCTCTCCACAGGTGGTAAGTTTGAGCCTCGATAGAATCGTAGTAGCTTGTATATGTGAGTATCCCCTTTCCTTCTTAATAAAAATAAATAAATAAATAAATAAAGTATAAGATTGATTAGTCTAGCAAAACTTACCATCTCCAAAGACAGAGATACAATGCAATGTAGGCACCTTTATGACAAATGCGAAGAGATAATCAATAATTGTTTTTAGAAACTTGTATGTCATCTGCCTCCAAGGTAGATGAGCAACAGACTTTAACTTATAGTTAATGAATAACTGAGGACTCATCATGGTGAAACCTGTGAAAATTTGCCAGAAAAAAAAAAAAAAAAAATTCACACAAAATACTTCACTATTAATCAATGTCTGCTAAAATAACAAAAGGACACTTTCAAAAAAAAAAAAAAAACAAAAGGACAATTAATTTTGGACTAAGTTATTCATGATCCATTCTCTTAATTTCCTGAACCTTGAAAAACTGTTGTGGCAATCATACATTAGAGATCGAGTATATAGAAAAGCATACAACCAAGAAGAAGAGGAGATAGGATAGATACTTCATCGCAAGATCATTAGTCATCTAAAATATATGGTAATTGACTGCATACTACTACTGAGTGGTTTAACAATTCAAAATATAAATCCATTTTTGCAGATTTTGTATATGAAGAAGATTAAAAAAGATACAAGAACAGTCAAGTTTTCAAGTAAAAAAAATATAACAATTGAAATTCACATACCTCTATGTGCATGGTATTAATTTCCTATTTTCCAGAACTCAACGCAACAAGATACCTAACTTGCAACTTGCAAGTATCATCCATGAAGTTTCATTGTCAAGTAAATAAAGGAAGACAAATAAAGTTCACAAGAACTGATTTTGCAGATAACCCGGCCTTCCATGGACTTGTTTTTGTTCCAAAATTGAATATCTGAAGAGTTAATAGTTATTCAAAATCATAATTTATCCTGCAAACTTGCATTTATTATCTGCTCTGCATAAGAGATGCTATTTCTTACCATTATTGAATGCCAAGAAGCCAAACACAGAATGTAGTAGTACGTGATACAACCATGGTAATCACAAGAATAAAAAAGGTTAAAAAAAGGTTGGAGATGACATGCAATTTGAAAGCAAGCTAAGAGTCAAAAAACAAGAGTAATGCAAAACAGCGAATTGTCGTTTTAATGCCAAAACCAATATGCAATTACAAATACATAAACCTTAACCTTCAGGATCTGAAAAGACTGATCTATAACCAATATGCAATTACAATTTTAATACTAAAAATACACAATTTAGGATCAAGATCCACCTTGCAAAGTAGACGACCTAGTCCATGGTATAACAACTGTCTTTAATCAGAGGCTATTTATATGCAATAAAAAATTTCATTATCACTACAAATTTATAATAACATAATCTTCCGTGGGCTACACTGACGAGTATAACACTAATTGTTGTGTCTAATACAAGATTTGATGAACATGATGCCATGCATGCTAATCAAGATAAACTACTAGACTCCAACTTTAATTTACATGAATTACCTTACCTTACCTTGTGCTAGCTGTCAGTTTTGCTCCCCTTTCATAACAATTCCTTCAAGAATTGCATCCGTACCGTACGAAAATTACCAGTAAACTGTTGAGAATTTACGGGACCTGGAAACTTGAAAGATATTGAGAAATGGCCCGACGGACAAAGGTTTTGAGATTGCATCTCAAATACTCGAGAGCACTTTTGAACAATTCTTTCGCCGTTGGTTGTCACTCCGTTTATTATCACCGTGCCATCATCCTCAACTTCACAGCTAAAATCAAATCACCTGCAATTTTAGTTAAATGGGGCCAAAATAAGCGAGAAAACAAAGCTGACTTGTTGAGAAAATTAAAGTATCAACGAGATGTATAAAGAATTATATATGCCACTTTTAACTTTATAAAATACTCCATCAGTAATCGCTATCTATGGTAATGAACAATCAACATCACATGCGGGAATATCTATCTCATGCATTTAATAACCATCCCCTAATTTTGCAACATACAAAGGATTCAAATCAAAGTAGAAAAATGATAAATGAAGTTGAATCAAGGAATTGAACCTATGATGCATGCAATAACAAGTGATTGAGTAGGTTTCAGTGCTTACTTTCATCTCTTTTTACTCCGGAATAAGTAAGAGTCCTAAAACCGGCCCTGTTTGCCCATTTGCTGCACTTCCAGTTATCGAGTACCCCCCTCTGGTAAAAGTGCCATGTTGTTAAAGGATTAGCAGTGTTTAAGTGAACAACAAAACCAAAGTTGTATCAAGTTGCACGTTACTATCACCTCTAGTTATGTGTCTCACCAGCAGGAAATGGAAGCAACCCCTCACAGTATCCATCCAAGAGCAAATGTTGAAGACCGGTAAGCATTTTGAACTTTTCCAAGTACCCATCCCAGCACTAATGTAGTTCACATCAGGGTCATTGACGAATGCAATATTTTCAATAACATTATGCCCATTATGTAGACGTAGGGGATGCAAGTGAGGTGGAAAAAGATCATTCAGTTGGCTATAAGTTGCGACAATGGGTTTGTGGGCAATAAGCTTTTCTCTTTGCAAGTGGAGCAGCAGAGGGGAGCGTTATGTTGGAGTGATGTAACTGAGTAAGTCACGAGCTAAGATGCAACCAACCAAAGAAAGCTTGTTGATAGATCATAGATGAGCCCATAATCAATCACTGCTAATCCTCTTAAATAATTCAAATAATGCATGATTCTATTTCACTTACACAAAATGCATTTTAATGGAAATAGTTTTGTGTCTACAACTCTAAAAACTCAATCTATTGCCAAACCTACAGAGCTTTCCAGACAACTGATGTAAAAGCAACAGAACGTAACACAAAAAAGATAGAAGAATGTCTTAACTATAGGCCCTCTCCTCAGTTACAGTTAGTATCTCTGCTACTAGTCCTTCCATCGATCGATCAACCATTTTGAACACTCCAAATTAAAGATCAAAAGATCAGGAAAATAACAGGTGAAGTGCAGAAATTAAATTAAGATAGAGTCCTTGAAATGTCTAAGTGTCATTCTAGGAATTTCACCAAGAATAGTGTTATGGATTCTGCCTATAGGAAAATAAGCTCCGTTAACCAACAGTCTACGTAAGCTTAATCAATCCACAAGAAAAGGAAATAAACTGCAAATCCCTCTCACTACTCAATAGCCTGACACTCCTATTCTGAAAATCTACCAAAAAAACATATGGCATACTTAAAGACATGCAACCTCATAAACCACAGGAATTGATTAAAAAACTCAAAATCTGTTCTGTATTCCCTCCCTACATTTCTCTTAATCTGACAAACATAAGGCACTCAACAAACCTTTATTATCTCATAAAACCCGGTTTGGGCTTTGTGTTTTGTGTACCATAGCACATATTCAGATCTCAATTAGAAATCTTAGGTGGGGTTGACTTATCTTTTATATAGAAGATATTCACTGTCCTTGTTGGAGGGTAATATCACTTCAGTAGATCAGAGGGAAAATGAGTCTTTGCTTGTATCAAATAGTTAGTTACAACTAACTTTCCCTCCATGGTAGCTTGTATATATTAGGTCCAATATCTCTATAACAGATAGACTTATACCTTCATATCTTTCATAATGAATATCACCCTCCTTCATCTTCCCTTCACCCTAATTCAGTGCGTAGGCTAAGCAGATTCCGTCAGTCCTATTCCAAACACTGGGCAGCCAGTTGACTAAAGTCTGAACGATAATATTACAAGGATTTTTTAGTGTGAAGTCATGGGAGAAAACTTTTCAAGGTCATTTAATAACTTCAAGAAAACTAGCAGCATTAAGTTCCAATTCGGTTTGATGCTGAATAGAAATTAAAGTAGTGTATGCAATATAATAAAAATTGATGGTGTAACATGTTATACATTTAGCTCAAGGAAGTGCGACAGGAAGAGAAGACAGAATCAGTGAGCACTGAGCAGGATAGCGGATAGATTGAACCAGTCAATAACATGGTAGAGAAACAAATCTAAGGGAGGACAGCGAAGTTATAATGTGCAAAGCTCAAGGCAGTTTTATCATACAAGACAAAAGTGTTGACGCCAATAAACAAAGAAAAGCCAACACATAATAGCATAAAAAAGTTACGGAAATCAAACAGGATTATGTTATATACTGCTTTCCAAAACAAAACATGATAAGAAGATAAGCTACAAATTTGCATGACATACTTACTGTATCCCTTGCAAGAGGTTCAGGATTTTGTAGACCTTGGGGATGCTTAGACAAATCAGTATCACGGCAATTTGCAACAGCACTAAACAAATGCTTCACTCTGTCTAGGCACTGCAAAATGGTCTCCAAATGTCATAACACTTTTTGCCTGTACAAAAATTAAATTCACATTATTCAGTTACCACCTAAGCAAAAAAGAAATTCAGTCTATAGCATGAGAGTTGAATAAAAAAAGATTATTGTTTGTTCCCATTCATAGTGCCTAGTAAAACTATATCTGCCCAACCTTGATATTTACTAGAAAACAATAGAATTATATAATGCACATAGAATGGTCGTAAGGGGATCAATTAATTGGATGTGCAATGACTTTTCAGCACATACCAAAGGGCAACCAAAGGAGTATACAAACTCGATGAATTTCGCAACACTTAGAAACAGGTATGAACTGACAAACACTTCGGCTATGGTTTACGACTGAGCTTATATCTCCATTAAATAATAAGATCCAGTACAAGCATGCACACATTACATGCTTTACCAGTTTATACATTAATGTGGTTTTATATGTTTTGGTGTTTTGTCAAGCAGAAGGAAAATCTTACAAATAATATACATAATGTTTTCATATTTGTATTAACTTCACAGCCAATTGCTAATCTATTTCACTGAGCACACAGCAGCAGTTAAATGACACATTTCTTTGAGGAAAGAATACGTGATTCCTTTTTATCTATATTTTTAAAACTATTATCATTATTGGAAGTTAATGGTTTGAATACATTTTAGAAAGCCAGCAGCCAAGAATTATAATTGTAATGACAACTATGCGTGTTCGTCCTTGCTTGGCACCATAGTATGACATGATAATTTATAATAACACATCGTGTCTAGAATCATTTAAGAAGTCTGCGCCCAAACTATATTCCTCACAACAGAATGTATTACAATAAAAAAGATGTTTTAAGAAAAACTAACAAAACTGCTATGTTCATATAAGATATTATCTGAAAGCAAATTTATTGACATGTTCACTCAAGCTTCCCATTTTATTCAGACTAAACCTGTAAACAGAACCCTATACTTTGTAGCAATTAGGTAACAAAAGGTCCTATGATTATCAAGTTGGTATATCAGATTAAGTGCTCACTGCCTGCAACAAATGAGTTTGCAAAGCTTCCATGCCAAATTGTCTATGAGGCTTGTCTCCGTCGCTTTATCCTCTCAAGTGCACCCACATGACTGTCTGAACCATCACCACCGTTGTCTTTCTCAGATTCTACCCTCTTTCGGACTAAGCCTCCAAACACAGCTTCGGGTATATCTTTTTGTGCAATCTCAACTTTCCCTTCATCATCTTCTTCTCCTTCAGAATCAGGGAGCTCGATGTCCTCGTTGTTTGCAGTACTCTTCTGTGCACCAACACCTGCACTCACAAATCCAACTACCCTACTCTTATCTCTTGTGGCTGTTTCATTTACATTGAGCTCCAACTGCCTTTCTATGCCAGCCATTTGATCATCATCGACTCCTGCCTGTTTCAACACATCTTTGGCTTCCTCGAGTTCGGGAAGAATGTTGTGTGTCTGACTATAGCGGCTGGCAGATGCACTTCTCTTTACACGGAGCATCTCACGGAAAGTGTCCTCATTTCCATGTTGCATCTCAAATTCATTCCATTTATCCCAGTTAGATGCATATTTGTATAATACACGGGCACGATCAATCTCTCCCAGACTCTTCTCAAGTTCAGCATACTTTAGGCACATGGTTTTCACATCCTTGTCTAGAAGTCCTGAATTATCAATTGCCCGTTCATATATTTCCCTAGTTTTAGGAACCCCAAAGATCTCAGATGCACGAGCTAGGTAAATCTCATAGATGCTTAATTTCTCATTAGCTGGAACAACTACGGTAGCTAGAGCATAAACCATCATTGCCCTCTTGGCAAGACCATAGTCTTCCTCTAGTTTAGCATATTGCAAAAACAATGGCTTGACCGCATCAGCAGGGGCCACTTCAACAGCATGATCAAATAATTCTCTAGCTCGTTCCAATTTTGACTTCCCATATCTTTGGACAAACTTGGAAAGATAGGTAGTCCATATGTCCTTGACATGTGGGTATTTAAAAATCTTGACGCCTCTTTCATAAACCTTAAATGATTCCTCAAAAAATTTATTGTCCTCCAAAAGCATTGCATAATTAATAATGATTTGGGGTGTGGCAATCTTAAGATCCAAAATCCTCTCATAGACTGCTTTAGTTGACTGTAATGTACCCACTTTCTCCTCCAAATCCACATAGAACGTCCAAAGCCTAAGGGATTTATGAAGTCTCATCTGAACTGGTTCATTACCATTAGCAGCAACAACTCTCCTTTTGACCTCAATAGATGGTTCTGCAGTAGCACGCCTCATGAGATGAAGTGCATGTTTAAAATTGTTGTGCCTAAGTTCCATCTCAGCCCATTCACACCAGACAGCAGCAAGGTGATCCACAGTCTTATAGTTCACCTGTACTGCCTTATCAAATATCACCCTAGCATTTGCAACATCCTTATGTTTCTCATACAGTTTTGCAAATGCAACCCACAGTGTATGCAGTGGTTTCCCTACAGCCTTCATTGGGTCTATTGTCCTCACTGCCTCGGTATAAGTGAGTATTTGGCGTGTGGGATTCCCTTCAAAAAGCTTCACCCTCCTATGCCATTGCTCTACATTGTGTGGATTTTGCCTGAGAAGCACACTGTTAGCAAGCTCCGGCTTCCTATCCATAAGATACTCTAGCCTCGCTAATCTCAAATCAACATCCTTATCATCATTCAACCAAAAATTCTTAAGATTTTTCTCTAATTTTGCCACATTTAATCGATCATCTTCCTCATCTTCCTCCTCGTCATCATCATCCTCCAAATCACTCTCGCTCATCTCCTCCATCTTTAGAGCTAGCATACTCTCCTCAAACTGCGAATATGCATCAAAAATTACACTAAAATCTCTAACAGTCACCACAGTGCTCATTCCCTCCTCAAAAATGTCCCTTGCCTTCTCAACTAATTTTCTTCGGATGTAATAATCTGCCAAGGAGGTCCATAGCCTTCCAACCTCGTCCGTGAACTTGCGAATCCCTCCCCTAATAATTGCATCCACATTCAACCCAGTAGCATGCTGACTCAACAAATCACACAGCTCCAACCACATCCGGTGCTTCGTCTTTCCTTTAATTGAATAGAACTGATCATCATTCAATACTCCAGCCAACCTTTCTGCAGCTTCCTGCCATAACTCTGAATTCACCAAGAACTCGATGAAGTCCTCAATGTGGGAGGGGTCATACTTCAAGTACCGTCTGTAAACCCGGAGCGATGTCTCTATTGGGAAACTCTGACTGACAAAATACAAATAGGGCGCCCAAATCCGATCGTGTTGAGTGACAGGCAGTGCACACAATGCACGGTCAAACGTGCGGCGGGTGCGGGTGAGCAGCTTTTGGTCTGTTAAGGTTTGCAAGTACATGATCCAAATGCGGGGCATCTTGTGCATAGTCACAAGGGCTCGCTCGAAGGTGTTGTTTAAGGTTTGGAATTGAGAGTCGGTGACAGGGAGGTTGCGGACAAGTTGGAGGCGTTCCCTGAGATAGGCATGCCAGAGCTTGTAGCTGCCGGGGAGAGCTTTGAGAGCACGCTCGTAGATGATAGCGCGCTTCTTGAAAGGGGCATCTGCCCGAGCCACCAAGTATCGCCACCACAATTTCAACCCGAATGGGTTCCTAAGGAGCTCTTCTTCATAAGGGAGGTCACTCTCCGATGGATACAATTCTTCCATTCTTATCTTCTTCTTCTTGCTTTCGTGGAGAGGAGAGAATACATGGAGAGCAGCGCGCTTCAGAGATTTCGAATCCATCTCTCTTTGCAGAAGCCTAGCTTGCGCCTGAAGAACAGTCAGGGTGGGGTTTATATATAGAAATTAGAAAGGAATGGTAATTCTATGGAAACTGAGATTGATAAAATTATTGGGAAAACAGTGCTCAGGCGGGGCTGTGGGCTCGTGCCCAGCGTGCATCATGGGCACGGATAACGGTACCGTCAGGCACCGTTATCTTCCCTCTTTTTTTTTTTTTTTTTTTTAAATTTAATTTCAGACCGCTTTGTTATAGGAGCATATATTCACAGCTTTGTGTTCATAATTTCATAACTGTACATTCATAATTCCATAACTGTACATTCATAATTCCGTAACTGTACATTCATAATTCAATAACTGTAAATTCATAATTTTCGAAGCTCTATGTTCATAATTGTAAGTTCATAATGTCAGAGTTCTATGTTCATAATTTCATAACTGTACATTCATAATTCCATAACTGTACATTCATAATTCCATAACTGTACATTCATAATTCCATAACTGTACATTCATAATTCCATACTGTATATTCATAATTCCATACCGAACATTCATAATTTTCGAAGCTCTATGTTCATAATTGTAAGTTCATAATTCCATAACTATACATTCATAATTCTATAACTGTACATTCATAATGTCATAACTCTATATTTATAATTTCATAACGAATATGCCGTTAACGGCGTTTGGAACAAAAAATTTTTTTTTAGTTAAAACAGCGTCGTTTTCACGAAAAACGACGCCGTTTTAGCGTCGTGCGCATAGCATAATTTGCCATGTTATTGCACAAATGCCAATAATATACACGATACAACAAAGGAACCATAATACAATGTAGCCCAAGCCTAAATCTAAAATTCAATTGAGAGCATAATATATAAGCCCAAATCAAACAAAATACAAGGCATATAAAGATCAACCCACATAGCACTGTGCGCCCCGCGCTTTTCAAAACGACGTCGTTTTGGTAAGTTATGTAAGGAGTTGATGTGATTATGTGTATTTGTTTATACAATTATGTGTATTTTTTTATACAGTTATGTGTATTTGTTTATACAGTTGTTTATTTGTTTATACAATTATGTACATTCATGTATACAATTATGTGTATTCTAATATAAAATTATGTACATTTTTTAACATGGGATTTTTTAAAAAAGAAAAATTAACCTCCAAGCACTGGGTAGAGAAATTTCAAAAAAAAAAAAAAAAAAAAAAAAAACTGAAATGACGTCGTTTTGCATCAGGGCACACAATACAATGTGCGCCCTGGTGCACGATATAAATTGCCTATAAAGATTAATCCCAATAACTAGCGACATAGTAAAGGAGCGTTATGCTGTGCAACCGTGTGCATGGTGCACACGGTTGCAAAAACGACGTCGTTTTGACGTCCGACTTTAAAAAAAAAAAAAAAAAAAAAAATTGCATAACTACACACCCATAATTTCATAACTATAAATCCAGAATTGAATAACTACACATTCATAACTTCATAACTATACATCTAGAATTGCATAACTACACATCCATAACTTCATAACTACAAATCCAGAATTGCATAACTACACATCCATAACTTCATAACTATACATTCAGAATTGCATAACTACACATCCATTACTTCATAACTTTAAATCCAGAATTGCATAACTACACATCCATAACTTTATAACTATACATTCAGAATTGCATGCATAACTACACATCCATAACTTCATAACTATACATTCAGAATGTGAAATTATAACTTCATAACTATACATTCAGAATTGCATGCATAATTACACATCTATAACTTCATAACTATAAATCCAAAATTGCATAACTACACATCCATAATTTCATAACTATAAATCCAGAATGTGAAATTATAAAATTATGAACATATGTTTACGTAACTAACGGCAATCGAAAATGATTTTTTTTTATTTAAGTAAAACGACGCCGTTTTTGCATCTGTGTGCACCATGCATGGTGCACACGGATGCACAACATAATTTGCCCATAGTAAACTCTAAAGGGGTTGATTGGTTCACGAAATATTAAATTACCTTATAGAATGTTAACTAACTAACTAACTAAATAACTAACTCTATATATATATATATATATATATATATATATATATATATATATATATATATATATATATATATATATGTTAGTTCAAATACAGTCAGGCCTTAACATGCGGCCATAGCATTAGGTATGCAAATACACACCAATGACAAATTATGTTGTGAGTACATGCCTACCTTGCAAGGGGGGCACGGTTCCATATCCATAATTTGTATACTGTAGATTCATAATTTTTATACTGTAGATTAATAAAATTTATACTTTAGATTCCAATTGTTGAACTCTGTTTTCACAAATCAGTACAGTATAGAAATTATGAATCTACTGTATTTAAATTATGAATCCTACATTTTAGAAATTATTATGAATCTAAAGTATAAATTTTATGAATTTACAGTTTAGAAATTATGAATCTAAAGTATAAATTTTATGAATCTACAATATAGAAATTATGAATCTACAGTATAGAAATTATAGATATGAAACCGTGCTCACCTTGCAAGGTGTGCACGCACGTGCTCACAGCATAAAGATTGCACACCAATAATGTTAGAAAACGCACCACAAGACCCTAAATGTCATCTCTCCATTTCAACTCCCACCAACAATACCAATCTATCATTCTTCAATTTCCCTCGGCCAATATATAGTAAAATCAACACCTTCAACCAAAAGAAAAGGAGGGCTAGAGCTTCGAGTTAAAAAATTATTGACTCTAGATAGGTGACATAACTTTCTCTCTAACTCATGATGTTATTAATGAATGATAATTTTAAAAATGATACTTTATTAAATGTCATATGATTAGAAAATTTAAATCTAAAAACATAATAACTCTCAATTTAAGTTATATCATTGATTTATGTGTATTTTTGTATGCTAATAAAGATATACATTTTACTTTAAATGTTATACACTTCAATTTAATAGACAAAATTGTCCCAATTATATTTTTATTAAACAAAATTATCATTACATTGTTATAATTACACAAAATTGTCATCATTTTTTTTTTTAAAAGAATAACCACTTATAATATAAATCAGATAAACTCCAGTCCTCAGTAGACATATTCCATGGACGTGCATATAATTTCCCGACAAAGACACTAGTTTTCAATCAGTCAAATGTATGCATGCACGTGCATATAATTAAAACAATCACATGCTTCTTGCAAGCTGACTTTTAATTGGAAAATTTTATTTTCAAAGTTGGAGGTACTAATATTTATTTATTTATTTTACTATATTTTGATTGAATTATAAAAAGAGTTTTGAGATGCTATAGTGTGAGTTTCATACGTGAGATATATAATACTTTTTTTTTTGTTAAAAATGTAATAATTTATGTTAAAAATGTAATGTGACAAATGTTTGCATAATTTACCTAGAGTTAGTTTTTGTTATGTTAATCGTACGTACTGCAAATATGCTTGTTGATTCTGTTGCAAAGTAGGCTTTGTGTATTGAGGGGTAGGAAGGTTTGAGTATTTAGATTTTGTCCCACGTTTTATTTTTGATCTGATTTGTAAAAACATTCTGTTATCTTGATTTATGAATGATTTTTTATTTTCAAAAAAAACAAGTTAAAAATGAAATACGGAGTACCTTTTTTCATAAATTTAATAAAAATATTACATGGTTCATGTATGGTGGTTTTTGTAAGGAACTAATATTATGAAAATATTAATCCAAAAAAATAAACATAAGAAAATAAAGGGTTATGGTTTAAGTTCGAGCTACGTGATATTTACAAATTATTTGTTACCTTCATTAGGTGCTAGGAGCTCAAACAAATAAGCTTGGCATTATTTGTTACTTTCATTAGGTGCTAGGAGCTCAAACAAATAAACTCGGCAACAGACAATTAGTTTAAAATTAATTTTGTAACCTTCATTATACAGACAATTTAGGACCACTATTTTGAAATTTGATTTGCACCTTCTTACACGCGAGAGATAACTTCTAAGATATATAATTCAAATTCCCTCTAAAAGAGTATTGTATATATACTAGTGCAAACCCACTTTCCTTTCCAATGTGGATAAAAGCTTATTCCAAGTCATTTTCACCATCATTTTTTAACTCAAATGGGTCTACTTTCATACTCAATTCATTCATCAATTATCCATTTTGAGCGTACAATGTATCAATTTCTTCATCTGACTTCGAAGAATTCGAATCCACCACTACTGGAAATCAACGAATTTCTGACCACTTTTTCGACTACCACAAAAAATTATCTGAAAAGGCGACTTTTTCTCATTTTTCCGACGAAGGTATGCGGTTGGACCACCATCATATAGTGGTCGTGGATATATATATATATATATATATATATATATATATATATATATATATATATATATATATATATATATTTCTGTGCGAACTGCACAACTAGGTATTAGCTATTGCACAATTAGGTATCAATTCACAGTTGCACAATCAAACATTACAACTTGTACAAAGTAGTTTTGAAAATTACTTTACAATATACTTTGATAGTAGTTTTTTAGGTGTGCAATCAATCACTACAAGTTACACAATCAGGTATTAGCAGTTGCACAATCGGGCATTACGAGTTGCGCAAAGTAGTTCGCACAGGAAGATCGATTTTATATATATATATATATATATATATATATATATATATATATATATATATATATATATATATATATATATATATATATATATATATATATATAGGTTATTAATCAGGTGAAGTCTTAGTGTTACGTGCGGTTGTGAGGTCTGATGGAGACCGTTAGATCACTAGCACCGCACGGTCAGGATGGACCCGGTGCAATCCCATAGGTTGTGGGATTCTTTAAATAATTTGGGGAAGTGAATATTTTGCACCGGGTTATTCTCGGTATGTTATCTTTTGTTTTTATTGAATCCTGCGTGTGAATGAGTTATCATCATTTAAGTGCAAAAGATTCCCCATGGGCGTTATTTCCCCTCTTTCGGCCGATATCAGTCCATTCGCGATGGTACAAAAACCCCCCAATTCCGTTGATCGTGTACCGGTGCTTTTGTTGTGTGGTGTGCAAATTCCGTCGTATAGGAACAACATTCGCCGGGTGTGTGGTGTGTTCGTCTTGCTGCAATGTTGGGCCTCAACCGTAACCGTACTCCGACCACCGGTATTGCCGGCGGACCTTCCGTCCCAGGTTAGTCGTTTACCGTGTTTTGGCATGTTTTGTGAGTCGTAGAAAATGGCTACGGTTATTGCCCTGGTTTTTTATGTGTGAAATTGTGCCAATTGTTAACCATCAGTGCTATTAACCTACCAATGATTGGCGTCTTAAAAATTACGATTACTGCAAGTGGGGTGTCGACTGAGTTGTGTTGTGGTTATGACAAAATCTTTCTAGGGGGGGTTGAATTTGGAATGTAGGGTTCCAATTGGCAGTTGTGGCCTTGGTTTTTTGACTTTAATATTTATTCTTGGTGGGGGGGTTACATGATTAATTTAGATGTGCCCGGGTTGGTGTGTAGCTTGTGGTGTTGCCATAGTGGATATAAGTTTGTATATTACAAAGTTATGAAGCATCGATCTGTCGTTTATGGATATATGTTTGCTTGACCTCCCCCCTACAGTTCCCGGGTTTTCTGTTTGTTTAAATGTTGGGGTGGGTGACTGTTATAGTGTGATAATCTGTATTTTTCAAAAATTTGGGGTGTCTGCTTTTGATGTGGAATCTTGAACAATGTGTTTACCTGTTTACCATATGGTTGGCTAACCCAGTTTAGGAATTTGGAGAAGTAATGCTATGATATGCAATAGATAAATTCATACGAGATATTAGAGCAGCCATCACATTGGATTGGCACTGTGTGCTTCCTGCTGAGGGTGCTAATTCCTAATGCTTGTATCAGATGCATAAGAAGTAGTCTCAAGCTTGATATATGATTATATGAGAATACAAGAGTTGTAATTGTTTCATGCAGTGAGTCTTGCCAAGTGTCCAAATCTGACATGAATAACCAGTGGACCAACACATGTGTGTGGATAGTGTGCTGGTTTGTATTTATCCAAAATTTGTGGGGTATTTTCCCAATTACTGTGCAGATATATGTACACTCATTTGTTTTTCTTACTAAAAGTTTGGTGAATGTCACTCATATCTTATTCCATGGTGTTTGTGATTGGTGATGCATTTGGGGCAGTACGAATTTTTTAAATGTGGATTAATTTTTTAGGATGTGTAGTTGTTGTGTACAGAGTATGGGGTGTGTGAGTTTTTCGGTGTGCACTCGTGGTTATGTGGTGTAACCAGTGTCGAAGTCATGACTGTAGGCCACATTTCTGTGCTTACCCACCACACACACACACATCATATTTTTTTTGTGTCTAGCGTTGTTGATTTTACTGCTGACGGTTACACGTGTTCACGTGTCTGCGTTCTCGCCACTTTATTGTAGGGACCAAACGATTGCGCGACGGTGTAGCGGGTGATGAGTGCATCGTTACTCGCTCTGGGCGTAGTGTAGGGAAGATAACCAGGATTTCTGATGTTGAAGGCAGCCGACCGGGCGGGGGCACGACAGAAAACACTCATGTCCCTGAACTTTTCCGGTCAGAAGCAACGAAGTTCCCGTCATTTAACACCCGATGCACACCCAAGGACCTTATCCGTGCTATGGCCGAATTCACTACACAACAAAGACAGGCTGTTACCGACATGGGAATGGGCGGTATCTTGAGACTAGAGGTTAATGAGATCCCATTGCGGCTAGGATGTTGGCTGGTTAGTGTGTTCAACCCTACTAATCTCACACTAGATGTCCAGCGCGAGATAGCTCTACAAATTACCAGAGAAGATGTTGGTGCTGTTCTGGGGCTCCCATTAGGGTCAACAGAGATAGTATGTCGGCCTAGTCAGAAAGTGGGGCCGGAATTGAGGGATTGGCGGGCGAAAGTTGGAAAGCGAGACAACACAATAACCTTGAGGAAGGTATGTGAGGTGATGTTACCTTGCGAGGATGGTGGTGAGTGGTTTAAGCGCCACTTCTCCGTGGCTGTTGCTACTGTTATGATTGAAAGCACCCAGAATGGCTACGCCAACCAGCAGTTTTTACACCAGCTTGAAGATGTGGACCAGATAAGGGACTTAGATTGGTGTGGGTACTTGCTTAAACGGTTAGTCAAAACCCACCGTGATTGGGCGGATGACAAGATGCAACGTTTTACGGGGCCACTCCTATTCCTAGTGGTCTGATTTTTTTTTTTTCCAGTGCTCTTGTTTAATTAACAGGCTTAAAATGAGCAGGTATATAAAGGTGATTCGTCGTATATAACTTTTTCGTTTGTTTTGATTTTGCAGTTGTTCTATGTGGACAGAGTAGCGTTAGGCCCTCGAGTAATTACTAGGAGCATCCCTGCCTTAATTGGATGGACTGGAAAGCTTTTGAAGGAGCGTGAGTTTTCTGAGATTCGAGCGGGGGGATTTGGGATTGGAGCAAGGATGGAACCGTTGCGGGATGTTACCGGAGTAGGAGAGCATGGGGCTTTGGGCGGCAGTACAAAACAGGTCTTTATTTTTAGTTGTTATAACTGTGGTGGAGCTAACATCCGGTTTATTGTGGTGTGTCGTCATACGGTGGTTGCTATTTCTGTCCGTAGAGCGTATGGTTTATATTTGGGGGGGGGGGGGGCGGGGGGGGGGTTGTTACTCATTATTGTCCTACAAATTCCCTTAGTAATGCTAACCTTGCACCTGCCCCCCTTGTTGGCGTCTGTGTATTATGAATATTTATTGCTTCAATCAATGTAGGGGTTTGCTGAGGTAATTGCTGCCAAATCAAAACTCATAGCTTCCACCGTAGAAGATTTGATTGAGATGGCGAAGGAAGCCCCGGATGAGACGTTCGACAACCCACGATTTAAAGAAGCTCTTGATGCTGCCGGGAAGTTGTTGGGCATGAGACGAAGCCAACCGACACTGAGTGCACAGACTGGCACGCAAGACGATGAAGCATTCTGGGTGGAGACTATCGCTGTAGCTGACGAGATTGAGGTTGGACACAAGAATACTGAGGAGGGGTTCGATCCACCTAGCTTTAGTCTAGGCTTGACACAACACTTTGGGGGTCCACAAACTGGAGTCTTATCCCCGAAGCGCCCGCACTGCACAGATGGGCATAATGGGGGCAGTTTAGATGTATCAACTGGTGGGTGCGTATTGAGAGGTATTGTCGGCGATGCAGTCGGTTCAAGCGCCACTGAGGTTAGTCCATTAGTTTTGTAGTATGCATCATGCATGTGGTGGTTGCCGTGAATTGATTAGCACTCCAAACAAAGCAGGACCGTACCGTTGTAACCCCTCTACCGCATGTGGGGCGTGTGTTTTGTTCGGAAAATATTGGGCCAGCAGTGCAGGTACTAATACGTGGTTTTAATATCCGTTTGTGTGATTGATTATTGATTTGACTTGATTTCGGTGTTGACATATCACAGGGCAAACACACAAACAGAGATGCATTACCTGCTAGTATTGGTGGGTCGGGACCAAGGGCGCCTTTGAAGGAATTGCGCTGCGATGCAAGGTCAGGTGCTGAGCCTGTGGGGGGTCTAAACTTATTGAATAGTTTTCCTGAGGGGCATATAGCGATTGCTGCGATTCCCGATCCCGATCGGTTCTCTCTGTGGCAATGGTTCTTTCACCATCAAGACCGGAACTAGTCAGTACCGTTTGCGTTGTTATACTCTCTACATATGTAACACATCTAACTCATTGAACACCGGTTTTTATGGGTGTTTTTAAAAACACTATGCAGCACCGAAGAGGTTTTCTCATTTAACGGGAGGCATGGGCAGGTGAAAGACTTCATGTCTTTACAGTTCGACAGTGCCGTACGTATGCCAGTGGTGGAATGTTGGACGTGCGTGTTGAATGATTTGGAGAAGGGTAGAAAGCCCGAAGAACCTAGGAGAGTGTTCGTTACGATATACACTTTGGTATGTGATATATGTCCCTGTACTTAAAGCATTATTCCTATTACCTAACTACCTATGTGTCTTTGTCCCCCCGCCACAACATTCAACAGTTGAGTAGTGTTATTTTCTCCACGGGTGGATGGGATGTACGCTTGGTTTGGTTTACAGAGCGGCTAGATAAGGTTTTTGAGCGTGCACCCCATATTAGCTGTGCCGATGTAGACCTGGTAAAGTAACCATTTACTAACCCATCCTTTGTTTGCATTTAACAAGATAGTGACAAATCAGCTGCGTTTGACGTATACAAATGTTTGAGTGCAGTTTTTCTTCCCCATTCTGAAAGCTGCTCACTATTACGTGCTGTGTGTCAACATGCGGAAGCGCAGGTTTGAAATCATTGACAACTCCCCGGTAGCTGGTAAAAACGAGGATAGATATGGCTCCATTCCACAAGAATTGGTAAGTGTATTGAGTCGAAAGTTGGTATGTCGCCGTTAATTGCTGATTGATTTTTACCTAGATAAGCATAAAGGATATTTTTTGCACAGCATAAATACTCTGTCCCACAAAAGTACTACACATCCTAAAAATTTAATCTACATTTTAATCATTGAACTGTCCCAATGCTATAAATAATGCGTTACTTGCTGTGTTCTCGTGACTTCATTGCTGGATTTCAATTTACTGTTACTACGTTTAGGATTTAAATATTTTGTTTTCCATTGGTATTTTAATTTGTTACGGATTTCTTGACCGTGTGGCTAGATATTATGTGCTTTATTCAAATCACTATACTAACCTCATGTTCTGTTATCCCCCCCCCCCCCCCCCCCCCGCAAGCTCGATATGCTATCAGCATATCTTCATAACAAAGGGCAGGGTTTACGGTCAGCTTTTGTTGACAACATGAAGGCTATAAGGATGCAGATGCCGTGGCGAGATTGTAAACACAAAGAAGATAGCGGGATTTACACAATGAGACACATGGAAGCGTACATGGGCGAGAAGTGTAAGGATTGGGACTGTGGCTTGCAGAAGGGGGACCGGAATGAGGTCCGGAAGCTGCGGCAGAGATACTTGCACGACATACTGTTGTCTGAAATCAATGGGCACCGGGAAGCAATTGCTGTACATACCAAAACATATATTCGCCAGAAAAAAGCTTGGCGTCAATGATCTTAGGATGGCGGTGACTACGGGCAGCAATGATATGCGAAGTGCGTGACCTCTGCATAATAAATGGCTAAACATTTTTCTGGCTTAATAATGCTGTTCTGCTGCATAATAATTTTTTTTTATATTGATTTATTGAGTGTGTTGTTATCTTCTTACTGTTGCACACATGTTGCCTAGGCATCACCACGCAATCTGCACTGTGCTGCCATATTTTTTTAGTGTTTAATTAAAGACTCTACAATTGCATGTTTGTAATAATGGTTATGTTTTTGGGAAATTCAGTTGGTGGGTTGTGCAACTGGTTGCACTGCAGTACAGTTAGGCATCTGAGTATTGCACAGTAACCCAATACAGTTAGGCATCTGCGTATTGCACAGTGCCGTATAGTCGCATACAATAAATGTCGTGTAAACATTTATGTATTTTATTTATTTATAATTATAATTACATTTATTTGAGCTAAAATAGAGTTATCAATCACTACCCAAATAGCTCTAGATTAGTCATCCCATGCATTTGTACAGTACACACAAAAAAACTTAAAAAATTGAAACAGATATGGAAAATAAAAGTTCATAACACCCGTTTGGGGTGGGTTATTTAGTTAGTTTGGTAATTTTGTGTCCCACAAAAAGATATTAGCACATGCCGATGTCTAACTTCTAACAAAAAAACAGAAAACATCTCCAGACAATATATAATAACTACACTACAGTTAGCTGATTCGTTACTTCATTGATCAGTGAGTTAGTGTATAGTCTTTTAGGCATCTGCATATTGCACAGTGGCGTATAGTCGCATACCATAAATGTCGTGTAAACGTTTATTTATTTTATTTATTTATAATTATAATTACATGTATTTGAGCGAAAATAGAGTTATCAATCACTACCCAGATGGCTCTAGATTAGCCATCCCATGCATTTGTACAGTACACACAAAAAAAACTTAAAATATTGAAACAGATATGGAAAATCAAAGTTCATAACACCCGTTTGCGGTGGGTTATTTAGTTAGTTTGGTTATTTTGTGTCCGACAAAAAGATATTAGCACATGCCGATGTCTAACTTTTAACAAAAAAACTGAAAACATCTGCAGACAATATATAATAACTACACTACTGTTATCTGATTCGTTACTTCATTGATCAGTGAGTTAGTGTATAGTCTTTTAGTTGAATAATTATCTACTATATCTTGTTGGCCACGAGTTATGAGGTCTAAATAAATTCGAGATTGTACTAGCAAAGACTAAAGAAATCTATGGACATATCTACTCAGCCACTAGCACACCTATATCAATGGTCAGGTTAAACCATCTAGTAGTATTTAAAATTTCTTTGAGTCTTATCATGATGTGTTGCCATCCGTTGTGACTTCTGATCATAAGTTAACGTCCCCAATGTATGTATCTAATAAAATATATCCAATATAAACCCATTCTTAAGCCTTGTTGCACAGTAATACCCACGTGCCTCCTAATGATGGAGTTTAATGTACAAAAACAGGGAAGGTTACGAGGGACCTGGTACAGAACCCTCGTTTATTTATTACATTAGTATCCGAAGTTCATAGTGTAGAGCGTGCATCACTGTGACATTGCAATTTAAAATACTAGCACAATGATTTTTGATAGTGTCTAAGACCCATTTAAAAATAGATTATATTGCTAGCAAGTATTCAACAAACAACACCATCAGATGTGCTCACAGGCCTTCAACCCCCACCCCCATACGTGTTGCTCGAAGGACTTCACAAGTGCGACTATTGTGCCCCCCGTATTTGCCACACCCGTGACATTTACTACTGTTATCTGATTCGTTACTTCATTGATCAGTGAGTTAGTGTATAGTCTTTTAGTTGAATAATTATCTACTATATCTTGTTGGCCACGAGTTATGAGGTCTAAATAAATTCGAGATTGTACTAGCAAAGACTAAAGAAATCTATGGACATATCTACTCAGCCACTAGCACACCTATATCAATGGTCAGGTTAAACCATCTAGTAGTATTTAAAATTTCTTTGAGTCTTATCATGATGTGTTGCCATCCGTTGTGACTTCTGATCATAAGTTAACGTCCCCAATGTATGTATCTAATAAAATATATCCAATATAAACCCATTCTTAAGCCTTGTTGCACAGTAATACCCACGTGCCTCCTAATGATGGAGTTTAATGTACAAAAACAGGGAAGGTTACGAGGGACCTGGTACAGAACCCTCGTTTATTTATTACATTAGTATCCGAAGTTCATAGTGTAGAGCGTGCATCACTGTGACATTGCAATTTAAAATACTAGCACAATGATTTTTGATAGTGTCTAAGACCCATTTAAAAATAGATTATATTGCTAGCAAGTATTCAACAAACAACACCATCAGATGTGCTCACAGGCCTTCAACCCCCACCCCCATACGTGTTGCTCGAAGGACTTCACAAGTGCGACTATTGTGCCCCCCGTATTTGCCACACCCGTGACATTTACTACTGTTATCTGATTCGTTACTTCATTGATCAGTGAGTTAGTGTATAGTCTTTTAGTTGAATAATTATCTACTATATCTTGTTGGCCACGAGTTATGAGGTCTAAATAAATTCGAGATTGTACTAGCAAAGACTAAAGAAATCTATGGACATATCTACTCAGCCACTAGCACACCTATATCAATGGTCAGGTTAAACCATCTAGTAGTATTTAAAATTTCTTTGAGTCTTATCATGATGTGTTGCCATCCGTTGTGACTTCTGATCATAAGTTAACGTCCCCAATGTATGTATCTAATAAAATATATCCAATATAAACCCATTCTTAAGCCTTGTTGCACAGTAATACCCACGTGCCTCCTAATGATGGAGTTTAATGTACAAAAACAGGGAAGGTTACGAGGGACCTGGTACAGAACCCTCGTTTATTTATTACATTAGTATCCGAAGTTCATAGTGTAGAGCGTGCATCACTGTGACATTGCAATTTAAAATACTAGCACAATGATTTTTGATAGTGTCTAAGACCCATTTAAAAATAGATTATATTGCTAGCAAGTATTCAACAAACAACACCATCAGATGTGCTCACAGGCCTTCAACCCCCACCCCCATACGTGTTGCTCGAAGGACTTCACAAGTGCGACTATTGTGCCCCCCGTATTTGCCACACCCGTGACATTTCCTAACCCCTTTCAAAGACTGCTCAATGGCTTTTTCCCTTTTCCCCTTGATTCTTTTTCCACTGCCTTTGTTTTTTGCAACAATTGGCGGCTTGACTGTCACTGCCAAAGACGGTACCGACCCACAATATGCTTGAATCATGGGATTATTTTTTTTGTGGTTTACCGGGCAATTCGTTTCCCCTTCGAAAGAATCCTTCAGCTGGTGGATCACTTGGGTTAACCGTTCAACACGTTCTGAGCTGTTAATTGCCAACCCCACGCATGCAAAGATCTCTGCCCACATCCTGTTCTCCTGAGTCTTGGATTCATCGTCGTTAACATTTGAGTGAATAGTAAGGCCATCAATCTGAAACTCGGCACGCAAACAAACCTTGCGTGTCCAGCGGTCTACTATGTATCTTGATGGGATGTTGTCTACGTTGTTGTTTTTGAAGACTATGAAAATGTGGCGGCACAGCCATCCCAACCTTTGGAAAAGTGAGCACGTGCACATTGCACTATTGTCGGTGGAGTTGTAGTGCACCTGGTGCTGCTGTTTGTCACCGTCTTTTATGCCGTAATTGATGATATCACCAGCTAGTTCTACGGACACTACCCCACACGAATAACACCCTGCATAAATTTCTGCTTGTACCTCATGGAAAATTGTGACGGTGTACAGGGCCAACGCATGGCGTTCCATTTTCAAGTCCGTTTTTGTCGGAGCAAAATGTCCTTCGCAAACTGCATTAAGCGTGGTATGGATCTGCCGTTGAGCATCTACTGCAGATTCAAAGTGACTGTAAAACTCTACCAAACTGGCTGTATGGGTTAAATACCTTCCAAAGAAACTGTTCTCACCCTCAGATCGGGACGTGGTTCTAACTAGCCCACAAAGTAGCATATCCTTGAAATACGCGGGGATCCAATAACGTCGTGCCTCCCACAACTGTGTGAACCAATTATGATCTAACAAGCCATACTCACCTAGCAACGCTTGCCACCTCGTCTCAAACACATCGGGCTGTTGAATTTCATCCCAAACCACATCATTAAGCCTGCCCCGGAAGACAGTGTCCTTAGCCAACTCCGGGCCAACCTTTTCACCTACCTTCATCATAATATGCCACATGCAAAAACGGTGCCGACTACCTGGGTAAACTTGTTCTAGAGCAATCCTCATAGCCGGGTCCTGGTCTGTGACAAAACATGATGGAGCATCTCCCATTGCCCCCTTGTAACACTCGAGCACCCATACATATGACGCGACGTCTTCCTTGGTGATCAGTGCGGCGCCAAAAGTAACGCATCGTTTGTGGTTATCCACACCTGTGAAGGGAACGAAAACCATTTTGTACCTGGATCATTAGAACGCAGTTAGTAAGAGGTTCATGCTATCACGAGGTGGTGGTGTGTGCGGGGTGTGGACCCTTGAAAGCAAAAGTGTTGTGGGGGGGTGCATATGGTGATGAATTAATGGGGTGTTGACATCCTGGTCGAACATATACGCGGTGCGATTCTGTGGATTACAATTACCGAATATAATTAGTGTAGAAATGAATTACCTATTCTATTGGGACCAAATATAAGAAGAAACTTTACTGAACATCTATATTTAGCAGAGTGTTTAAAATAAATTATGAAAATATACACTTCTTCGTAGTCGTTCCTATTATGATCTAATAGTTTACACTACTATAAAATTATGTTAAACTGGGTAGCAGTTTTAAACCTTCCCAGCATCAAAAACAGTATGTTTATTTTTGTTTTCCTGATACAAAAACATTTTAAAAAATACTTCCAAACGTACCTATTTGTTGAGTACGTTGCATCGAAGGACACAATGTCACCAAACACCGTGTGGTTGCGACGAGCTACCGGATCAGCCCAGAACACACGTCGTAATTGGTCGTTCTCATCAATGTCATGCTTATAATAAAACGCGGCACACTTGTCATTTTTTCTGGACAACTTATCAAGAAAATATTGCGCATCACACCCATCAATATACGCACGGAGGTCGCGTTTTGAGTTTTGGAAATCAACACTAGTTGCCCCAACATTTTCATACCCACCCACAAACTCTTTTAAAATCCTAACACCCTGGCTTGTCCCCACGTTTGCCTTTGCGCAATTAACCATGAACGCCTGATGTCCAAAATCAAGTTTGCGGTTCACTTTCATGAACTGCCTAGACATAGGAGTACACAACACATGAGTGTGCTTCTCCACAAATGAGAACACCCAATACCCCCCGGTCTGGTCATTTTTGAAAACGATCCTAGCCTTACACCCCACCCTATTTGAAACCCTACGACGCTTGACAGGCACAGGTTGACTATCATCGTCACCCACTGCCCCCCCCCCCCCCCTCCATTGGGTGTGCCACCCGAGACAGACTTATATCCCTCGCGATTACAAAGTAAATGTCTCAAAACCACCACCCCTCCCCTATCCTTCTTCAAAGAACCAAGCCTAACATCAAACCCCACCAGAGCAGCATACTTTATATAGAATTCCTCACCCTCCGTAAGAGTTCTAAAAGTCTGGCCTATGACTGGCTTACTCCCATCATCACATTGAGGCCACCAATACTTTGATGACCCAGGAGATATTTCGAGCCGACAACCTTCATCCACACCAGTAATGTTACCAGCAAGACCATCTACACCGGGCAAAAAAACCATATTACAAATCAATTTAAACGTAATTGGAAATCAAACAACACATCCTTTATTAAATAGATTTGGCCACACATTTGATTAAATAAAACTGTTATTGCCTAGTAAACATGTTTGCACAGTTAAAAGTCTAGATTGGGAACACATTTTAAATCCAACTCATAACGTAATGAATTAAAATGAAAATAAGACAGGTTAGTAATTCAAAAGTGGCAGAGAACTAAAAGGAAAACACACAACGTGGGCAGTATACTTATATTTTAGTTACACTGTGCTGTTGAGGTAAAATGGAAAACCTGGAAATATTAGTAGCAGTTTAGCATCACTGAACCATCACCATAAAAGAACAAAAGATTCAAATGCACAGTTTAGATTTGGCGCTAAAGATTCAAATGCACGGTTTTGGTTAAACATTGTATGTAAATATAATATAGGAAGCTTTCCACCATGCTACTGTCATACATACATGTACCATCTAACTTTAAAGAGCAGTGGGAGGGGTTTCGAGTAGAAAGCATGTACAATTCCCCCCCCCCCCCCCCCAACATGCATAGTGCACTGCGTCAACAGAGAACATGTTTGCACAGCTAAAAACAGAGAAATGGGAGGGGTTACATGTCAACAGAGAACATGTTTGCACACCGAAAAAACTCACACACCCCATACTCTGTACACAACAACTACACATCCTAAAAAATTAATCCACATTTAAAAAATTCGTACTGCCCCAAATGCATCACCAATCACAAACACCATGGAATAAGATATGAGTGACATTCACCAAACTTTTAGTAAGAAAAACAAATGAGTGTACATATATCTGCACAGTAATTGGGAAAAAACCCCACAAATTTTGGATAAATACAAACCAACACACTATCCACACACATGTGTTGGTCCACTGGTTATTCATGTCAGATTTGGACACTTGGCAAGACTCACTGCTAGAAACAATTAGAACTCTTGTATTCTCATATAATCATATATCAAGCTAGGAAAGAATTTTAAATCCAACTCTAATTCTATAGGTTTTTTGTGGTCCCAGATTGGTTATTTCAAACTAGGAAAAAGAAAATACCTCACTTATTGAGAGCAATTACATACAAACATATTAATGATCTCCTAATTGTTTAGCCGACTGTGTAAAAAAAAAAAAAAAAAAAAAAAAAAAAACTGGGTTCATTGGTTCTCCTTAGCAAACAGACGACGCGAAATAAACAATTAGGAAAACTAAAGGAATGATCGGCGACACTTAGACACTCATACACGACCGTGATCCATTTAAACTCATCTGTCACCCAGCTCCCCACCAAGAAGCTACGCGCAATCGCGTATTCATATCCAGTTAAAAAAAAATCCCCACCACTTATTTCCGACTGTCCAACCAACCCCCCCCCCCCCCCCCCCCCCCCCCCCGCGAACGTACAGAATCGGACATAGATTTACAAAATTACATGCACCACCAGCTAAAGAAATCTCCAAAAAACTGGCCAAAACGGATAGCTCGCCGTACATCGTAGCTGTGCACCAAAAAGAAATCCCCAGAAAAAAAAAAGGATTAAGTAAACGAAAAGAACAACAAACCAGTCGCCATCCGAGATCAGAACCCCTCTGCACGTCAATAACAGATGGTGAAATCAAACTCACGATGGGGAGAAGCCACGACGCCATCGTAGAACTATAACGGGGTCGCCAGAGAGAATTTAGGAAACGTCAATCCCCTACGCTCCCGGTGCGTGCAATAAATAAAATAACATAAATACGTTAATACCCTCCTTAGTAATGCTGTGCAAAAAAAAAAAAAAAAGTCAAGCAACACGGCAAACAATAGTACTGTGCAAATGGACAGGTCATAATGCACCGTAATAAAATAACCCTTGAATTGCCTAAGATCAAAGGCCACAAAACAACCACACATCCTCACCTAACAATTTATTCTCACCAGATTAGAATTCTATATATATATATATATATATATATATATATATATATATATATATATATATATATGTTTTTTTTTTTTTTGGTATTTCCCCATCTCTGCTCTCTAACTCTCCCTTTGGGTATTGCTGAGCAATAGCAGCAGTAGAGAATAATTAGAGAGGAAGTGAAGCTTTACAAAACAATTGTAGTAGGCCTCTCTTGTGATTAAAAAGGGCAAATAATAAAGAGAAATGAAAGAGAATCATCTTCTCTGCTGACACTTTTTCCTCCCTTCTTTCCTCCATGTCTGCTGCCTGTCTACACCATTGTATGCATCAAAACCAATCTTTTCTCCAGGTACCCCCTTAGCTTCCCCGCCAAAAAATGCAATGTCAATACATATGCATGTTTCTTTGTGTTTAAATGATTATTACAGACATGTTAATTATTGGTTTCTTGTGTTTTACAGTACTAAGATAATGTCATAGGATGTTTATACATAATCACAATTTGTAAAATTCATGTTCTTGAATGCCATAAAAAGAAAGGAAGAAAGAAAGAAAGAGGAAAAGCTTGCTATAAATTCAAAAGGTCTTGTTTTTCTCCAAATTCCAGGCTGGTTTTGCCTTTCTCTTTAGTCAAAACTAGTTCTCCTGCATTTTACCTTTATGTCTAGACCAGATTGGTTGCCTTTTTTTTTTACCCAAGTTGACTGTCTGAACAATGAATATTGACTGCTTTTGTGCTTGATTCTTTTAATAACCAGAGGTCCAAATGTCAAGTCAAGGGCACAAAATGGAACCCAAAAGGAAATTGATCATAGCACTCATTGCTGCTTCAACTGTACTGGGTTTAATCATATTTCTCATATTTTGCTTATGGATTTATCATAGGAAGAAAGCTCACAAACCTCACAAGGACAGTGTTCATAGCTCAGGTACTTCTTTTCTTGAATTTATGGATCTTTTAATTTTAATTTTGTAGAAACCACTTTCTGATATTCTTGGTTTTATTTTGAAGATGTTGAATTGTTTAATGCGTTGAACTAACCCCATATAAGTATAAATCCTTGGAAGGAGAATTTTTGGGAAAAAAGGCGTTTCTTTGATGGAGTACAAGACACTATGAAAATTGTTAGCTAGTTTATGATGTTTATTGTTGGGATGCTTTAATTTGTCTGAGGTTTCTTGTTTTGAATGGTTTTGTTACGAAGATGTTGTTAAAGGTCTTGCATTATCACAATATATTCGCAAATACAACTCGATGAAGTCAAATTCCCGGAAAGGGTGTGTTTCTTTGATGGATTACAAGGCACTAGAATCGGGCACAAATAATTTCGAGGAAAGTAATGTGTTGGGGAAAGGGGGATTCGGGTGTGTATACAAGGGGAAGCTGGGAGAGAACTTGTATGTAGCAGTGAAGAAGCTCGAGGGTATAACTCCGGATGCAATAAAAGAATTCGAGGTACCATTTTTTTGGGTCGAAACCTCTGTTTGATGATTTATTTATTTCAATGGTTTTTAAGCTATCAATTTGATATTGCAGACTGAGGTTGAGCTATTGAGTAAAATGCAGCACCCGAATATAATCTCGTTGTTGGGATATAGCGTTCGTGATGATACAAGGATTATCGTCTATGAATTGATGCAAAACGGATCCTTGGAAAGTCATCTGCACGGTACCAATCTTAGCTATCTCGAGCAATGTAGGAATCGGAATACGAATTAACACAAATTAACTATCTTGTTTTCTTGAAATCACCGGGGATCGGATTAGGACCTTCTCGTGGATCGGCTTTAACATGGCATCTAAGAATGAAAATTGCACTCGATATAGCAAGGTTAGTTGGTGTTATTAATTAATGCAGTAGTCAGTAGACAGACCATGTGGGTATTTAGTGTTAATAATTTGATTTTGGGTATTAACAAATTGCAACTATTTGATTAGGGGATTAGAATATTTGCATGAACACTGCAACCCACCAGTTATCCATAGAGATCTGAAATCTTCTAATATTCTTCTAGATGCCAGCTTCAATGCTAAGGTAATTAAGGCATTAATTGAATTCAAGATTTGTTAAACCTATAGTGTGTAGTAATGTTATCAATTGCGGGAAATGAAATTTCGATTCTTCTAACATCCCGGCCGCCCTCTCGATGTTTTCTTCAATTCAGCTTTCAGATTTCGGTCTTGCCATACCAGATGGGGCTCAAAACAAAAACAACATCAAGCTCTCGGGAACGTTAGGTTATGTAGCACCGGAATACCTTTTAGATGGTATATGATCTAAAATCCTCAATTTATTTGGTTTAATTTTCTAACCCAAATGCCAGTCATTTTACCTGGTTACTGAAGTTTATGATCTAATCCATTTGATTTTCTCACAGAATTTGTTATATATCATTTCCAGGAAAGTTAACCGATAAGAGTGATGTTTACGGTTTTGGTGTTGTGCTTTTGGAGCTTCTACTAGGAAGAAGACCTGTCGAGAAACTAGCACCATCTCAGTGCCAGTCTCTCGTCACATGGGTAAGATTCAATTCATTCGTTACTTATTTCGTTAAACTTGCTAAACGGTTTAGTATTTACGGGATGCAGGCCATGCCTCAGCTCACAGATAGATCAAAGCTTCCAAACATCGTGGATCCTGTGATAAAAAATGCAATGGATTTAAAGCACTTACATCAGGTTTGTCAACAGCTTGAACGTTTTCGAGATCAGAAATTCTGGTTCTTTGCACTTTGTGGCATTGGCTTACAGAAACCGCGGGTTTTAATTTGTTTTGGGGCTCGGTGTAGGTTGCTGCTGTTGCAGTGTTATGTGTTCAACCCGAGCCAAGCTATCGCCCGTTAATAACAGACGTGTTACACTCTCTTATCCCCCTCGTTCCCGTTGAGATGGGCGGGACACTGAGGATCACGCAACGCGCACCTTCTGCAGCTGTTATGCCTTCAGAATTGAGAAAGGAAGTTTTTGCATAGCTGCCCAGGGGACTGCAGATTTTGGGTTTGAATTGCTTAATGTCATTTCTCATTGTGGGGGATTAATGGATTATGGTTCTCTGCAGCATTGCAAGAGTTGATAAGAAGAAGAATTGCCAAAACTTGTAGGAATGAAGCAACACAAATGTTATTTTGTCCTTCCATTAGTGTACATATATGCCAAATTCATTGTATTTAAAACGTATTTGGATGGGTTGATAATAATACTATTGGATAATAAAAACCAATATTAATATTAATTCAAAAACTAAAAAGTAGTTATTTAACACTAATGTTATAACTAATTAATAGTACAAAATAATGTTTTATCCTTTGCTATTACAGATTTAAAAGGTGATTCTCTTGGTTAATTAAATTTTAGCACACAATATATAACTATTTGATATGCAGTGTTGAATGATGATCTCTTTTTCTCAAATTAGTGAAGCACAAAGAGTCACCTCAGTGGCTCAAACTCATGTCCTCCCATATATGAAAGTGCAATCTTGGTGTCATTAGACCACAAGGTCTTGGCAACCTAAGGAATCGTTTACTAACTAGGAATCTCTAGAAATTTCTGGAAACTGGAAAATAGAAAATAGAAAACATGTTTACTAGCACAATTTTCCATTTTGAAAACTGAAAATAATTTCTGAAAATTTCAGGAAAACTGGAATACTCTTAAAAATTATTTTCTAAATGCAAAATAGAATCATCTATCATTTATTTAGTTATATGTCACTATAACCACATTATTACATTCATTATCATCTTATTTTACTTATCTATCTTCTATCTTTTTTACTTACTTTACTTATTTAAAGTTTAAACATAATTTATTTGCTTACATTTTAAAGTTAGACATTATTTACATTATCAAAACTAAGAATTAAATTCTAAAACTAAGAATTAAATTCTATATAATGTTTTAGATTTTGATTGAACTCAATAGATTATTAGTTCGGATATTTTTAATTATGTTACACCGTAATACAAGTTCGGTCCAGATATCGGATATTGAAATCTCACATATATTAGAATTCAAAGTAAAAGTTATATATTCATATACATGTCATTCAAATGAATATATATATCTAAAAAATATTTTAAATATTAGCTCAAAAAATATTAATATTATCTTAAACTTAATTTTAGGTGAAAACTGAAAAATTAGAAAATAGAAAATAGAAAACAGACAACAGTTTTTTGTTAGTAAACAAGTTTTCTAAATAGAAAACAGAGAATGAAAACTGAAAAATTAGAAAATAGAAAATAGAGAATAATTTTTTGTTAGTAAACGGACCCTAAAGTTCTTTATTTTAGGGGTATTGGAGCTCTATTCTATCTTGTTAATTACAGTAGACTTGATATTATTGTTTTCACTGAATTTGTTAGCTAGGTTTAGTGTTTCTCTAACCAGAAAACATTGGAATGGAGCAATCATATTCTCAAATATCTTCATCTTTATTTTGAAATAACTAGGATATTACATTGGTGGGTTATTCAGATAATGGCTATATGTTTGATCCCATAATGTTAAATCCCAGACTGGTTTGTAGAGGTACGTCTATTTTATGGAGGTCCGTTAGACAGACCCTAGTTGTTACCTCATCTAATTACTTAGAGATCATTGCTCTATATGAGGCCTCATGAGAGTGTGTATGGCTAAGGTCACTAATACATGCATCATATCTATAGTTTGTGCAGTATAACAAGCAAAAATATACTCTCACTATCTTATATGAGGATATATAATGTGGCATGTGTTGTACATATGAGTAATGGGTACGTTAAGGTGAATCTTACAAAGCACATTGCACATAAGTTCTTTTACCCACATGAACTCAAGAAAAATAGTAAAATTCTTGTTGAGAAGATTCATTCTAGGGACAATATAACATATTTGTTCATTAAGTCCTTGCTTACATCCACCTTTGAGAAATATGTTCACAAAATTGGGATGTCTAGGCTCAAAAGATTGTTGTCTTCAGTAGGAGTGACTACCACTAGTGTACTTGAATAGTTAGTCGATAATACCCTTATAATCTTGAAGATTATGCTCTGAAAACTTATATTTGTACTTGTTTTTCCCTAACTAAGTTTTTTCCATTAAGTTTTTCTTAGCCCAATGTTTTTAATGAGGAAAACTGGTGTAACACATGATTACACATATATCATGTACTATTTTCTTTGACTAGACTTTCCCACAAGGGTTTTCTAGTGAGGTTTTTAATGATGCATAAGTATGGTAAGATAATGGCTAAGGGGGAGTGCTGTAAATATATCTTTTTATATGGGAATTATCCTATTTTGTTGTATAAAAAATAAAAATTAAATTTCTTTTAAAAAAAATATAAAATGACTTAGTAGAACTCCTCACTATGAGTTGGAGTTGCTCCTTTTAAATTATATTGAATCTTTGTACTGTAACTTCCATCAACATTCACAATAGTATTCCATTTTTATAACTTCACTCATATCCCCTTATACATTTAAACCTCTCCTAAAAATATTCTCATTTCATACTTCTATCACAAAAATTTCTTACCCCTATAACTGTCCCTTTTCTTGTTTTCATTGCAAAAAGTCCCTAAAACCACATAGATTCTCCAAGCCAAACCTTGATCGGAAGCTAGACCCTAATCTCCTCTTCCCTACGCCTCGCGTTATTGCCAACTACTCATGAGATTGCTACCCTCACGGCAATTCGTCCCAACACAAGAATGGCTTTGCTAACATGGACTACACACCTAAACATACTCGGCACTGGCTAGGGAAAACGCATAGGTGTTGTGGATCACACTCATAGGGAGCTCAAGCCTAGTTGACCCTATAAAACAGCAAACACGGGGTTGGTTCTCTCTAAGACTATGACATGCTTGTTGGGCTTAAAAGCTTGGGTCAGATCTAATATCCATCTTCAGGCCTCACTCTATAAGCTGCAAGAATTTGACAGTGAAAAGGAGCAGTAAAGTTTGAGTTTCGTTGATCCACTAAGGTCATCGTATCATGGACATTAGAGTGAATGAACTCATCAATGTTCTAACTCATCTCTCTATTAAATCTTCTCTTTTATTTGTTAAAGACAAGGGAAATGAGTTTAGTATTCTTCTATTGGTCGACCTTTAATAATACCCCTTGAGCATGTTTTTGAAAATGAGACAGGCTAACCTCAACCTCTTTTCTCTTACTAGATAGGCATATGGTGAGGAAAGCCACCCTCAACATCATGTTTCTTCTCAAATGTGCATAAGAGTAGAGTAATTTGGGATATGCCTTTGGATGTGGGATGGGTTGATTTTGACCATTCAAGTGGTCCTTGAGGCATATGAATGACAAAGGTAAGGATGCTTCAATCGTTTCACTACCTATTCAAGTGATCCTTGAGGAAAATAGGGACATAATGCCTCAAAAGTTGCCCAATGAACTTAGACAGGAGGTGGATCACATGATTGAGTTAGAGCCTGTCAAGGCAAACATCGTAGCTAATGCATTGAGTTGAAAATGTGAACTTGCAGCCATGAGCCAAGCCAAAGGGGATGTAATAAAGCGGATTAAAGAGGGGCTTCAACATGACCTGATAGCTAAGGAGTTGGTGAAGTTGGCTCAAAACTCCCTAACTAAACTGCCCTGCTTGGGGAACAACCCTGCACTACTACGCTTGGCGGCAACGTGCTATGATGTACCTTGCCAACCACGCACAAACTGCCTAGTCCCCGACGCACCCGTCTACACCCTCATCCTTGGTAGCCCGAATACCCTTCTCCAAACTCAAGCCATTACTTCTTTTTTGGGCCACTAACCATTCTCAAGCCCAAACCCATTAATTGTTTCCACTTTCCACCCCCAATCATCTAACCACCCTTCGGGCCTAAATATCACGGCCCATCCACACCCTCATCCTTGGTAGCCAGAATACCCTTCTCCAAACCCAAGTCATTACTTCTTTCTTGGGCTACTAATCATTCTCAAGCCCAAACCATTATTCCTCCCCCAACCCATTAATTGTTTCCACTTTTCACCCCCAAGCATCTAACCACCCTTCGGGCCTAAATATTACGGTCCATCCACACCCTCATCCTTAGTAACTTGAATACCCTTCCTCAAACTTAAGCCATTACTTCTTTCTTGGGCTACTAACCCTTCTCAACCCCAAACCATTTCATTTCCTAGCCCATTAATTGTTTCCACTTTCTACCCACAAGTATCTAAAACTATCCTTCGGGCCTAAATACCACGGCCCAATTAATCGATAGGGCCCGATCTATATATATATATATATGTGTGTGTGTATGTATGTATGTATCTATGTATGTATGTATATATGTGTGTATGTATATCAGTATATATATGTATGTATACAAAATATTTTGAACCCTAAATCAAGGCTAATTCAAAATCATAGTCAAAATTCCTTTCATATTCCTGTTTTCCTCTCTCCCGACCAACGTGCGGAACTGTGGATAGCGGTGAAGCCGTGGAGTGACGACGTGAGCGAGGCCGGCGGTGGACTGTGGATGGCTGTGCTTAGGTACTCTTCTACTTTCTTTTCTCTGAGCGTGCAGTCTCTAGTTCTACTGTATTTCGCATATTGCGTCTCGCGACCTGCGGCTGTGGTTTGCGGTGGCCGGCGGCTGTCAATTTCCCTGTCATCTTCGGCTTTCAATTTCTCACGTGCACAATTGTTGCTGTCAATATCAGTAATCTCTTCTGCTAATTTAAGGGATTTGTTATCAGTTGCAGCTTTGCAGTAGCCCTCTTGAAAATTTTGCCCAAAATCAATTGGGTTGCACATCCTTCATCAATAATGTTCATACTTGTATCAGAACGATTAGAACTTGAGTTGGAACCTTCACTAAGTCACAGACTGACAGCACTGCTTGAAATAGTATTTGTTTAATCTTTTACTGATAACTTCACATTGTGTGCATTAGTGTAAGAGGGGTGGGTTGGGGGTTGGATTTTCCACACTAGAAAACTAGAACACTGCTTAGTACTTTTAACATTTATAACGATAGAGAAATGTATGATAGGCTAGTGTACATATCAATTTATGACGAAGTTTGTTGCACCTAGGAGTAGGCTGTATTTAGATTATCCAAACTTATACTTAAAATCTGAACCTAATTTTATATTATGATGTTTCTAATTTGACCAAACAGTAAAAGGTAGATAAAGGTTGGAATTTGGCTGTGTTTAGGAAGTTGTAGTGGACCTTTTTCTCTTGATTGATTCACTTAGACTTCTATTATGAAACATTAGAGATGCTATGTCCTAGGATGGTGAACGTCTAGGAAGATACGGACTTGGGCATACATGGCCCTGTTACTTAGGGTTACAATAGGGCTAAGCACTTCGAGCAATGGTTTTGTCGCGCTCCGAGTTTTCTGGTTGTAATGGCTAGTTTCCATTCACAATCTCAGTATGCTGTCTATTCTAGCTTGAGCCAGGGCCCAATGGGCTATGTGCATGTCTGGGGCAAAGTGAGGGCAAGCTCAGTCACTCAAAATATGTTCCTGTGCCGCTTTTCATTTACTCCATGTATTATGGTTGGAACTTATTGGTTTTGGGTTTGAATATTTGAAATTATGGTATATTTGAATCATAATTTGGTTTTGGTGTTGGATGTGAAAATTTTATCCACACTTGACTTGAAACCGAAATCAATATTAAAATTAGTGTTGCGAAAATCGCGCCTAGGCGCTAGGCAGTCGGCCTCCTAGGCGCCTTAGGTGCCCGCCTAGGCGCCCTAGGCGGTTCCCAGGCGCCTAGCGATTTTTTCAACATTGATTAAAATAATAAAATATCAAATTAAATTTAATATATCTGGATTCTGAACTCTTTTAGAATGAGTTAATTCTTCTTCTGCATTTGGTTAAAACTTAAAACTAATCAATGTTAAGCTTTATGTTCAACTATCAATACTAATGGCCAGATAAATATAAAAAAAAAAATGATAAAAACCTGCAAAAAGATTTATGACTTGTGGATATATACATACTAACCTGATAAAAGGAACTGAAATAATTTCACCTAAACTGAGTTCATCCAAATTATTATTTGGTTCAGATATTTGGTGCAGGCTTCTTCATCTGAACTAAAAAGTTAGGGAGTATTATTTTTTGAGTTATTACCTGTTCTGAACCTGTGCCTTTCCCTAATTGCACCAATGCTTTAACACTTGACCTAATTAATCAATAGGTGATTACTTACTAAAACCATTCTTAACCGTGTTTAGTGATTCTTAAATAAATAATATATTAAATTCATATAATATGCCATATATTTTCCTGGAACTAAAATGTGTATTTAGGACAGAATTTTCCATTTTTGATGCGTTAAATGGTAGACATGGTAAACTCTGCAATTATCCCACAAAAAATAAAGATTGAGTTTGCATATTTTATAATGTTTAGTTTTAGGAATTTGACATTTTTGTATACTTTTGGCAGGGCAACACCGTGTTGGGCATGAAAAGGACTGGTTGCAGATTCATTTTATGTGCTGCACATTGGTGATTTGAATGGTTGATGTATATTTTGGTACTATTGATGGAGTGCAATAAAGATGAAGCCCTCAAGGCTAAGGAGCTTGCAGAGAAGAAAATGCAAAATAATGATTTTGAAGTGGCCCAGAAGATTGCAGCTAAAGCTCAACGACTTTACCCTGATCTAGAGAACATTAATCAGTTGCTAGCTGTCTGCAATGTTCATTGTTCAGCTAAAAACATGGTGGGATTGGACAAGGATTGGTATGGAATCCTTCAAGTTGATAGATCAGCAGATGAAGTAACCATTAAGAAACAGTACCGAAAACTCGCACTTGTCCTTCACCCCGACAAGAACAAGTTCCCTGGTGCAGAAGCTGCTTTTAAGCTTATTGGGGAGGCAAATGTTGTGCTTTCAGACCAAACAAAAAGGTCTATATATGACAGTAAATGTAGAGTTTCAATTAGAAGTACTTCGATGAAACCACCACCTTATCAGTTCAACCCCCCTGCAAGGCCAGCTTTTTTTACAAATGGTTACACTTCTCAGTTCAGTGGCCAAAATCATTATCAAAAGGTACAATCAACTTCATCAGTTCATGAAACCTCGTTCTGGACGACCTGTCCTTTTTGCAGTGTTAGGTTTCAGTATAGGCGGGAGATAGTCAACCGAGCTGTGCGCTGCCAAAACTGCTCGAAATCCTTCATTGCATATGATTTAGGTTATCAAGGTATTCCAACTGGAGTTGGCTTACGCCAGCCTAGTCAACCTCCTCAGCCGAAAGTGGTTCCAAATCAAGGAACCACCAAAACGGCTGCAAACACAGCTGGATTTCCTTCTTCCAATAAAGAATTTCAACATGGCTCCGGGGTTAAGTGGGTTGGGCAAGAACCAGGGACACACAGAGGGAATACTTCTAAGGTGTTTGAGGATTTGAAGGCTAAAGAGAAACATGGAAATGGTATGAACTCAGTGGCTGGTGGTAAGGGAGTGGCTGGCACTTGCAAGGTGAATGAATGGCCACAAGATAGTAGAAATTTTAAAAACAAAAGCAGGAAAAGGAGCAGGAAACGGGCTTCTGAATCAAGTGAAAGTTTTGATACCTCAAGCAGCAATGAGTCAGAAGATTTGGGTAATGAGAAGGGAAGCAATCCTGCTGGAGGACAGGGAGATGGGCCTAATGATAATTTTGTCAGAAGATCTTCTCGGCGAAGGCAGAATGTCTCATACAATGAAGCTGAGGAAGAGGATGACCAAATAAATCATCCAAAAATAGTGCCAGACAGCAAACCAGAAGAAAAAGGAGTGCCTTCTGAAGAGAACTTGCATGAAGGAAATATTAATGCCCCCAATGTTGATGCAGATGCTGCTGGTTCAACTGTAAATGGTACCAAAAAAATTGAAGTTATTGATTGTGAATCAGATTCTGAAACCAGTCATACTTCATCTCCTAAGGAATTTGCTTATCCTGATCAGGAATTTCATGATTTTGATAAGGAAAAAAAAGAAGAGTGCTTTAAAGCTGGCCAACTATGGGCTTGTTATGATACAGTAGATGGCATGCCAAGATATTATGCCCATATCAAAAAAGTAGCTTCTTCTAAATTTGCCCTACACTTTAATTGGCTTGAGGTTGATCCAGACGACCAATATGGTATTAGTTGGACTGAAGCTGGATTACCTGTTGCATGTGGCAAGTTTAGACTTGGGGGTAAAGAAGTCACTTCTGATCTTGCCTCATTCTCTCATCGAATGCTGTGGGCAAAGGGTAAGAAGAGGGGTTCATACATCATATATCCTAGTAAAGGGGAGATTTGGGCTCTTTTCAAGGGCTGGGATATTAGTTGGAGCTCTGAGCCTAATAAACATCAGCCGTTTAAGTATGAAATTGTGGAGGTGCTTTCTGATTTTGATGTTGATGTTGATGTTGGCATTAAAGTTGGCTACTTGAATAAATTGGATGGATTTGTGAGTGTTTTTCAGAGAACAAGCCAGGGTGAGACTGATTCATCATCATTTTTCATAAAGTACGATGAGCTTTACAGGTTCTCCCATAGAATTCCCTCATTCACATTGACTGGAACTGAAAGAGAAGGTGTGCCTGAGGGATCTTTTGAACTTGATCTTGCTTCTATACCTCAAGATCCTAATGACCTTTGGTATCCTCTGAAAGAGGCAAACAGAAATGGTGAACCAGAACTGAAGAGTCCCAGAAGAAACGGTAAAACCAGGATACCCAAGAAGGTTAGTACACCTAACAAGTCCACTGATTGGAAAGAGGTGAGTGATGGTGATGGTGAGGGTGAGATGCCTAAGCTTCGAAAGTCGCCAAGGGCTGCCAAGAAAAGATAAAAGAAAAAAAAACCCGATCAATTCTATTCCATTGCTCTCTAAACTAAAAGATAGTACTAGGGACCAGTGCAGTAGCAGTGCTGAAAGATTCTAACTTTTAGTGATTGGTGATGGTGATGGTGGATTGGTGGTGGTAAGAGTTCGAAGTTTTTCGACCTTTTTCCTCTCTTCAGTCATCATCCCTGTGAAATATGTTGTGTTATGTGGAGGCCAAGTGAATGTTTAACAGATTGAATTGGTAGGTAAATGTGTTATGTGTAGTGTATGTCTTGTGGTTTAGGATAATACTTTTGTTTTTCTCAAGAATTCTGTTTTTGACTTTCCTTGTATGATGGTACTTATGGGGAGTTGGATTTTAACCCTCTTTCTCAACTAAACTCCTGTTCCTATAAGCCTGCCCTTCCCTGCATTCTCAACCTTTATTGCTTGTTTTTGCTCAAAAGGATTGCTTTTCATTTCCCTATTTTTTTTCTAAGGGCTACATGCTTGTGGGAAAGCTGCTACTAAAGTATGAACAGGTAAGCTTTATGTAGGAGCACAAATGCATGCATATATTGATATGAAAGTTTGTTTCTTTTCTTGTTAAAATCATTTCTTAGTGCATTGTTTATTAAAGTTATGAAAAAACTGCAAAAGGTAACTCTATTGTGCTTCATTCCTTATGCTATGCGTATGTGCATTTTTTGTGCCATTTTTTTTTTTTCTATAAATAAGTCTTTTGGAGATGTTGCGAAGTGAGAAGAGACTTCATTGTATCTTTGCCCTTCTAATTCATCGTTTTTCTTTTCTTTTTCTTATATGAAAAAAAACATGTTCCTTTTGTGCGCCAAGGATAGGTTTACCAACTTGGTCACCTTCTCGGGTGAAGGAGAAGGTAGACCACTTAGTCGCCTCCTCCAAATGCGATATTGTCAGAAAGTGTAGGAAAGGTTGTCAGAATCTTAGGTAACCTGTAAGTATAGGTAATTAACTAGTTTTTGGACTTCATTGTTTTCAAATAACATGTTTATGGATTTAATTACAATTTTTGAAAGTTTAAGGATTAAAAATTGACTTTTTGAGTAAAGTTTAGACTCCTATTCAACCATTTTTTCATGTTCGCTCCGGGAGCTGGTTTAGGGGAAATCGTCGCTTGTGAGAATTGAACCCAGACTATCTTGAAATTCTCTCCTGAAAGAGAGCTTATTTGCCACTTGAGCTACCATCTTGAGTTTAATCTTGCCACCTCTATGTGCACATAATTCACGAGAAACAAGTTTTAGCATATTACCAAGTATTCAAACTCCTAAATAGAAAGCAAACAATAGAACTTATGAGCAATGGATAGAACAATTTTTTAATAAATCACACAAATAGAAGATAAGATAAAAATCAATTAGCTCATATCACAAACACACATGTAAATTGAAAATGGAGTATATTATACACAATTTTAGCAATTTGCAAGAAACTTGAAACTAGAAAGTTGAAGTCTAATGAATTATAGGAATTCATTTTTTGTATAAAATTGTAATTAATTTTGTGTGTTATATAAAATTTAATGAAACAACGTAACTAATCAAATTTCCAATTGTTCAAACTTGGAAACAAAACTTGTAACGTGTCAAATATACACATGCAAAACACAACATAATCAGTTAAACCTAAACCCTAACCCCAAAAGCTGAAACTAGATCATGCAAAACACAACATAATCAGTTAAACCTAAATCCTAACCCCAAAAGCTTAAAAGGATCTAGTTGACACAATATAAACTTGAATCTCAAAGATTATCACTGCATAATCAGTTACTCTTGTACAAACCCTCATATTTACTGATTTAAAGTTAGGAATTGAAATTGAAATCAAGTCTAAAAATATAGATGGTCTAAAAATGAGTAGAATTGTATAATTAAACATTTTACCTATGGTTTCTACCATAAACGATTGTTGTCAACATGTGGATAATGACTTTCACTAATTTTTTATAGAAGTCAATTTTTTTTTTTTCAAAATAGCTTTATTTTCTCAAGTCAATGAAAAATGATTTCTATTAACTTGATTTTTCAGATACAATCAAACACTAAAAATCAAAAAATAATTTCCAAAAATCATTACCGAATTTCCAAACACACCCTTATAATATATTAATATTTTGAAACCCTAAATCTAGCTAATCCCAAAATCAAATTCAAAATTCCTTGTTTCATTTTCCTGTTTTCCTCTCTCCCGACCCGGACATTGTGCGGAACTGACAGCGGTGGAGCGGTGGAGTGACGACGTGAGCCAGACCGGCGGTGGACTGGGGACGGCTGAGCAGAGGTAGGTTTTCTACTCTTCAACTTTCGTTTCTCTGAGCGTGTAGTCCGTACTTCTTCTACTGTATTTTGCACATTGCGACTCGCGACCTGTGGCTGTGGGTTGCGGACTTGCGGCCTACGGCTGTCACTTTCCCTATCATCTTAGGCTTTCTCTTTCTCAATTGCACAATTTTATATTACTCATGTTTCTAATTTAACAATCAAACAGTAAAAGGTCGAGAAGGATGGGAATTTGGCTGGATTTAGGAAGTTGCATTGGACCTTTTTCTCTTGATTGATTCACTTAGACTTCTATTACAAAATATTAGAGATGCTAGGTCCTAGGATGGTGAATGTCCAGGTCTCTAGGAAGATACAAACTTGGGCATAAATTGCCCTATTACTTAGGGTTACAATTGGGGTAAGCCCTCCAGGCAATGGTCTTGATGTGCTCAAAGTCTTCTGGTTGTAATGGCTAGTCTCTATTCACAGTGGCTAGTCTTCTGGTTGTAAGCAATCCAGGCAATGGTCTCCAATCGCAATATTAAAATAATAAAATATCAAATTATATTTAATATATCTGGATTCTGGACTTTTTTAAAATGAGTTAATTCCTCTTTTGTGCTAAGTTTCTGGATTTGGGCACTATTAAGACTAGGCTTTCCCAGAATTGGTACAAATCCCCAAGGGAGTTTGCAGAGGATGTGAGACTAGTGTTTCGTAATGCCATGACATATAATCCAAAAGGCCAGTATGTTCACATATAATCCTCCTTCATTTGTCTCTGCACCTGTTCCAGCATAGGTATTGATGTAATTGGTAATGTTAATTTTTATTTATAATTTTAAGATTTAAAAATTTAGCTAAAAAACTTCGTTTAATCGGTTAACCAACCAATTTACCAAAAAAAATAAAAAAAATCGGTTCGGTTAATTCGGTAATAGAAATTTTGGTTTGGTTAATGAATAAAGTTTTAAAAAGTTTGGTTAATTCGGTTCGGTTAACTGAATGCACACCCTTAGCCTTGATTGATGATGTATTGGTTGGTTTTCATGTGATTCTAGACATTCTATTGAACTTATGTTGTTAGATTTTTATATTTTGGACCATGTGGTTCAAGACATTGTATTGAATTTGTGTTGGTTATTTTTTGGACTTGTGGATTTGTGGTTATGTACTAGTTTTGTATTGAAGTATTGGGCTAGTTATTATGTTATGCAATGTTCGATTGTTAACATTTGAAAAGGTTTAAAGCATGTAAGGGGTATGCCTTTAATAGGCTCAAAGTCTATTTAAAGCCTATATTTGGAGTCTTTTTAATGGCCTGCATATTAAATAGGCCTTTAAAAAGGCTTCGTGCCAAGCTAGGCCTATTGCAGGCTTAGGCTTGCACCTAAAAAAAACCTACTTTTGTGGAAAGGACTTCAGATTGTCTCCATTTTCAAACTTGATTTCAATTTCAACTCCTTATTTTGAGTTGGCAATTCTGAGGCTTTGAACTGGAGTAACTAATTATGTGGTGATAATCTTGGATATTCAAGTTTATGTCGTGTCAACAAGCTCCTTTTTAGCGTTTGGTGAAAATTTTGGGTAATTGTGTTCTCCATTTCAAACTCTAGCGACACTTACACAATGGTTTGGAAAAAATCTCATTGGATTGTTCTTGCAGTTTGACCAACTGCCAGGTGTATATTAGTAACTTTACAAGTCTTCTTTGCATTTTTGAACCATTGGGAATTTGATTAGTTGTTTCATTAAATTTTATCTAACACAAAATTAATTGCAATCTTATAGAAACAATGAATTCCTATAATTTATTAAACTTATAGCTTCTAGTTTCAAATTTCGTGCAATTTGCCAATGGTTGTGTATTGTATTATGTATACTCTATTTCCAGTTTAGGTGTGTGTGTTTGTGAGATGAGCTAATTGGTTTTTATCTTTTCTTCTATTTATGTGGTTTCTTCAGGGACTGTTCTATCCATTGCTCATGAGTTGTGTTGTTTGCTTGTTACTTAGGAGTTTGAATCCTTGGTAATATGCTGAAGCTTGTGTCCCGTGAGTTATGTGCATATGGAGGACACAGGATTAAACCTCTTTTGTATGCACAAAGGAATGCTTTTCTTCATAGTGGCCAGGTATTTTTGTCTTACTTTGGTTCTGCGTCTACCAATTATTCTACATCCCCCCATATTTTTGTGGGATGTTTGTGGTTTTTGACTTTACATTATATAAGTTTTTGTTGTGAACTAGCTTATTTTATGAATGATCATATTAATGCATAAAAAGACTTTGTGGTACTGCAGTTCCCTGAAATTTTGAGAAGATGGCACTTTTAGCCCTTCAATTGTTGCCTCTTATGCATTTTAGTCTCTCATTTTCAATTTTTAGAAATTCAGTCCCTCAATTGTTCCCTATCACGGTTAATCTGATCCCTAACAATGCGTTCGTTTTAGGGTCGGTCTTTTTGGAATTTCTCATGCAGCTCCAAAGTGCTATTAACTAATGTACCAAATCAACAATGTTGAAAACAATTGAAGGACTGTATTTCTAAAAACTGAAAATTAGGCATTAAATTGCATAATATGCATATAATTAAGTTCTAATACAAACAGATAGGTTGCTAATTTGTTCTGAAAAAGTCGAGATTTACAATTAAATTTGTTTTGGTTGGGTGATTTGTTTCTCATTAGTACTGAGTCTGCTTCATTATATCATTTATACAGACCCGGTACGCACCAAGAAGCTTTTTCGGAGTAGAGGATTTCCTGGATGATGACAATAGCCGACCATACACATACCAAAAGGGGAAGAAGTCTAAGAACCCAACCAAGCATATTTCGTTCAAGCAACGAACTAGGCCTTTCATTGAACCCTTCACGCTCGACGTCTTCATTTCAAAGCGTTTTGTTTCAGCCTCGATTACCCATAGAGTTACGTGCAAGCAGGTAGCGGTTGCTGGTACGAATTCCAAGGACATCAAGGCGATGCTGAAATCACGAAGCGATATACCCGCGTGTTTAGCTGTGGGACAGATTTTGGGCGACAGAGCAAGGGAGGCTGATGTATACACTGCTGCTTATACTCCCAGAGATAGAGACAAGTTTGAAGGGAAAATCAGAGCAGTAGTTCAGTCCCTCATTGATAGTGGCATAGATATTAAAGTGTATCTAGACTGAGGAGAGGAGAGGAGAACATATATAATTTCCTACTTATCCAATTCTCTTGACTCATAGGCGAAAGATGTTGAAACTGCTTGACCTATCAAGGAAATAATAGCATTCTGTTCTTGGGATCAGCTGCTATATTTATCATATTCCCTCTTAAAGATTGTTCAAAGCAATGTCTAGATAGATGCAAAAATATAGATTCTTCTCAGCAATAATTATAATGACTATGATAAACAACAAAGAAGTGGACATCATTTGTGAGTATAATCTGTATAACCTGTAGTTCTTTCAACTCACCAGCTAGAACAACAGTGATAAGACACTAAGCAAGATGCAAATGAAAAGTAACCAATTAATCAAGCATCATATTGGGATTGGAGAGAAAATTAGGGGAAGACAAATCACATAATTTATGTTATTTACTTATTTATTCATTGTATTACGTTGTGAATAATGAGTCTCCCCCGAGTGACGGCATCAAAATATTGGTTAGAAAATATTAGCTATTGTAGCTGGGTAAGAGACTAAGAGCCTAAAACCTCTTGTTAGAGGGTGTCTTAGTGAGTAGTGACAATCCGACTTATTCTTCTTTCACATTCAATATCGGCATTTCCTCTTTCTTTTCTCATTTCCTGCTTCTTTACTCTAACAAATTGGTCCGACGTGCCACGGAATGACAAACACACAAATAGATTCTCGCGGAAGCCTCCATTGCTAGTTGTCCAATCTACTGGGCCTTACTCTCCAAAGCAAAGGGCAAGGCAACACCAGTGCTTCATTTATGGCACCTCCAACAACGGCAAGCAATCCAATTTTTAGCAAATTCTATTCCTCCTCGTCCCCCCTCCCCCCTCGCAATTTATGCTGTGCAACCGTGTGCACCATGCATGGTATATACGGTTGCAAAACGACACCGTTTAGTATGATGGAGTAACGGTGCCATTAGTGGCACCGTTTAACTCCACCAATCAAATAATTTTTTATTTTATTTTTTACAAAAACTCCAATCGACGTGTAGTTATGCAAGTCTGAATATATAGTTATGAAGTTATGGATATATAGTTATGAAATTGTGGATATATAATTATGAAATTGACCATCCGAACGAGAATTATTATTTTTAATTGAAACGGCGTCGTTTTGTAACCATGCACACGGTTGCACAACATAACGACTGCTCCCCCCTCCCCTCCCCCCACCTGCAGTAAATTTACCTGGACAATATAGAGAGATCCACAATCAAACAACTGAGCATGTCTAAAAATACTCAACTCTGTTAAAGCCTTAATCCAAATATACTGAAAATCACTTATGTGGATATGATTTCTCTATTTAATTTTATAGATGAAATGAAATTTCAAACTAATGTTGCTTGCACTTCTAAAATATTTACTATTTGTTAAAAAGAAACAAATATGCCAGATATAGCAAATTAAATACTTTTTTTTTCGTTAATGACAAACCGAATTCAGATATAGAAGGTAAAAGGTTATAAGCTCCTTTGGGAAAAATAAAAAGATATGACAAACCATTGGTCTTCTGATCTGTAACAATTCTTAAATGATGATTTAAGAAGATGGGTATATATATACTAAAGTGTTTACTACAAAATAAACTATTTCTTGCATGCACAAGGCTTTATAAGGCAAGAGACACTTCCTTCAAAGTTTCTTTAACCATAAGAGGAACTTTGTAAATTATAATTTCATAGTGTCATGAAACATGGTGGCATCTCACTTACACAGATTATCTAAACAGAAGTTATTTTGTTCCATTTATAGCAAATAATGGTTTCTTGCAAGCAGCCAAAAATTTTTAAAAATATATTTTATATTGTCTTAAGCCCCCGAAAAATTGGCATGCATTCCATCATCAGTTTTAAAATGCCAATTACAATTAAACCTTAAATGAAAAAAGCATGTTATGTGTGGTAATTGAGAGGAAGATTGTTTTCGAGGACAAAGAGTCAATATCGCCCCCACAGTCTCAGTGAGACTCAAATCTATGAACTTCCCCCTACCCTCTGCCGTCCACGTGTACGCCATCGGATCAACACTACCAACACCACATGTCACACGTTGCCCCACTACACCTGCCACTTTCTGTAAGATTTTCCCTAATAATATATATTATATATTATATATTATAAATTAGAGCCTTAATTAAGTGGTGCAAGTTGACTAGGCTTATTAAGTGGTCTGGTTGGACTTAATAACTAGTAGTTGTTAGTCAACCAAACTCTGTGCCTAATATAAACCTGGATTGATGGGATACAGGATTATGGATTAGATAGCACATTCAGTTACGGTACTCAGACTGCTCAGTAGATACCAATACACCATCTAGGGTTCTGAGTCAGGTCTGAGACAAAACATGGCTGACGGTCTACCGTTAAGAGGCAACACAACAGGAACATCAACTATGGCTGGAGATCAACACGGCTACGCTTTCGCTATCATACGAGGTTAGGTTTCTCGTATACTATGGTTCATATAGTTAGACTATTTTAGATCTAACATTTGGTATCAGAGTCTTTATAATCTCTGTCTGGTTGATTGTTTTGCCTAAAACAATATTAAGTTAAAGCTTTCATATACATCAAGTTTTTGTATATGTTTCATATATTAATTCGTTGAAATATGCATACAAAATATATCTATTCAGTCATGATATAATTAAGTAATTTAGTATGTATGTTTTGAGTGAATTAATTAGTATTGATACTCTCTTAATTAATCTTAAGAGCCTAAAGCATAGTTTTGAAATTATTTTCAAAATTCTTAATTTTTCTCTACTGCCATGTTTTATCATTCGGCACTGCTTCATTGCTGCTGATTCTCACGGCAGATAGGTGCTTTAGGCTAATTAACGTGAAGAAGATGATGATGGGTCATGAGGGTTGGGCCGGGTCAGGCCCATTGGGCAGACCTGGTCCAACACTAAAAAAAATTAAAAAAAAAAATCTTGGGCCTAATTTTGGTTTTGGGCTGGATTTAGTTGATCCATTATCATATTTAGACTTCTTCTAGCTTAATTGTTCAGTTTAATCCCTCCTTAATTAATTATTAAATTATCATTTAATTTGGGGCAAATATTAAGTTTTAATTTGCTACTTGAATTTTAATTTAATGTTAAGGTGCAAATTAAATTGCCTCAAGTGTTGCAATTTATTTAGTATATATGGGTTAATAATGTATTAATTTGCACATCCAAGCATGCTACGTATATTTATAAATTATTGTTATAATTATATATTCATAATAGCATGCATTAAGGTTGGATTTAGCATATTATTAACACATAAATTCATTATTAAAATATCATTCAATTTTGGATCCTTAGGTCAATTTTAGGTATTATGACATACTAAATCAGCTTGTTTAGTTTCCTCTTAATTTTGAGCACATTTTAGTTTTATGTGTCTCAGGGACTTTAGAACCTATTTTGAACAAGCGATTTGAGACCTATCTTCGGTCATTAAAGTATGGATGTCATTATTTTGATTGATATTTAAATAATAATTATAACTCCTTATAACATGCTTATTAAGTTATAATTATTACTAACTACCATATTTTGATATTCATCGTTGGTAATAATATTAAGTTTTGGGTCTATTTCAGTACTAGATCACATTTATCATTCATGTTATAATTCACTTGGGCCATTGAGGTTTATGAGCCTAATTTGCGTAATTAAGTGCTATAATTATTGTCTTGATCTATTTTGAGACATTAAGGATTAATGATTTAATTGTTATTTTGGCCATTAAGAATTACAAACTATTATTTAAGTTGATTAATTTTTAATCTATCAATAGTTTCCAGGGCCTTAATAATAATATTAAGTCTTTAATTTTATGGCAAAAGCAATATAGTTGTTATATTGTCTATATAATGGTAATTTGGTTATTACTTTAACTTCAGTCTCCCTAAGTATCATAATAGTCATGGTTAATTATTATGTGATAAATTGAGATTAGTATTTGGCATCCCTTAATTACAGTTTTGCCTTTATTGTAATTATTATTAATTAGCATTATTAATTACTGTTATTAAGTTTAGGGGCTAATCTCATTTTATTACTTTTCATAATAATTAGCATTTAATGGTATATTTGGTACATTGGCATGATTACCACTTTATTTTACATGACTATTAATGTTGGTAATTAAGTCCTACCAATAAATTTTTTAACGTACCATTGGACGCTGCATCGAGTTTATTGACACCGATAGTGAAGATTGGGAGAATTCTGGAGTTTTTCTTCTCTTGTGGATCATCATCGTTGTTAGCGCAATGGAGAGATGCGGTTCGCATCATTAAGGCTAGCCATTAATTATCTTTTACGATTTATTTTTGATAATTAGTGCTACAGTTATAGTTAAACCGCTAATTTGGACTAGTAACATATTTTATCTTTAGAAAAAGGAAAACATTTACAGCACGTTTGGTTCACGAAATGAATTTGGAGGTAATAGGAATGTTATTCCACAGGGAATGGAATAGGTAAGGAATAGAATAAGAATTGTATTATGTTATTTGGTTGGCTGAAGGAATAGACTTCAGTAATTGTATTCCAGTGTTTGGTTGATTAAAGGAATACAAATGGAATACGTTTTAAAGACATAAACACCCTTATATAAAATAATAATAATAATAATAATAATAATAATAATAATAATAATAATAATAATAATAATAATAATAATAATAATAATAATATAATCCTTTATATAATAAAGCTATATGGTTTGGGAAATAATTAATGTTACAATTAATGCCACAACATGTTTTATTATAAAAAAAAACACAACATTTAAAAAATAAAATAGCTATATATTATATAATCATATAAAAAATACTTTTGAAAAATAAAATAGCTATATATTATATAATCATATAAAAAATGTGTTCAATTAGAGTTTAAATTTACACATACAAAATTTGAAATTTGCTTTCCAAATGTAATTATCTTAGTTATTATTCGTATTGTGAAAATTATAATATAGATGAAATACAATTAAGAATAAATCAATGTATTTATGTAAATTCTCTCTATAAGTTTATTTGAATATCCACATAATTAGAGATTATATTAATCATACAAAATTATAATTTTAATTTTAATTTTAATTGTAATTTTGTATTCTATAAAAATAATAAATACTTGACCAATGGAAGCTCAAAAATATTATTATATTAAATAATTTAAAATATTTTAATTTTTCTATTTTTTATTTATATTTATAATAACATAATTTTTTTTCCGTGCATTGCGCGGATGAATTACTAGTAATAATAATAATAATAACAACAACAACAACAATAATGAATATGATTATGATATACTGAATGTTATATATATATATATATATATATATATATATATATATATATATATATATATATATATATATATATATATATATATATATCCATGTGTGTGTGAGAGAGAGTAACAATAATAATAATAATAATAATAATAATAATAATAATAATAATAATAATAATAATTATTATTATTATTATTATTAGTATACAAATACATAATCATATTTATATTTATTTTTTCACTTATCCCACATCGGTTGGAGAAGTAAGAAATGGAGCTTTGAGGCTCCTATAAAAGGAGTCTCAAGGCTCCATAATTTCAATTGCAATGCTCATTCGCTAGGCAAGCTTGCAACGCCTATCCGCTAGGCATGCAGATGAGCAGGCTACTTAATTTAGGAGCCAAGGCTCCATAATTAAGGAGTCTTATAAAGTTTATTTTTTTTTTATTTACATATATATATATATAATAAACTGTCGATGGTGTTTTGAGAAAATACTTTTCTTTTTTCAAAATGTCAATTGCAAACGTTACAAAATGTGTGTGTATATATACAAAATGTGTGTGTGTGTGTGTGTGTGTGTGTATATATATATATATATATATATATATATATATATATATATATATATATATATATTGATGGATTGATGGATAAAAATTATAATTAATTAAATATATACATTTATATAATACATTATATTTATTAAATAAATATAAATATTATATAATGTGCAAAGGGTATTTTTGGTATTTATGATATAAAAGCTATTCCCAAGGGCATGGGAATAGCTAATACCAAGGCCTCCCTAGGAATGGCTATTCCCCTTGCAAAGGTAATAGCTCATTCCTAGGCATGTTATTCCCATGGCAAAATGATCCAACCAAACGATGAAATAGGTCTATTCCAAGGAATGTTATTCCATTCCTGACCTATTCCATGAACCAAACATGCCATTAAAGGTGCATTACCATACTTTACTTTGTCGTTATTATTAATGTTAATAGTGATTATAATGTTACTTATTACTATTAATAATTAATGATTAATGATGACATTAGTATTTTTATGGTATTCAGATGTGTACCTTGGATTGTTTCCAAATAAATTTATGTGACAATACTCCAGTTCAGAAAATAATTTTCTGGACATTAATATTTTTCGAACTTCAAATTTTATTAAGTTTTCAAAATTTTATCCGAAAACGTTTATAAATGTTAGCGGTTTTAACCGCTGTTTTTCCATATTTAGTCTCCTACTTAATGTGATAATATTATTATGGCTATTTATTGCTATTTTGGTTATTTACAATTTTGCCATTAATAATAATAATAATATTATTATTAACTGAGTCATGGAGAGTGATTTTGAATCAATTTAGTAATTTTGGAAAAACATGTTTGCTAGGCAATTGACTTTTGCCATTAATTCCATAATTCATTTAGTTCTTGGAATTATGATTTTAGTTCTGACTGCCCATATTTGGTTAAGTATGAATAAATGAATATTTTGTTTAAATTCATATGATGCTTTAGTTGGTTCATACTCCTTAGATTGTTTTATGCATTCGATCACATTAAGTACATAATATTAAGTTTAATTATGTAATTAGAGTTTATGAGATTTTAATTTACAAATGCTAGCATATCCTTTTGGTTTGATATTGTTTGAATTTGTAAATTCAGTTATTTCTCATAAATTTGATATTTATGCATTAAAACATTTTCCCATGGGCTTACAGTTTAAAAAAATTTTAAAGTATATATTCAGTACATTATTATTCAAATGGGTCTCTTTTGGTTTGGACTCATTGGTGTTTGAATAGTAAATTTATACTTTAAAATCTCATATTGTAAATTGCTTTAAGTTATGCAATTTATTTGGAATATATGAGTTTAATGTTTAATTTTATGCATATCCGTCCTAAGCATAATATTATGTTTTAAATTATGCAATTTTATTATGCCTTTAGCAATGCATACTTTGAGATGGAATTATATTAGTTCCTATTTAAGTTGGACTTACGCATAGACTTTAGTCGCGGTAGTGCCTGAATTTAAGCACGTTTAGTCCGCTATTTTTAGTTCACCATTTAAGCTTTAATTATAGGTGAACCCTACAGTTTTCTGGTGTATACCCTACAGTTTTAGGTTCATACCCCCAAACAGTTATACATTAAGTATATTTGAATCGGGGAGACATACTAGTTTTAATGGCCATGAGTTAAGAACATCTTGAGCCACTAGTCTTCTTAAATTGATACTCTATTTAAGGAATTGGTTTTCAGTGAGACTTAGTCTCTAACCGCCTTTCCTTGGAGTATATTTAGATTTTCCCATCACAATCTGGTATAATCTGTTTGTCAAAATTTTAAACATTCCTTGCCAATGTGATTTGATTTCGGTTCGTTAAAGAATAGCCAAAACATCTTTAATTTACTGAAGTCTCTTAAGTTTTCAATCTTGGTTAATTAAGGAATAGCTACAGCATATTCAGCTACCTAAGATTATTAAGTTTTAATCACATAAAGTTTAGGCAAGGATTTGATGATTGTCTAGTGATCTTATAATTTTAATTTGGTTTTGGAGTAGCCACATCATCCTTAATCTGTTAAAATTATATATTAAGCGGTTTATTTTGATCACATAAAGTTTTGGACATATCATTTGTGATTAATTGTATGTAATATGATGAAATTTAGCCCACAGGAAATTTCGTTATATTTGTATAATTAATCAGGATGAAATACTGGACTACGGTCATAATTTAGCCCACAGGCAATTATGTATCGGAATGTAGTTTAGTAGTTTTATCAGTGACGATAGAAATAAATCAATTTATTTACTTTATGGTTATTTGTAAATAATTTTCAATTCTATCATGAAGTTTAGTTTTATGATGTAAACTTTAGATCATATTTCTTAATTTGCCCACAGGGATTAAGAAAAGGAACATGATCTCTTAAGTTTTTTTATCATAATGATAGCAATGAATCTTATTGAATAAAACTTTAGCCTACAGGCAAGTTTTATGTCATTTGATTCTTCAACTCATTTGATAATGGTTTCATCATAAATAAATTTTTTCAGTTGGATCTAATTGAGTAAAACTTTAGCCCACAGACAAGTTTTATGTCACTAGATTCTTCTGGCTCTTTAGTAATTGTGAAAAATATTATCATAAGGGTTTCTTAATTGGATTTAATATAATTAAAACTTTAGCCCATAGGCAAGTTTTATGTCAATAAATCCCTCAACCCATTAGATAATAATTTTATCACAATTATTAGAATTTATAAATTTAGTTCAATTATAATTCTAAGTTTCATGATTTGCATTGGCAAAACATGTTTTCAGTCACTTCCCAAAATTTAGCCACTTCTATTAATTAATCCACGAATCTTGCTCGGTTCTTCGGACTAACTGTAGTAAGTTACGTGATTTGACACACCTCTTGGATTCCAATAATGTTAAAATGTATCTTTTGAGTCAAATTCTACCTTGGTTTTGAAAGATGTATTTTCTTTTTTTAGTATGTCCAACTATGGTGGGGAAATATATCTTCATTATTTAGTTGGACTTTAATTGGAACCAAAAATTGATTATTTAGTATGTCCAACTAATGGTGGGGAATTATGTCTTCATTTGTTAGTTGGTCAATAAATCAATTATGAGTATGTCTATTATTAAGTTCACTTTATTAATTTCGCTGAAGAATGTTTTAATCAGTGGGAGTGATCATTTAGCAAAAGATCATTAAGATACTCCACTAAAGTTTTAGGATTTAACTATTGTATTTATACATTCCAAATTGGGTTGTATGTTAAACAATAAGTCCAAAAGATTCCACAAGTATTAATCTTGTATTTATTCATATAAATTCATAAGTTCAAATTATTGAACATTTGGCTGTGCAACATATTTATGAAAATGTTGTAACCAAGGAATTTATTAGAACAAAAACATTTAATTTGTGGTGCACTGACATTTAATAAATTCTTCAGTGATTAATAGAGTCTTTAGTTTCTTCAAAATTGATCCTGGACCATTTCGGTTGTAAGGCTCAAAACAATTTTGTGGGACATATAAGTAAGACTCATTATGTTCAGTTCATTTAAAGTGAACATTGAAGTTATTTGGGAAGTTATGGTGTATGTTTAAGATTCCAAATTTATAGATTTAGACCTTTGGTTTATTGTCTAAGTTTTTGGAATGCTTCTGTGACTTGACTATCTTTTGGCTATTTTTGATGAGTGGGAGTGACAGACGTGTCAACTCCAAGCTTTTAGCTGTTAGAGATAGTACTTAAAGTTAACTTATAAAGAAGTCATGGAATATAGTTAGCATTATGCTAACATTAAGAGATCTCTACTTAAGGCATGCTTATAAAGTTTTAGAGATCATACAGTGTACTCTTTTGTACAATTTGGATGCGTTTTCTCATTCAGTTGTGCACATAATGTATTTTGAGAAACATCCCTTAAGGTACCGAGAATAAACATAGGGTTTGTTCATTAAGGACCTAAGTTGGAGAATTAAAATGCATGTGACCATAATGGATACTACTCTGATTAAATAGAGGACGTATCACTATGATTCGTGTGTTTTGTTCTTTGATGATGGTTGTGCTAGTACTTGCACCAAGTGGGAGAATGTAAGATTTTCCCTAATAATATATATTATATATTATATATTAGGGCCTTAATTAAGTGGTGCAAATTGACTAGGCTTATTAAGTGGTCTGGTTGGACTTAATAACTAGTAGTTGTTAGTCAACCAAACTCTGTGCCTAATATAAACCTGGATTGATGGGATACAGGATTATGGATTAGATAGCACATTCAGTTACGGTACTCGGACGGCTCAGTAGATACCAATACACCATCTAAGGTTCTGAGTCAAGTCTGAGACAAAACATGGCTGACGGTCTACCGTTAAGAGGCAACACAACAGGAACATCAACTATGGCTGGAGATCAACACGGCTACGCTTCCGCTATCATACGAGGTTAGGTTTCTCGTATACTATGGTTCATATAGTTAGACTATTTTAGATCTAACACTTTCCTCCTGCGCCTGTTACACCGACATACCACCTCCCCGAGCACTTGCACGGAGACTGCACGGCAAGACCGGCCAATCCCCCCCCCCCACCCCGCGTCGCACACGGCCCCCCGCGTGAGGGGTGCTGTGCCGCGCCCAGGCGCGCTGGGCGCAGCATTGCGTGCCGCCCCCACGCGGGATGCCGTTGGGCCGCGCGTCGTCGTCAGCCATCAGCCATCTCTGTTGGCAGCCCACCTCCGTCGGGCACCCCCCCCCACCCTTACACCGGCTTCCCTTTGATCCATCTACGACCCAACAACGCTAGCCCACCAAGCCGAGTTAATCATCATTTTGGTCCCCTAATTATTTCACATTTGTCAATGTAGTCCTTAGATTTTAATTTTAACCAATTTGATCGTCGAGTTGTTTAAAATTTTTGTCAATTAAATTCTTTCAAAGACTAAAATGGCAATTTTCACATTTTTAAAATTTTGTCAGTTTGATCTCTGAAAGGGTTTAATTGACAAAAAATTTAAACAATTCGAAGATCAAATTAGTTGAAATAGAAAGTTATGAACTAAATTCACATTTGAGAAACAATTGAGGGATCAAAATGTTGATTTCCCCTATATTTTAACGAGTAAGAAGCAAATATAATTGCTTCTAAGTACCTGTGCACTTCACTTCTGTCAATGATGATTGTAAAATATAATATAATAAGTAACCAATTTGGTTAACGTGAGTCCCCGTGCACTTTGTTGAAAAAAATGCAAGACAAGAATAATTATGTGGTTCTCAATCTTTTGAGATTTAGGCTTGATCTAATAATAACCACAAGGTGATGAGAAGTATGAACAAACATTAGCCATCGATTTAGTAAATTTAAATGTTAAAAAATAAATATAAAAGGAAAAAAATGAAAAATGGTGGGATAAATTTCATAAATATACAAAATTTTAAAGTGTGTACATTTATGAAATTGACCCCCATTTATTTTATTCTTATTTTCTAGCCATTGATTATCATAGATATAGATGGATGGTTCATATAAATTCACACTTGTCATGAAAAAGGTAAGCTCTCATTTGATCTAGATACTAAATGAGAAATGTAGACTAATTTGAGTCGTCCATTTAAAATAATCAATGGCTAGAAAGTAAGAGAAAAATCGACGTGGTCAATTTCATAAATATACCAACTTTAAAAATTTATATATTTATGAAATTAACTCCGTAATTTTTTTTCCCTATATTTCTTTAATTTTCAACCGTTAGATTTACAAGATTGATACGGAGTATTTGGTATTTGTTCACACTCTTTAAAGATTTGATTCTTATAGAAAAACTTCTTTGAAAAGTGTGTACAATTGATAACCATCGATCTCGTAAGATCTAACAGTTGAAAATTTTATATATATAACATTTTAATTTTAATTTTATACTATATATTAATATTTTGAAACCCTAAATCTAGGCTAATCCCAAAATCAAATTCAAAAATTCCTTGTTTTATTTTCCTGTTTTCCTCTCTCCCGACCCGGACATCGTGCGGAACTGACAGCGGTGGAGCGGTGGAGTGACGACGTGAACCAGACCGGCGGTGGACTGGACGGCTGAGCAGAGGTAGGTTTTCTACTCTTCAACTTTGTTTTCTCCGAGCGTGTAGTCCGTACTTCTTCTACTGTATTTTGCATATTGCGACTCGCGACCTGTGGCTGTGGGTTGCGTCCTCCGGCTGTCACTTTCCCTGTCATCTTAGGCTTTCTCTTTCTCAATTGCACAAATTTATATTACTGATGTTTCTAATTTGACCATCAAACAGTAAAAGGTAGAGAAAGGCGGGAATTTGGCTGGAATTAGGTAGTTGAATTGAACCGTTTTCTCTTGATTGATTCACTTAGGGTGTGCTTGGTTCATGGGTTTAGCTATCAGGAATGAGAATCAAAGTAATTGTTATTGTTTGGTTTTAGGTTTCTAGAACACTACTATGTGATTTGATTACCCCTTACTTAGAAAACCAATTCCCTAATAAAATAAGGGTTTCATTCCATTATTCCCCCTCCTAATTTGTAATTTGATTTTTAAGTTTGGATTAGTGCCTTTAGATTTGTGTTTTGTTTTTGTTTTTTTTTTTTTTTTTTTTGTGTTTTTGTTTGTTTGTTTGTTTGTTTGTTTGTTTGTTTATATTGATGCTTTGAATGTTTTTATATTAGAATATTGTCTTGACTTTTTGTTCTTGTATTTTTAAAACTTTTATTCCCATTATAGGATCATACATAAACAACAACAATATTGGTAATCATTCCAATTCCACCCTACTACCAAACATGCAAAATACTTTCACCAAAACCCATTACCATTACCAAGTATTTGATTCCCATTCCGATTTCGATTCCCATGTGCGAACAGCGAACCAAACACACCTTTAGACTTCTATTACAATTTACAAAATATTAGAGATGCTGGGTCCTAGGATGGTGAATGTCCAGGTCTCTAGGAAGATACAAACTTGGGCATAAATGGCCCTATTACTTAGGGTTACAATTGGGGTAAGCCCTCCAGGCAATGGTCTTGTGCTCCAAGTCTTCTGGTTGTAATGGCTAGTCTCCATTCACAATGGCTAGTCTTCTGGTTGTAAGCAATCCAGGCAATGGACTCCAATTGCAATATTAAAATAATAAAATATCAAATTAAATTTAATATATCTGGATTCTGGACTCTTTTAAAATGAGTTAATTCCTCTTTTGCATTTGGTTAAAATAATCAATGTTAAGCTTTATCTTCAACTATCAAATATTAATGGCCAAATAAATATAAAAATTATAAAAACCTGCAAAAATATTTATGACTTGTGGATATGTACATACTAACCTAATAAAAGGAACTGAAATAATTTCACCTAAACTGAATTCATCCAAATTATTATTTAGTTCAGATATTGGGTGCAGGTTTCTTCATCTGAACTAATAAGTTATGGAGTAGTATTGTTTGAGTTATTACCTGTTCTGAGCCTGTGCCCATCCCTATTTGCACCAATGCTTTAACACTTGACCTAAATGCCAATAGGTGATTACTTGCTAAAACCATTCTTAATTATGTTCAGTGATTCTTAAATAAATAAATATATTAAATTCATATAATATGCCATGTATTTTCCTGGAACTAAAATGTGTATTTAGGATAGAATTTTCCATTTTCGATGTATTAAATGTTAGACATGGACACATGGTAAACTCTGCAATTCTCCCACAAAAAAGATCGAGGTTGCATCTTTTATAATGTTGAGTTTTAGGAATTTGACATTTTTGTATACTTTGGTAGGGCAACTCCTTGACTCCTTGTTGGGCATGAAAAGGACTGGTTGCAGGTTCATTTATGTACTGCACATTGGTGATTTGAATGGTTGACGTATTTTTTGGTACTTTTGATGGAGTGCAACAAAGATGAAGCCCTCAAGGCTAAGGAGCTTGCAGAGAAGAAAATGCAAAATAATGATTTTGAAGGGGCCCAGAAGGTTGCAGCTAAAGCTCAACGACTTTACCCTGATCTAGAGAACATTAATCAGTTGCTAGCTGTCTGCAATGTTCATTGTTCAGCTAAAAACATGTTGGGATTGGACAAGGATTGGTATGGAATCCTTCAAGTTGATAGATCAGCAGATGAAGTAACCATTAAGAAACAGTACCGGAAGCTCGCACTTGTCCTTCACCCCGACAAGAACAAGTTCCCTGGTGCAGAAGCTGCTTTTAAGCTTATTGGGGAGGCAAATGTTCTGCTTTCAGACCAAACAAAAAGGTCTATATATGACAGTAAATGTAGAGTTTCAATTAGAAGTACTTCGATGAGACCACCACCTCATCAGGTCAACCCCCCTGTAAGGCCAAATTTTTTTCCGAATGGTTTCACCTCTCCGTTCAGTGGCCAAAATCATTATCAAAAGGTACAATCAACTTCATCAGTTCATGAAACCTCGTTCTGGACGACCTGTCCTTTTTGCAGTGTTAGGTTTCAGTACAGGCGGGAGATAGTCAACCGAGCTGTGTGCTGCCAAAACTGCTTGAAATCCTTCATTGCATATGATTTAGGTTATCAAGGTGTTCCAACTGGAATTGGCTTACGTCAGCCTAGTCAACCTCAGCAGAGAGTGGTTCCAAATCAAGGAACCACCAAAACGGCTGCAAACACAGCTGGATTTCCATTTTCCCATAGAGAATTTCAACATGGCTCCGGGGTTAAGTGTGTTGGGCAAGAACCAGGGACACAGAGAGGGAATACTTCTAAGGTATTTGAGGATTTGAAGGCTAAAGAGAAACATGGAAATGGTGTGAACTCAGTGGCCGGTGGTATGAGAGGGGCTGGCACTCACAAGGTGAATGAATGGCCACAAGATTGTAGAAATTTTAAAAACAAAAGCAGGAAAAGGAGCAGGAAACAGGCATCTGAATCAAGTGAAAGTTTTGATACCTCAAGCAGCAGTGAGTCAGAAGATTTCAGTAATGTGAAGGGAAGCAATCCTGCTGGAGGACAGGGACACCGGCCTAATGGTAATTATGTCAGAAGATCTTCTCGGCGAAGGCAGGATGTCTCATACAATGAAGCTGAGGAAGAGGATGACCAAATAAATCATCCAAAAATAGTGCCAGACAGCAAACCAGAAGAAAAAGGAGTGCCTTCTGAACAGAACTTGCAAGAAGGAAATATTAATGCCCCAAATGTTACTGTGGATGGTGCTAGTTCAATTGTAAATGGTGCCAAAAAGATTGAAGTTATTGATTGTGAATCAGATTCTGAAATCAATAATAATTCAGCTCCTATGGAATTTGCTTATCCTGATCAGGAATTTCATGATTTTGATAAGGAAAAAGAAGAAAAGTGCTTCGCAGTTGACCAACTATGGGCTTGTTATGATAACCTAGATGGCATGCCAAGATATTATGCCCATATAACACAAGTAGTTTCTCCTGGATTTTCCCTACGGTTTAATTGGCTTGAGGTTGATGCAGATAAAAAAATTGATATTATTTGGACTGAAGCTGGATTACCTGTTGGATGTGGCAAGTTTAAACGTGGGGGTTCAGATTCCACTGATAATCTTGCCTCATTCTCTCATAAAATGCCGTGGGCACAGGGTAAGAAGAAGGGTTCATACATAATATATCCTCGTAAAGGGGAGATTTGGGCTCTTTACAAAGGCTGGGATATTAGTTGGAGCTTTGAGCCTAGTAAACATCAGCCGTTTAAGTATGAAATTGTGGAGGTGCTTTCTGATTTTAGTGTTGATGATGGCATTAAAGTTGGCTACTTGAATAAATTGGATGAATTTGTGAGTGTTTTTCAGAGAACAAGCCAGGGTGAGTCTGATTCATCATCATCATCATTTTTAATAAAGCACAATGAGCTTTACAGGTTCTCCCATAAAATTCCGTCATTCAGATTGACTGGAACTGAAAGAGAAGGTGTGCCTGAGGGATCTTTTGAACTTGATCTTGCTTCTATACCTCAAGATCCTAATGACCTTTGGTATCCTCTGAAAGAGGCGATCAGAAATGTTGAACCAGAACTGAAGAGGCCCGGCAAAAATGGTAAAACAATGCCACCCAAGAAGGTTGGCACACCTAACAAGTCCACTGATTGCAAAGAGGTGAGTGATAGTGATGGTGATGGAGAGATGTGTATGCTTCGAAAGTCACCAAGGGCTTCCAAGAAAAGATAGAAAACCGATCAATTCTATTCCATTGCTCTCTGAACTAAAAGATAGTACTAGGGACCAGTGCGGTAGCAGTGCTGAAAGATTCTAACTTTTAGTGATTGGTGATGGTGATGGTGGATTGGTGGTGGTAAGAGTTTGAAGTTTTTCAACCTTCTTCCTCTCTTCAGTCATCATCCCTGTGAAATATGTTATGTTATTTGGAGGCCAAGTGAATGGTTAACAGATTGAATTGGTAGGTGGATGTGTTATGTGTATTATTGTATGTTTTGTGGTTTAGGATAATGCTTTTATTTTTATCAAGACTTACGTTTTGACTTTCCTTGTATGATACTTATGGGGAGTTGTATTTTACCCTCTATCTCAACTTCACTCCTATTTCAATAAGCCTCTGCCTGCCCTGCATTCTCAACCTTTATTGCTTGTTTTTCTGTAAATTGCCACTAAAGTATGAACAGGCAAACTTTTGGAAGAAGCATAAATGCATGCATATATTTGATATGAAAAATGTTTTTTTTTTTTTCGTCTTAAAATCATTTCTTAATGCTTACTTATGATAACACATTTTCTTTTTTATATTAAAGTTAGAGCATCCCCATTTGTAGTTATTAGTGGGGAGGATTTTTTTCATTGCTGTGGTTGCTCTTATAAAAAAGCTGCAAAAGGTAACTCTATCGGGTTTCATTTCTTGTGTGTAGATGTGTGTACTTTTTGTGTTCAAATTTTTTCTAAAAAAAGTTGGTAGTGTTGCAAAGTCGATACATGTCGAATTTGTACAATTATGAATTTTCACCCTAATTCATGTTTTCATTAGCGAGCCCCCATTAATTTTGATATGCGAGTCTAAATATTATGATAACAACATTTTAAAAGTTACATTTTTTGTTCTTCAATTATGTACACAATTGACACGATAATTGAGTTCCATGGCCAACTAGAAACGAATATTTAACTAATTATTCTTAATTAAAAAGACAATAAGTGAAAATGCAAAATTCCATTTTATAATGTGTGTTTATAATATACTATTCTCAATATTATGATTTACACATTAGAAAATGGTGTAAATGGATGTTAATAGAAACTTTCAAGACAATGTACAATCGCACAAAATTTAAAAATCAATTTTGTTGCTCAATTATAAAAAAATCAAATAGATTAACTAAGCATAACTAAAGAAATTAAGGTGCAATGGAACCTAAATAAATATTTTAATATTTTACAGGTAAAGAGTGGAAACCTGGAGATTGATAGGGTGACTCATGATTTACTTCCTTCCGTAATTCTTGGACATGAGTTATAGGTGTTTTTGATTAGTCTAGCTACTTAGGGTTGGGATTCAACCTTTTGAAAGAATGATTAGTCTAGCTGGCTGGCGTAAACTGAAAAACGTAACTCAAAAAAAAAATAAAAATTTTAATAATCCTTTTGGATTTTTCTATGAAGTTTAATGTTGATATTGGTGATGAGACTATGAGGTGAAACTCAAGTTGTACCCTGCCCTCCCACACACTGCATTAAGGACATAAGATTCAGACAATCAGACATTTACATATAATGATGTCAAACTCACAAACATGCCATGATTTTAATCAGCTTTGCCAAATAAAAAGTAGAAAACAAAATAATTATGTGACAAACAACTTTGGTTCTTGATGATTTGTGGGGAGCAAAATCACATTTCCAAACATGGAAAAATAATTATTAAGTCCTAGCTTTCCGGTAGTTATGGGACACCAAAATGCCCACCTATGACTAAAAGACAGATTGTAATTAATATCCATAGATTTGATGGAATGATGAGAATATAGATCTCAGCTCAAATGCGGCCAAGGCTTAACATGTTGTCAGTGTGAATGCATTATTAGGTATGTAAAAACACACTAATAGTGTTAGGAAACACATTAATGAATTACAAAATTCACTACACACCGAAAATGCACCATTAGGTATGTAAAAACGCACCAATAGTGTTAAGAAACGCACCATAGTGAAATGCACCAATGCACCACAAAACGTACTACACTACCACACCAAAAAAATCACCATACCTCACCACACCTCATGGTGCATTTTCAAACACTGTGGTGCGTTTATGCGTATCTAATGATGCGTGACCACAAGAACTAAATACAGTACATTTTATTTAGCATTAAAAGTTATACATTTTTAACAATCAATAATCAAAATTTATTAATTTTAAAATTGATAACACAAAACGAAAAAATGCAATAACGGAAGGAGTGAAAAGAAATTACTTCTAACTTTTTTTTTTTTTTTTCTTTCTATTATATAAGGAAAAATATCAAATAATCGCTTAAGTAGGTCAAATATTGCAATTGAGATCCTAACAGAAAATACAAAAAAAAAAAAAATCTAATGAAATATCATAAATTGATTAAAAAGTAGAATTGATTAAAATAACATGCAATCAACTTATTACGTAGGTGTAGCTTCCATTACAGCTGGAAAAAGAAAAAAAAAAAAGAAAAGAAATATGGCATATAAGACACACATAATCAACCTAAGATACTGTAAAAGGAATAAATAGCTTATTAACTGAGAACTTATATGAAGCTTGGAAAAGGTTCAAGGATTTGAGGAAGCAATGCCCAAAGAATTTGCTCACACAGGGGGATTTCATTTCTTCTTGCTATGAGGGCTTTTTGGATAATTCTAAGCTATGCTTGATACATCTTCTATTGATATGAGTCTTTGAGCAATTGATAGAGATCGAGGATCATAGCCGACAACACGTATTGGTAAAGTGAGAGGGTTGATCCACAAATGAAAGATAAACCCTCCGACATGTTTGAGTTTGATGATAAATTGGTCATGCAAGCTAAGCTAGCTCAATTGGGTTCTATTCAACATCTTCTCAAGTAGGTAATTAAAAAGCAAAGTGTCCAAGTGGTTTCCTCTATTCCACCTCAACTCCCATACGTACTAGTTCAATCCTACTCAATGCCACAAGCCACCACACCACTTCTAGGGAGGACAATCTGATAAGTGATAAGAGCCTAAATGTTCATATTTTCACCTTGAATATAAGCTTATTTTCCTTGTCATCATTTGTTATAATAATTTTCCCAAAGTGTTCCTCATTTGAATCATTTGTGTGTAAATGTGTAATTATTGATGATTTAGATGAATTGAATGATTTCCGAAGCATTTTGAATGCATGTAGATTTAATGGGAGCCAATGATAAGCTATGATGATGGGGGTTTTCAATGATTTTGATCACATGGACAACCCAAGGTAAAAGTGGAGCAAAATATCAAAAATTTGAAATTCTCATAGAACAAGACCACTGCTTAGCTTGGTGTTTCAATTCGACCATATCTCAGTGTAGGAAGGTTCAAATCAAGTGATTCTTGCACCATTAAAAAGAAAACTTGAAGGGTTACAACTTTTATGAAAACCACAAAGGTCAATTCAAAGGGTTTTTGGATGAAAAATAGCCTAGAAGTCAAAGAAGCTGCGTAGGATTTCTCCTTGGTAGCCACTGGATTAGCTACGCTCGTGGCCACGTTCCAATGCAGACTCATTTTTGGGCCCAGGCTCGGCTATGGCCGTGCCCATGCCCATAGCTAGCCTACTTTGCTTGTATTTAACCCTGTTTTCAGCCCTTTAACATGGTTCCGACCCATTTTAGAACCCTAGTTGCACTCCTTCATTTCCTTTCATATTTTTAGGTTAGATTAGGCTTAGAGTTATGTTCTTTAACATTCTGGAGACTTTTAATCAAGGATTTAAAGCTTGAATTTCATCATTTCACTTCCATTTTTAATAGATAAGTTCTTCCCTTTATTTCCTTCTTTTGCAATTTACTTTATTGCTTGATTGTTTTGATCTTATATCTTGTGTTCGTTATGGAATTTCTTGTTTCTTGTGAATATTGTACTATTTTTATTATGTTTATGTGTGATTAGTTCTCTTTGGAAGGAGGTAGGGATGTAAGCTAGGTGTTTGATGGATGACTTTGAATTGGTTGAGAAGGAAAGTTGATACACCTTGATGATGTTTATTAACATATTTAATTTGAGTCCCGATTATAGAGTTACAACCTAGTTTAAGTTCAAGGAGTTGATCAACCATGTTTCACCTATGAAAAAAGGGGAGTGTGTGATGTTAAGAACACTAGGTGTTTGATGAAATGCCTCTTAGACATTCTTGAGTCATGGGAATGTCCTTAAATGTTCTAGGAGCTGAGTACTGTGGAATGACCTTGAGAAAGACTTCCCTATAGTTATATGACATCTATCATCTAATCAATTGACTCATCTTCTTGCTCACAACTTGGTTTCACAACCTTGACCTACCTTTAGTTTCTCTCTATTGTGTTTGTATCCAAACCAACCCTATGTTTTGGCTAGATTTCCATGAGGAACATTAATTAGGATCTTATGCTTGGAACCCTAAAGCTCTACTCATATCGCCAATCCTGACGAGAATGATATCCGGTGTAAGGATACTTTCTTACACATCTACTTACCCAAAGTGCTACTTCATCACAATCCTAATATGGCTAACAAGAACCCAAGCCCTGATTTTCATGGAAATCAAGGATTCAAGAGGAATTCTCAAGGCAACCAACAATGGAAAGGTGGCCAAGGACAATTCAATTAAGACCAAGGCCAAGGACAATTTCAAGGATATCAAGATCAATGCTAAAATAAAGGTGCTCAATGGAATCAAATTCAAAATCAAGGCTGAGAGATTGATTTGAAGTTATTGATGAATCAAATGGCAACCCAACTTTGTGATATTCCTAAATTGCCTTCTCGAATGAGCAAAATGCAATCACAAGTACATGGAAAATCCCCAAGCTCAAAATCAAGGTGTGATTATTCATGGTTCAAATAAAACTTTTTCTTCTAGCGGCAAGCTTTCCGCAAGCATTGAGAACCCAAGGCATCAAGTTAATGCCATCACTACAAGAAGTGGGAATGCTTTGAAGGATTCTCCATTGCCCATTAATGATGATGTCTTAATAGAAGAAAATGGGAAGAGTGATCATGAGACCAAAAAAATGGGGTAGATATTGAAGATGACAGGGGAGAGAATGAATATAAGGAAAAGTTCAAGCAAGGAGGGATCAAAGAAGAAATCAAGAGGGAACCAAAAGAAGATCCAGTTACTCCTTACAACCTACCATTCCCATAAAGGTTGTGGCGATCCAAGAAAATCGAGAAGGGAAGTAGATTCAAGAATATATCGAGCAATTTGGAGTCTCCTTGTCATTTATGGATGCCATATATAACCCAAATCACATCTTACGAAAAGTTCTTAAAGGATGTACTCAACAACCAAAAAAAAAAAGTTAGAGAAGAAGATCATGGTGGATTTGAGTAAGGGGCCATGACTTGTGACGTGCTTCACAAATCATTGCCTCCAAAGCTCAAGGATCCAGTAGTTTTTCTACACCTTGTGTTATTGGATGATTTGTGGTTGGAAAGACTTTGTGTGATCTAAGGGTAAGTGTGAGTATCAAGCCTTACTCCTTGTGCAAGAAGTTATTTTGGGAGAACCAAAGTCTACATTAATACCCTACAAATGGTGAACCATTCTATAAAGTGTTTGGTGAGAATTTTGGAGGACATCCCGATGATGATAGATTAATATTTCATCCAAAGGGAATTATGATTCTTGATATTGAGTCTAATTCAGAGGTCCTAGTTTAGTGGTTGAAGAATGAATGAGTGGCTCCTTGTTCCATGAGGAATATTATACAAGAATGCTCTCGATTTCTGAGCAAGCACTAAAAGATTAATGTTACTTATATCTATAGAGAGCAAAATACGATTACCGATGCCTTTGGCTACCAATTCAAGTCTATGTTCCATGAGAGAGGTTTATAGTGCCTTGAGTTCCCGGATCATAATGTTCATGAGAACATGTTGGAAGATGTCTTGAGACCCCGGATCCTAATACATTCTTAAATCTTTTAAAAATATTTTAAAAGTATAATTCATAATTCTAAACTTCTAATAATATTTTTATGAGATTCACAAGAAATTATTTTTGTAAGATTTATTTATAACTAATTAATTATTTAATTGTGCATTTGATAAAATTATAATATGTGTTAGTCTGTGATTAATGTCAAATTATGAGATTTACAATGTAAGTTAATTTATGATTTATAACGTGTCATGTATAGTAATAATTTTTTAAATTGATTAGTTGATATGGCATATGTTAAATGGTAGCTTAGTGTCTTGTATGTTGAAAAAAATATATTTTTCATTGTATTTCGAATGAGGCAATTTTATACTAGTTTTAGAATATGAGAGAATATTTTTTTTTTTTGAATGTTACTGGCCCTATTACATTGTAGTATCTGTTCATATACTTTCTCAACCTACTGAAACACAAAAAATTAATAACGCCTCCACTGAGACTCGAACTCATAACTTTTCAAATGAAAGTCTAACCTGGGTACCATTACAACATAGTCTTGGTAAATATGAGAGAATATAAATGAGTATTATCTTGTAATTTGTCCTTAATATTGTATTTTGACTTATAATGTATTTTTTATGAGTATCTTTATATATAATTAATAATATTTCAAATTTTATTATAAACAATTCTGACTATATTTTGAATTGTTTTAATTTTAACCCATTCAATCAAAATTCTGGCTCCACCCTGCATATGATCAGTGGTTATATCGTAGATCGCGGCGCATAATCGATTATGCACCGCGCATCAAAACGGCACCGTTTCTTTAAGTAAAGAAACGGTGCGCTGTTAGTGTTAACGGAGTGACACTACAATGTATCTAAACCGACACTGCCTCACGTATTATTTTTATATTATCAAATGAAATTGCAGTTATATCAAAATGATATTGTAGTTGTGGTGAAATGAAACTGCAATATATATAAAATGAAACTGAATAACATTTCACATATTTGAGTGTATATTGTACAATGAAGCTGTAATTATATCGAAATGATCATGTAGTTGTGTTTTAATGAAACTATATATAGTGTATATAAAATAAAATTAAATAATATTTTCACATATTTGAGTGTATAAATATTGAATGAAACTGTAGTTATATTTAAAAATGAAACTGTAGTTGTGTTAAACTGAAACTGCAGTGTATACAAAATGAAACTGAAGAACAGTTATTTTTTACGAAACGGCACGAAACGAATTCCATTTCTTTTCATTAAATAAAACGACGTCATTTTGATGCGCGGTGCATAATCAATTGTGCACCGCGGTGCACGATATAATTTACCGCATATGATGTGCATCGCTTTCCTAAAAATAATAAATGAACAATTACAAATAACTAATACGGCAAATATATACTCATAAATAGATCTTAAGCTAGAATTTCAAACTTGAGAGTAGGGGTATCAAAGTGAACCGAAGCTTGTGGAGCGTGTTAGGGGCTCAAATTTTTGGCCCATGCAGATTGACAGGTTAATATTTTCTAATTTCTAACATGAAAAAAATCTAATATTATTTAAGTTAAATTATTAGAACATAGAATAATATTATAATATTTGTTTAATTCATGAAGTTGGCCCGTGGGTTAGGATTGAAGAATTCTAGCCCGCGGGCCAACCCGCAAATATTGCAACCCATGGTGGGACGGGTTAGTCTACATTGACAATCCTACTTGAGACTTGAGAGCACAACATTGCTCCTACTTTGGCCTGGAATACTCATAAGTATTTTCTTGAAACACCATAAATAGGAATCAAATTTTGTCTGTACCTTATTTTAAAAATATGTTATTTAAAGTTGTAGACTTTTTATGAAGTGAAATAATACCCAAAATAATATTGTAACAAATATTATATTTCATTTCATTTTCATCCACAAGAAAGATATATTAAGGTGTAGCATTTTTCTAAAGTACAAAAAGTTTAGTTGAAATCATGTAAGACTTTGTTTTACTCTACACCATAAACACACAAGTAGACAAGAATCTCTCTTGCCCTCTCCTTTAAGCTGCAGCAATCCCACAGCAGAAGAAGACTTCAATACTATCATACTTCTCTGCTCTAACAAAAGTACTAAAAATCTCTTTCGTTAGCCACCAAAATTCAAAGGCTTTTTATTTATCCGAGGAACAAAGACACACTATCACCCCATCCAAATAAAAAGTAGAAAACTTTCTCTGTTTTCTGTTTTGAAAGAGAGTTTGTGTTCATATATCAAATTGCAGCTAGGGATATGGCAGAATCATAGTTTCCTTGTAGTTAGATGTGAATGCTAAATTGCTTATTCCCCGTCATCAATGGTTAACGAATTGTATTAGCTATTAGTTGATTTGATCAGTTGTTAGCATTAGTTGTTCGAGGATAAGCGTTTAATTAGTAAATTTAACTGTTTATTATTAATCGTTAATATATAAAAAAATTTATAAATCTTATAGTAAATTATGTATCTTGCAATAAAATATGGTCTTTTCGAGTCTTTTTTATTTTTATATTTTTTTTATACATTTGATGCCGTTCGGAATGATAAGATTTGAACCTAGGCCTATAGGCTATTATGTGGAAATAAAGGAATTTTAATAGGATATGATGCTTTTATATTGATATGATTGAAACTCCATGTTTGGATAGAAGAGAAGGAAACGAAAAAAGAATCATATTATGTGACTTTAATTTAAACAATGTCGACAAATTCAGTAAAAAGTAAGGGTTGTAACTTATGCAAAGGAGCAAGAACGTAACTATTATAAAATCAAGGACCATGATAACATTGGTCATGATGTGTTTTTCGTGAATGTATTTAATGGAACAAATCTAATCCCAAACGTAAGAGTTTTTAAATAACTTTCAAAATATGAAAACGTGAATCTCTCACACTAAAACAAATTGAGTATAAGTTTAATCTTATGAATAATGACTAGATCAGAGAGTTTGTCTCTAACTTCACATGTTTATACCATCTTTTTCAACAATAATTCAACTCAACTCATACCCTACCATCAACTTGATACTAATTCTATATAAGAATCCACAAATCCACATACCAACAACGTTACGTTTCTCACTATTTCCCCCGCTGCATATGATCACATCACTTCAAATGATGTAAGATTTATTATAAAAAGAATTGATATATGTTATCCATAGTTGTACATTGACTGTAAACAATAAAAATATGCACCTGTTATTGTTGTGTGTGGATGATCAACAGTTATTGCGTGGACCGTGGTCCAAAACAATGTTGTTTAGTGTATTTTTTTTTTCACGTGATTCACTATAATATATATTTTTATAACTCATAATGTACATTATTCTAAAATATAATATATATTATTCTAACTCATAAAATATATTATTCTAATTTATAAAATATATTATTTTACTCTAAAAGTTTCATTATTCTAATATGATATTATTTTAACTCATAAAGTTGAACGATGTGGTTCTGTGTGGACCATAATTTGCCGTGGATGATATGGTCAAAGATTAGAAAATAATGCATCCAGCCGCAATTTGCGGTACTAGAAAAAGACAATATTTTATTCTAAAGTTTCCCTTAGATTATTTCTAAAAAATACTTTATATAAAAATTTTTATACTGAATTTTGTATTAAATAAAAAAGCTATTCAATACAAATAATAACACATTAATTAATGAATATTATGTAATGATTTTTATAGGATAACATAATACTGTTATTATATTTTGTTACAAGTTTTTATACTCACTAAGACTATATCTAATCCTAGTCACAGACGGATAGACTTGTGACTTTAATTAGACAAAAAATTATCAATAACCTTGTGGTCTAGTGGCATGAAGTGATTTTCTCAAAAATCATATACGTTCCTTTAAAATATATTAAAGTAGTATTTTTGAGCAATTGATAATAAAATTGCTAATGTAATTGCAAGGTGAGATGATAGACTCTTTATAAGAGTGTGTCATGTTTTTTTTTTTTTTTTTTTTTTTAAAGGAAGGGGGATACCCTACATATACACACTATTGCCTTAATTAAGGTTTGAACCTTACACCTCCCACTTAGGGAAGCAATCTGATACCAGTGGACTACAAGCCACTTGGTAGAGTGTGTCATGTTTAATTTTATTTATTTATTTATTTATTTTTGGTCTGATCCTTCTTAAATTGAATAATTTGAATAATCTTATAATGGTAGAGATATCAAATACAATATAAAAAAAATAAATTACTGAAAAAAACCTTTATTTATTAAATATATAAAAATAATTATCCATCTCATTACAATTTAATAAGATGAGTTAAAAACACGTCTGAATACAATAAACTTGATACACGTCATTGCCCATTATTTTTACTTGAGAAAGTGGGGCAGAAAATAGGGAGAAGAATACATAATTAATCATTAATATTTATATATAATCATTTTAGAAGAGTACATAGTAGGATGTATACACAAGATCATCATCATCATCCTTCTATGTAATGCAACTTACAAAGGGAACTCCAGCTAGAAACAGCTGAAATATGGGTTAAAAACTAAAAATTAGTAAAATGTAGACATAAAAAAAAAAAATAGAAAAGAGAATTACATTTTTGTCCTTAAGTTATGCGCATGATACATGCTTAGTTCACGTGAGTAATATACGTAACCATCTTTTAACATTTAAGTCATGTGCGAAATGACGATTTTAGTCTTAGAAGAACTATTATTTCTGTTACCAATATATCACTAATGACTAAACTCGACACTTTGCACATAACTTAATGGTTAAAGATTGTCACACATATAATTCAAGAATTAAGTCTGTACCACGGGTATAAATGGAGGACAAAAATATAAATAGTTTTTCCAAAAAATTAAATAATAATAATTACTGCATGACAGAGGAGAGCTCAAATGACCCATAATCAAGAAGCTCTTCAATCATCTGCTCAATGTGATCATCCTCCAGCGGCTTGATGAACTCTGTTGTGTTTCCCATTTCCAGTACTCCCTCTGTCTTCACTGCCCAATCGGCCGGCGGCGGCTGCGCCGCTGCCACAAGTGGCGGCGCAGCGGTGGCGGAGGAAGGGTGCGGCGGTGGGTGCTGGGGCGGCGGAGAGGTTTTGATCATTTGGAGAGAGGCCATGTAGCATTTGTGCAGTTTGGCTGTCAAGGTGGCAGAGAGTAGCTTTGAGGAGGATGATAAGGGCGCGTTTGGATTGTATGGAAAGTTGGTTTTGGCCCTTGGACCACACATTAGCCTTGCTGCTTCATCATAGGCTCTTGCTGCGTCTTCTGCAGTCTCAAATGTCCCTAGCCAAACTCTTGTTTTCCTGCCCAAAATAACAACCATTTTTAACGATCCTAAGTCCCAGAATCCTGACTTTTCTAAAGATGCTGGAGGAGATAAATCACAAGTCGTCCAATTAGTCATCAGTTTTTACACATACTTTTGTACACTTTGGGCACAATTTTTTTTGGACTTTGGGTCTCCTAACGACCCTACATGTCTTAAGTGGGAATCGAATCACCACCGTGCCACTGAAATAAGACCTTCAAGTGACTCTTGAACCATTTAGCCAAATGGATACTAAGTTAAAAATTATACATTTTAAGTTGAAATGAACTTACGATAATGGATGACGAATTTCAGACACCCAAGAACCCCAATGCCTTTGACGAACGCCCCGATAACGTTGTTGCGGTCTCGCCATTATTGAATGCTACTGCAATTCAGAATTGAATTCTTCTTTATGTAACCAATTTTTGTTTCTTGAAATGCCTAAGCATAGGAAGGAGAAGAGAGTGAAGGGGGTGATGGAGTGGGGAATTGGAGGGGTTTATGTAGTTGGGTTTATTGAAAGAGACATTGTAGGGAGGGGGGGGGGGGGGGTGGGGTTCTTTTTTTTTTTTTTTTTTTTAAAAAAAATTGGGTGGGGTTCTTTATTTTAGTAAAATAAAATTATTTTACTTTTTTACCTTAAAAATCCAAAGACATCTGTTGTGGTCTGTCATCCAAAATGGCAACGGACCCCACAGGATGGCTTTGAGGCCTCTTGGATCTTCTTTGTGATCTTCCTTTTAGCAGTAGTAGTTACCAGTTGGCTTATTGTAACATGATCATTAAATAATTTTTTATTTTTTTTTTTAGAAAGGAAAAAGAAAAAATAATATATATCCAAAAAGTGTCCAAATTCAATTCACATGATTGTAATCTTACATCCAATGCACAAAATCTCTATATGTTTGTAATCTATTGAATTGCCCTCCATGTGAACAAAGATCATGTTTCAATCAAGGTTTCTGCAATCCTAATAACAAGTAATGATGATTATAATAATTTATGAATGGTTAAATAAATAGAGAAAAATCAAGGTTTCTGCAATCCTAATAACAAGTAATGATTATAATAATTTATAAATGGTTAAATAAATAGAGAAGAATCAAGGTTTCTACAATCCTGATAACAAGTAATGATTATAACAATTTATCAATGGTTAAATAAATAGAGAAGTATCAATAGGGAAAAACAGGTCAATCCAGCCTAATTATATTTTGCAAGTTGGCTTCTTAAGGTGCAGTGTAATAATTGCGTTAATACTATCTGGGGTCCTCCGAATATACTAATTCTGCTACGTTTAGTGTTAAACTTTTAAATTAACGACCAATGGTCCTTTGACTTTCAAATTGTTACCCTTTGTGGTCTAAGTTAACCACGTACACATGGTTCTTCAACTATCAAATTTAACCAACCATGATCCTTCCAAGAGGACCACAACTAGTTAAAATTTGAAAGTTGAATGACCATAGGCGGTTAACTTAGACCATGAATTGTAACGATTTAAAAGTTTAAACGCGACAAAATCACTATACTCGAAGGATCCCATATGGCATTAACTCTTATAAAAATCTAAAAGTTATATCAAAATCATTAATGATAATGTTTTAATAGGAATAAAAATGTGTTTGGTGCAATATAATTGTACTAATAACTTTCTTGTTCACTTATATTTTTTTTAAAGAAAGCAATTTTACTCTTGAACAAAACTATAGTAAAATAGCCAATTATTATATAATGTGATAACACCTCTGTTATCATTTTAAATGGATGGTCATGAGATTGAATCTCGGTGGAGGATTGATTCAAAAAAAAATTATGATACACTAACTTATATATATATATATATATATATATATATATATATATATATATATATATATATATATATATATATATAAAATACTCCGTACTTACAAATTCATTTCCAATAAGATATTTCTTCTTTACTTATGCTGTATATATATTACGGAGTATTTTATTGTCTATACGTGTTTATAGTTTTATTAATTTTTCTTATTAAGTATTTATGAGTAATATTTGATTAGGATATTAAGAAGGGTAAATCTCACTTGTTATTTAATTTTTTTTTTTAATTTTAAAACAAGTGTCAGCCAATTAATGCTACACTTGATCGATCTCACCCCATGAGAATCACTATGATTAATATATTTGCTTATTTGCTACTTTTATTATGTTTATTTTTGGTTTAGGCTAAGCTTTCTCTCCTGTGGTCTATAACTGAATTGCCTTTCATAAGGAAAAAAAAAAACTTGCAATCTTGATTGTTATGGTGGATTTTTATTGATAGATATCATATTATTGGGTTTCTTTAGATTAAAAAAGAAATTGGTGATGGGTAGTGTAAATAGTATACATATGCACATATTCATATGTACCAAAATTGCAATTGTATAGATTCTTGCAAACTTTTTGAGAGTTAAAAGTTGCAACTTATAAAAGGAACTAAAATGACTAATGACATATAATTGAGAACTTTTCATTTCGTAGTGTAAATTTTTTCTAAAAATCTATAAATATTTTTTGCATACTGATTTGAAATTATGTGGTAGAGATATGATGGCAAATTTTACTGTGGACTATGGTTCATACAACATTGTGGACTATGGTCTAAAACGGTGTCGTATGTATGTTTAAAAATAATAATTAGATCAATATTTATTTGTTGCACTTGCAATATATATGATTTTGTTGTGACATAATTGGGGAGAAGTATGGTGATGATGCAACCCTTGTGCGGAGATATGGAGGGCTACATCACCTTTCCCAATCAAAGCCATTTAATTCCTATCCATGAATCTTTCATTGTCATGCAATTTAATATATATGGGTTTTTGTTTGGACTCATAGATTTGCAACTACCATTGTTGCAGAAAATGGATACACAACCATATGCCAGGTTAGTAAGGATCGAGGAGAACACAAGCTCTTGTCTCATATATATTTTGGAAAAAAAAAAAAAAAAAATTGCCCCATCTTCTATAGTATAAAGCCCACATGGCTAAAAGCCAAACCCCATGTTGTTGTGCAGGATTTAGAATAGAAAGGACAAGCTATAACTCCTTTCAAGCTTCATTCTTGTAATAAAGTTGATGTGGACCAACATTTCTACAACTTAATTTGTAGTTTATGCCCATGTCTATGCACTTGGATTCACATCCATTCATCTAATTAGAATATGATCGTTTATTTAAATTGATGTTTCAAATTTAAATCTTAGTTCGTATGCATCATTTTGGTTAAAAATATTATGGTATGTACAATTTGTAGCGCTACTTAGATTCTGTTTGGTTTGATAGGTTAAAGAGTTACCATGCATATATGGATCTATACTAGTCCAACATACATATATAACGGTTGATTTGAAGTTCGAACTTATCATTTATCAGGTAACTTATGTTACCCAGCCCAAATAGCTTGACTAGCCATAGATGTGATAAAATAGCTTTACTTGGGATACACATAGGGGTGTTAGCGAACAAAGCTTTCGGTAAACTACTCGTGTTCGTGTTCAATAAGCGTTCGTTTATTGAGGTAAACAAACATTAACAAACAAAATTTAGAGCTCGGTTAATAAACGAACAAAGTTTGAACGGTCGTAAGCTCGTTTGCTAAGAGATCGTGAACAAGCTCGTTTGTGTTCGTTTAATAATGTTCGCGAACAAGCTCGTTTAGTATTTGTTTAATAATGTTTGCGAACAAGCTCGTTTGTGTTCGTTTAATATTTGTTTGTATTCTCTTTGTAGTTGTGTTACTTGTTTGGTTATTTTTTGTGAACATAGATTATTTCTTGTTCACGAACGAATTGTGATCATCATGAACATGTTCATCATATGTTTGGTTAGCATTCACGAACGTGTTTATGAATGTGAACGATCATGTTCGTTAATATTGACGAACACGAACAACATGTTCGGTTCGTTAAGCTGATAGTTGGATACACCTTAATGGATATATGCTCATATGCTCACACGCCCCCTCACGTGTATGGTGGATTCCAACCAACACGTGGACCGATAAACCGTAGTCGCTTACGAGTGGCGTTGAAATTCGAACCCATGACCTTTGGTCTGGCTCTAATACCAAATTAAAGCATGTGCTCCATCTCAACTAAAAGCCTAAGCTGATAGTTGGATACACATTAATGGATATATGCTCATATGCTCACATATTTTAAGTGTAGATTAAACATGAAAGAATACAAAGAAGTTTGTGCTCAGGTATCTCGGCCTCCATGTAAACAGCTGGATGAGAGTGAATAATTCAAATTCAGTTTTCAGGATAGAGATTAAAACACTCAGAATAGCTACGAAACGTAAAACTCTCCTAACTAATAGACTAACTCTAGTCTAACAAATACAGGCCACACAATTATTAATTAAATATAATAAGGAAATAATAATGTAACAATAATATTACTAACACACCCCCTCAAGCACAAGGTTGATGTGCGACAACGTTGAGCTTGTCCCTTAGGGCCTGAAAGCGTGGTCCTGGCAGTGGTTTGGTGAAATATCCGCAAGCCGATCTTTAGTAGACACAAAGTTGGCAACGAAGTCTCCTGACGCCACCTTGTCCCGAACAAAGTGATAGTCAATCTCCACGTGTTTTGTCATAGCATGAAAGACAGGATTGGCGCAGAGATACGTCGCGCCGAGGTTATCACACCACAGGGTCGAAGGCTGACCTGAATGCAGCCCAAGTTCTCGGAGCAGCGAAACAACCCAAGTGACTTCCGCCAAAACATCGGCGAGGGCCTTGTATTCAGCCTCAGTGGAGGAGCGTGCAACAGTGCGTTGTTTCCTTGTCTCCTTGAGAGCCAGGAGATGAGATTGGACCCCAAAAACACGGCATACCCACTAGGGTTAAAAATATTACGGTATGTACAATTTGTAGCGCTACTTAGATTCCGTTTGGTATGATGGGATAAAGTTGTTGAGGTTACCATGCATATATGGATTTATACGGTGTCCAACATAACGGTTGATTTGAAGTTCGAACTTATTATTTATCAAGTAACTTATGTACCCAGCCTAAATAGCTTGACTAGCCATAGATGTGATAAAATAGCTTTACTTGGGATACACACCATGATTTACATTATATTGTAAGGTGAATCACTGACATATACATTTATTTTAAGTCTACATTAAACATGAAAGAATACAAAAAAGAGTGTGCTCAGGTATCTAAGCCTCCAAGTAAACAGCTGAAATAGCCAACATTACAATATATAATAGGAAGACCTCTGTTTGCTTTATATTGAAATTTGAAACCCAGAATTTCTAAATACAAACAGGTTGCACATATGATATTTCAGATGCAAATGATGGGGGAGACCTGTATATTCCACAAGAATGATGAGAAACCAAGACTTTATATATGCTGTTAATAACCAGACACCAAATGTTTTTTTTTTTTTTTTTTTTTTTTTTTTTTTTTTTTTTTTTAAATGTTAAAATCTAATTGGACTATAATATACATAAGTTAGATTATACTAAAAGATTGAATCCAATCAATTAATTATTTTAACTTATGTTTCTCACTTAGTATTGGTTTATAGAAAAGTAATATATTTTAGTTAAAAAATATTACATATGTTAAGTAAGACTATATTATACAAGTCTTTTTTTTTTTTTTTTTTTTTAAATTTTTAATTTTTATGAATAATATATCCCTTTCACTTATCAATTTTTTAATCATTTAATATAGTTTAAATTATATGTACATCTGACTACATCTCATTATTATAAACTTATTTTTTTATGTGATAAAATAACATCTTTTATTTCATGCATATCTATTTTATATTTATATTTTTTATAAAGCTTCCCAATTAAGAAATAATAAAGTGGAGACCGATTCGATGAATTGGATGTGTTGATTGTAAAGACGGGAGAATATATGGTTAGTTGGGTGTTTGAAGCACGTGAGGAAGCAGAGTTGAAGTACGTGATCATGTGATCTTCAGTCAGCGGATGTTTTTTTGACCAATATATTGTTTGGTAGTTACCAAGCCTCGTAACCAATAATACTACGCAATGGGGACACAACCATACAATGGAAGTATGTAGTGTTGTGTTCATCCATGTTCTTCATTTTAATTTTGTCCTTTTTTTTTTTAGCCTTTGATTATTTCAAGACGTTACATATATCTCATTTGTGTGATTGTGACTTCCCACATGCTGATGAGTAGTAATTTCTTCCATGCTAAAATTTCTTCACCTCAAAAAATAAAATGTTTCATCTTAACCTCTACCTTCTCTAATAGAACGATGAAAAGGTAAATTATTGTGACTGATAAATATATTGGAAGTTAACCCGAAACAAACCGACCTGGAGAAGCGGAGCAAGAAGAGTTTGGATGGACCCGGAGCTCCGGGGCAGAGTCTCGTGCTCAACCTAGGTTGCCTAGGCCGAGCCCAGCTTGGGCCTCGACCTAGGCCTCAGGCCCCATGCCGTGCTCGGCCTGGGTCTCGGCTAGGGTTTCGATTTTAGCCCCGACGGGGTTCCATGCACGGTCAAAGTTGTTATAACCAATTCTTCTTTTTTTAGGGGGCGATTAGGAGGCTTATTAGTATAAATATTCATCTATTTGTCTTATTAAGACATCTTCATCTTCATTTGTCTAATCAACAACAATAGTATTATCCATTGTAATCATTGACGAGAATGGTGCTGCTTTGCGATGACGATTGACGACAACCATCGACGACGCTGAAACTAGCAACCCGAAGATCCTTTGTCTCTCCGGTGCTGCTTCACAACAACTGTCAACAAGAACGATCTTGCTTCGCAATGGCGACAACCATCGATGACACAAATATCTTGTTGAAGGAGAAAGTCCATATCTCGAGTTTTGTGTTTGTGAGTAGGGATGTCAACGGGGCGGGGTGGGAGCGGGGGACATACTCCCTATCCCGCCCCCGACTTTCTTCTCATTCCTCGTCCCCGTCCCCATCCCCGCCAGGGAAGGGAAAATCCCCCCATCCCCATCCCCACGGGGATTATTCGGGGACGGGGAATCCCCACCCCGCTAATATGTTATAAAAATATTAAAAATCAAACATTAAAAAACATTTAAATAAATAACGCATATATATATATATATATATATATATATATATATATATATATATATATATATATATATCCACACAACACACACATATGTATTACTTTGTATACAATATATATAATTTTAGAAGTATTTTTGTCATTGTATGTCATGCATATTTAAATAACATGTTTAATTGTAAAATATTGAAGTAATATTTAAGTTGTGGATGAGTATATATATATATATATATATATATATATATATATATATATATATATATACATATATATATATATATACTCATCCACAACTTAAATATTACTTCAATATTTTACAATTAAACATGTTATTTAAATATGCATGACATACAATGACAAAAATACTTCTAAAACTATATATATTATATACAAAGTAATACATATGTGTGTGTTGTGTGGATATATATATATATATATATATATATATATATATAGGGGACGGGACGGGGCGGGAAGAGTACTCCCCATCCCTGCCCCCGTCCCCAGCGGGGAATTCAAAACTGCCCCATCTCCATCCTCGATTCCTTATTTTTGTCCCCATCCCCATCCCCGTAAAGACGGAGAATCGAATTCTTCGTCGAGTGCAGGTATAATTGACATCCCTATTTGTGAGTAAGAGAGAAAGGGGAAGAGTGTAGCGCATGGAGAAAGTAATGGGTATGTGAAAAATAAAGGAGGAGAGTGTTTTTTTTTTTTTTTTTTGGCATATTGTCTTTGTGTTTTAAATTAAACATAGAATATGCATATATAGTTACTTAGTTAGATATTACAAACACATATTCTAACTTTATTTTTTACTTTTTTATTTTTATTTTACGGTGTGACGCGTCTGTAATATACATTATAGATAGTCTCTATATTTTAATGTGAACTTTAGGTGTCTAGATATGTGAATTTATATGACTTTAGACGCTTATTTATTTTTATTTTTTATTATTCTTTTTAACTACACATTCTTATTTGTCACACTTCAATTTTATGATAAAAGATATCAAATTAAAATAATATGCGTTTCAGTTAAAATTTTAAATTAAAAATAAAATTATAAATTTATATTTCATATACTAGTATTTTTACCTTTGCGTTGCACGAAATGGATTTGTTATAATATTTTAAGAATATTTGGATCGATATAAAATCGTATAAATTATAACATCGAATATTACATAGTGCAATTGAAGAATTGAGTTGGATCGATTATGTTTTCTGATGTTATTATTGCTTGAATTCGAGCAGATAATGATCCAATTAATAGCTAACGTGTAGATATACGCATCCGGTGCTGAAACTTTAGAGATTTTATATATATCAGTGTTTTTGATTTGTATTAATCAGGCTAATTAGCTCTGTAACACCCCCTAATTTCCATGCTATTTAAAGCCCAACATGCAGATTTCTAAACCAAAACATCAAACACAGCGGAAGACTAAAAGAAGAAATATATAAATTGGAAGTGAAGGGGTGCTATGCCACGCTCACCCAAGGGTGAACACACAGGCTAACATCTGCATTGTTCAACATCTAAAAACCAACATAACAAAGTACTAAGTCTAAATTGGCTCACAGGCCACAAAACATAAGGGAAGAGCTACACTAGCTGGCACTAAACCGCGCACTCGTCTAAACATCACCTGAAAGAAACACATAAAACATGGGACGACGCTCGGTCAGCGAATAATGCTAGTAAGTGGTAACCCACCAATACATGTGAAATATCATACATAGATAAGATATAAGTTTGTAAAGCCATTTTCGAAACGGAATACATATATATGAGTCCAAAACCAAGAGTAATAGTCAACACAAGACTCAAACACTCTCAACAAGAACATGAGAACACATCCCAAGACTACAAGGAATAACAACGACTCACAAGAAGTCTCAAGGCATAATCTATCATCACACAATAGATTAACACCCGACATGCATGATACAGGAGATTAAGAACACACACAATGACAACACATGCCAAGGCAACACATGCCTTTGTGACTACACACGTCACAAGAAGAAAACTCACAACAACGGCTACACAAGCCCTCGTGACATCACCCATCACGAGTTGATATGCTTTCCTTATGCCCGGTTCCAACTTTATGGCTACCCCTAACTTTATGTCTAGTTCCAACCTTTACCTCCAGGACCCCTGTACACCAAGTCCAACCTTATTCCTCCGAGGACCGTCGTCCCCTCTCCAACAGATCTCCAACAGAACCACCGATTTCATAGTACACGAGGGTACCGATCACACACACGGCGACACATGCCACCCAAGAAATACATGAACCTTACACAAAGGTCACAACTCCATAATCACGTCATGGCCACCACGAGGACCACTGCAATACCTTGGTGACTAGTGTCCCATACCACTAATCGTGTAATCCAGGTAAAGCCACACACACATCACACCTCAACAGGAATCAATCAACGGATCACAACGAAGATATGAAACCATACTCAATCAAGGAATGGATCACAGTCCAACAACAACGATGAATAACACAAGTCATCATCAACCAATAGGAAGGTACAAACAACACACACGCTAGCATTTAAACACCGAACTAGCATGCTCATCAAACGGGTAAACCAAACGTAATTCCGAAGAACTCACAAGACTCATCACGGTTCAACGAAACGCAATGTTGAACATTTAGCACGATTCAAGATACCAAAACCTACATGGATTCCTACCATATAGTTCTAGACATACGAAACATCAAGAAGACACTCAAATAGTTCTACAAAAGAACATCGGTAAGTCAAAAGACCAAATATCGAGTCAAAAGAATCACGGGGAACAAATCCCCACACAACCATACATTGTACCCCGCGGGTGGACCCACGGGTAGGCCCCTACCCGCGGCTCCGCCCGTGGGTACATACCCACGAGGCTCTTGTACCCCGCGGGTGGGCAACGGGTGGACCCCTACCCGCCGTTCCGCCCGCGGGTACGTAACCCTGTACCAAATAATCCCTTCGGGGATTTTCAACTCCAAGCTCAAATTCAAGTCCAAAACATGCCAAATCTCACCAAATACAACAAAATGACTTGAATCAAAGGAATAGCCAAGCAATGGCATACAAGAACCCTAAACACAAGCTCTAGATATGCATTTTCACAAGACAATGCATAAACACTCACATTTCATAGCAAAATCACATGTAGAATCTAAGAAATCATCACATAGGTAAGCAAAATAGATTTTGTAGAGCATGGGTTACCTCTTGAAGACAAAAACCTTCTCTTAACACCTCACCAAGCTCCTAACAAAGCTCACCTTCCAAATCCACTTCAAGAACACACCAAAAGATCATAAAGATTCTATCTTTAAGAAAAGACACCTTAGAAAACACTAAAAACACAAGATGAACATAGATCTTACCCTCCTAGATGCCCAAATGTATGAAAGGTAGAATCTTGGAGACAACTTTTGAAGATTTGACAAAGCTTCAACTTGGCTTGGAAGAAAAGCTATCTACCTTTTTAGAGAGAAGGTGGAGCTAGAATTTGGAAAGTGTAAGGAGAGAAATGAGGGTGTTCTACTAGGTTAGCTTACAATACTAACACAAGGTGAAAAGTCATGAATACCCTTACTAACATGAAGAGGTGTAAGGAACAAGGGAACTCCTTACAAAGCTTAAGGTACAACCTTGACTTTGGGGTTGACTAGTCAATTACTAGTCCCCGACTATTGAATTTTCAGGATTTTAGGAATTAAATTACCAATTGAAATAGGATTAATTACTTAATTAATCCCTTAGTTGAATTTGGATTTCGGGGTGTCACAAGCTCGTTGTCTAGCAACTCATTTATAAAAATTATTTGTACGGAACATATATATTTTCTATGTAGATATATAACAATTTTGTCATCTTTGTATAAAGAGAAAACATAATATCACTGGTTTGAGTGACACATGATTGAAAACCTCTTTGTAGACGACATTGGTAGTAGTAACAGAATTTTGTCCGTCCTCGTCTAGAGCTAAAACCTTCAGGCCATCAAGATGGGTAACTCGGGAAAAAGTCACGTACACCTGAAGGGAAATCTTGTATCAGAAGGGATGAGAGACATTCGGGTATAAGAACTTTGGTTCCTAGATGTGTCTCATTAACTATTCTTGCTTCGACAATGTGATCTGCCAATCTTGTGACGATAAGGCGCGTACCGTTGCAAAGACCAAAAGAGTGGTCTATGTTCCGCAATAACATAAAAAGTGCACCAACCTTTAATGTCAATAAATGATTAGGAAGTCCATACAATCGTCTCAAACTATTTAAGAATTCAGGAGTGTGTACTTTTGATAGATTTTCATCGTCTGATTCTACCTTACACAAAGAGTCACAACTTAAATATGTTCGATCTTCTGCAGTGTTCATGTCGCACATGTATTGATTAATTTAATAAACGACATCTAAAGTTGGTGAGAGGATCGCTCGGCCTTCTAGGTGCGACTTATCAAGCATGCCATATCTTGCGCTTGGGAAGGTATTTTCCACTATAGTTGCTATTGGATCGGGTCCACACTTCCACAGAAATCGTGCCAGAATATCGATCTCAGACAAACCGTCGTTTACAACCCTTATAATCCCATCTCCGATGTCTGCAATCCATTTTGAAAACCAATCAACCGCCTATCTATCTTCCTCTGAAGCTAAGCTCCGTAGTCCCAAATTATTTGTGAGCCTCAATACCTGGCAATTTGTCTAGAGGTAGGAAGAATTAATAGTGGCTACGACAACTATTGGTCTCGTTGCTTTCGGATTAACGGGAAGAATTTGTCTAAAATCGCTGCCCAAAACTACTACTTTTCCACCAAATGTCTTTTCGGCACTACCCTGTATGGCGAACCTCAATAGATCCCTCATGGTTTTGTCCAAAGCCTCAAAAACAGTGTTTGTGCGTCATCGGTGCTTCGTCCCATATTATCAATTTGTTCCTTATTATAAGCTCAGCAAGGTCATTGCGTTGCGATATGTTGCACGTGAAATCTTCATTCAAAGAGAGTGGTATAGCAAATCTAGAATGTGTCGTCCTGCCTCCTGGTAAGAGCAAAGATGTTTTTCTACTCGAACCAACATTGAGAGCAATATCATCGCGGCTCCTTATCTTTGACGATAACGTTCTCCACACAAATGTCGTCTTGTCTGTTCATCCGTAACCATACAAAAAGAACAATCCACATCCATTAGAATCAATATCATTCATCACAAAGTCGTAGACATTCTTTTGCTCATCCGTCAATTGTGTTACCAACGTTTCATGCTCTGTCTTCAACGATTCCTTGTCATACACCAACTCTTCGGCTATCAACATGTTTTCCATAAAAACCCTTGCTGCTTTGGTCTGAAATTGGCATTTATGAAAAGTCCCTCAGTCCCTCAAACTCTTCCCTCACAAAGATAACAACTTCTTCAACTCCACCAGAGGCAACTGTTCCATATCCGAATCCGATAGCACAAACTTTTATTAATAAAATAGATTAATTAATATTTATATTAGTTTGGGCGGGAAAGTTGAAGATGATAATTTTACTTTTATTAATAGTATAGATAGATTATATGTTCAACAATCATTATAATCTAACATGGTCACCCATTAATTTTCAGTCATTATTTATTTCCCACTTTCACCTATATATATACACATGGCGCGTTAATTGATCTAGGGAGATTGGGAATAGGGTTGAGTGAGAATCAAACACTCCTAAAGTACTTAAATTATTTGATAATTTGACATTATGTCTACCCTAATAAAAGCAAAACATCTTAAAACAAAGTACTGAACAACACTAGATTTAAATTATATATATATATCCAAAATAACCATAAAACAAAATTACAAAAAAAAAAAAAAAATCATGCACCATTATTTAAAAAATGAGAAATCCTTAATTCCATCAAATCACACATCAAGCTTCAAAATGAATAAATACATGCTGGAATATGCAATTATTATGTCATGGAGCCAGTCCACCTTGCAAGGTGGATCCAGGTCCAAAACGATACAACATTGCACGTTTGGAATAACGATGGTGTTAGTGGCACCGGCCTTTTCCTCAGTCAATGATTTTTTTTTTATTTTTTTTTATTTTTTTTATTTTTTTTTTTGAATATAGAGTTCAAAAATTGTGAATATAGATTAAAAAATGTGTTATACTGTTGAATATAAAGTTCTGTAATTGTAAATATAGAGTTCTTTAATTGTGAATATAGAGTTATGAAATTGTGAGTATAAAGTTCTGTAATTGTGAATATAGAGTTTAAAAAAATTGTGAATATAGAGTTTTGCAATTGTGAACATTGACTTATTGTGTTCTGTAATTTCGTATATTGAGATCTAAAATTGTGAATATAGATGAACGAATTTTGAAGACAAACGACAAGTTAACACCAATGAAGGAAGCAATTTTTTTTTTTTAAAATTCAGATGGCGTCGTTTTGTTTCAAAATGATGCCGTTTTGGACTTGGGTTCACCTTGCAAGGTGGACCCGGGTCCACAGCATAATTTGCCCTGGGATATGACACTGGAACGTTATGCTGTGGAAGGTGGGCACAGTTACATATCCATAATTTCTATACTGTAAATTCATAATTTCTATACTGTAGATTCATAAAATTTATACTTTAGATTCATAATCTCTATACTTTAGATTCATAATTTAAATACAATATATTCATAATTTCTATACAGTAGATTCATAATTTCTATACTGCAGATTCATAATATCTGTATTGTAGATCCATAATTTCTAAATTGTATAGTTATCAAATTATGAACATATAGTTCTGTGATTTGTGAAAATAGAGTTCAACAATTGGAAATATGAACATTGAAAATTATGAACATATATTTATAAAATTATGAACAAATAGCTCTATAATTATGAATCTACAATATAGAAATTATGAACCTAAAGAATAGAAATTATGAATATGAAATCGTGCCCACCTTGCAAGGTGGGCACGTTTCCACAGCATAATTTCGGTTGTTATATCATGCACCACGGTGCATGATCAATCATGCACCGCGCGTCAGACAATACAGTGTGTCTAAACCGACACTGTCTCACGTATTATTTTATATTATCAAATGAAACTACAGTTATATCTAAATGATACTGTAGTTGTGGTGAAATGAAACTACAGTATATATAAAATGAAACTGAATAACATTTCACATATTTGAGTGTATATTGTACAATGAAGCTGTAATTATATTGAAATGATCATGTAGTTGTGTTTTAATGAAATTATAGTGTATATAAAATAAAATTAAATAACATTTTCACATATTTGAGTGTATAAATATTGAATGAAACTGTAGTTATATCGAAATGAAACTGTAGTTGTGTTGAACTGAAACTGCAGTGTATACAAAATGAAACTGTAGTTGTGTTGAACTGAAACTGCAGTGTATACAAAATGAAACTGAAGAACATAGTTATTTTTTGCGAAGATTTTGTTTCTTTTCATTAAATAAAACGACGTCGTTTTGACATTGTCGGTTTAGACACACTGTAGTGTCTGACGCGCGGTGCATGATATAATTTGCCGTAGTAGTATCAATCGTTATGCTATGGACCCGTGTCCAGCATGCACGCTGGACACGGTAACGGTGCCGTTAGTGGCACCGTTCTCTTCCACTTTTTATTTATTTATTTATTTCAGACCACTTTGTTTTAGGAGTATATGTTCATAATTTTATCACTATATGTTCATAATTGTAAATTCATAATGTCAGAGCTCTGCGTTCATAATTGCATAACTGTACATTCGTAATTGCATAACTGTATATTCATAATTTCATAACTGTACATTCATAATTCAATAACTGTAAATTCATAATTTTCGAAACTCTATGTTCACATTTTAGAGCTCTATGTTCATAATTTTATCACTATATGTTCATAATTGTAAGTTCATAATGTCAAAGCTCTGTTTCATAATTCTAACTTACATTCATAATTCCATAACTGTACATTCATAATTGCATAACTGTACATTCATAATGTGAAAAACGAATAATGCCGTTATCGGCGAGACAAAATCAAATTATTATTTTTTTAAACTGGAAGGACGCGTTTTCCCTTGAAACGACATCGTCTTGGACTCGTGTCCACAATGCATTGTGGACACGAGTCCACAGCATAATTTGGCAAATTATGTTGTGCACCCGTATGCACCATGCATGGTGCATACGGATGCAAAAACGACGTCGTTTAATAAAGCGCGTGTCTCCTCTTAAAAAAAAAAATCAGGTTCGATTCCCAGCAACAACATATGAACTAAAATTCCAGAATCGATGAACTATAATTCCATAATCGATGAACTATAATTCCAGAATCTAATCTATGAACTAAAAATTCCAGAATGAATGAATTAAAATTCCATAATCTATGAACTAAAATTTCAGAATCGATGAACTACAATTCCAGAATCGATGAACTATAATTCCATAATCAATGAACTATATTTCTATAATCTATGAACTAAAATTCCAGAATGAATGAACAATATAATGTTGCTGCTAGGAATCGAACCTGAATTTTTTTAAAAAGGAGACGCACGTTTTTTAATAAAACGACGTCGTTTAGGCATCCGTATGCACCATGCATGGTGCATACGGATGCACAGCATAACTATTGGCAAAATTTGCGGTAGTAGTATAACTCACAACAATTGGGCCCAAATAGTGTAGGCTTAAGCTTGGTAAGATTTGGGCTTAATAGCACATTCACTAATATATTAAAAAATCAATATCTTAGAAAACGTTTTTAGTATCACGTGCAATCATTATTGCATGGACCTAGTCCACACAATTAATAAAAAAGTATATTTTTAATATATTAAAGGTACATTATTTATGTACTGTAGGTTACATTTTTTGAAAGTACATTTTTCATAGTTGCAGTAGGCGCTAGGCGCTAGTCGGGCGGTCGGGTAGCGCCTAACGCCTAGGCGGATTCTAGGCGGGCACCAAAAAAATTAAAAAAAAATAGTAACAGACTTGTAGTTTGACAATTTTAATGAGGTTGTTTTCAACGTTCACTCAAATAACACATCTAAATAAATGAAATAATGATAATTTATAAGTCATAATGTCATAATAATATTAAAATCAATAATTAATGAAAGACGACATCGGTCAAAATCGAACAAAATCGGTCAAAATCTCTCAAAAACGGTCAAAATCGGACGAAATCGGTCGACTCGGCCGAGTTGGCTGAGTTTGGCCGCCCAGGCCACCTAGGCGGCCGGCCAAGTTTTTGCCGCCTTTAGGCCAAAACTCTAAGGCTCGGTGCCGCCTAGCGCCTAGGCGGCTAGGCGGCCGAGTTTTACAACCTTGACGTTTTTAATATACTATGGGTACATTATTTTATATAATGTACTTTTAGTACAAAAATAATGTACTTTTAATATATTAAAAATGTACCTGATATTCATGGCCCACACAATAATTTGTCTATCACGTGATATAACAGCAATTTATATCGTGCACCACGGCGCACATAGCAATGTGCACCCAGACACAAAACGTGAGCGTTTCTTGCTGACGTCACTCCGTCCGTCCGAACAGACCAAATCCCATTATGTGTATTCAGTTAAAAGTTTATGTGTATTGTGTTATGAGTTTATGTATATTCAGTTAAGAGTTTATGTGTATTATGTTAACCAAACCTCATTATGTGTATTCAGTTAAAAGTTATGTGTATTGTGTTATGAGTTTATGTGTATTCAGTTAAGAGTTTATGTGTATTATGTTAACCAAACCCCATATGTGTATTCAGTTAAAAGTTTATGTATATTATGTATTATGTTAGATTTTGTGTATTCTGTTATGACTTATGAGTTTATGTGCATTCGGAAAAGAGTATTTTTTTTAACAACTTAACAAAACGACGTCGTTTTGGGAGGCTCGGGGCGCACAGTGCTATACGGGTCATGGTGCACGGTATAATGATTGTGGTATAACCTTGTGGGGCAAGTAGAGGTTTTTTTTTTTTTTTTTTTTTTTTTTTTTTTTTTCATACTGCTGGATAATCACATGTGAGATACAACTGCTTTAAGCAAGTTTTGATCGAATGAGATAACTCTTTTCAGAATATTGTTGCATATATATATATATATATATATATATATATATATATATATATATATATATATATATATATATATATAGGCGGGTTCAGGTGCGGCAGTGTCTTACAGTGCGTCAACACCAATAGTTCACCAAATATGCACCATCAACGTTAGGAAATACACCACACAAAACAGAGTAAACAGAGCCCTGCATCACCAAACACACACCATTAGGTGTGAGTAAAAACACCATACACTGTTCGGAAATACACCATTGGGGGTGGTGAGTTATATGGTGTGTTTTTTTGAGTCTGTGGTGTATTTTGTGATGTTTTATTACATTTCATTGGGGTGTGTTTTTATTACACTGTTGGTGCATATTGTTAACACTGTTGGTGTATTCTGGAATTTGACCGCACCGCCGCATATGAGCGCTATATATATATATATATATATATATATATATATATATATATATATATATATATATATATATCAACACCTCTTAAAGGGGTTTAAGGTATAAAATTCATCCACCTTAATTTATTGGAAGTAACGGGCAAAACAATTCTACCTAAAAGAAGGGATTGAAACACGAAGTTTTTTCATGGAAAATATGGAAAATATGTTTGAAATAATCAACAATTAAGAAGGGAAGTGAAATGCAAAGGTTAATTGTTGATTATTTCAAACATATTTTCCATTCCACTGGAGAGCAGGTCCAAGACTTGTTCCCTGGCTTGCAGTGTAAGATGGAATGAGCTCGAGGAAGTAAGGGCAACCCTCTTTTCCATGTACCCTGTCAAAGTTTCGAGACCAGATGGAATGAGCCCAGGATTTTATCAATAATTTTGGGATGTCATGGGTAAATACATCACTACCTTCATCCTCCACAGTTTACACTCAGGTCACTTTCCATCAGAATTAAATGCAGCCACAATTGTATTGGTTCCCAAGAAGAATAATCTCCAGAATCCCGGTGACCTCTGTTGGATTTTTTGGACTGAACAATGCCTGTATAAGGTAGAAGCTGGGAAGGGACGAAAAGCTGTGAGGTGAATTAACACTGTGTCGTGTTGTTTAAACACTCTCTTAAAAGCAATTTTCGACAGGCTTGGAGACAGGTCCACCACGCTGGCAGTCAAAACCGAAGCCTAGCCGAGCCGGATGCCGCTCCTGTGCACCAGATGACCGAAACGGTGTACCCTCTTGTGCCACCACGATCATGCTACGTGGGTGCAAGCTATCTACCCACAACGAACAAGGCCTCGGTCGGTGCCGTTCTTCTGGATGTAACAGGAGCTTTTCTTGCGACCTTCAATGTCGAGCTCCCAAACTGCTTTTCTCCATTAATGGCAGAAGCATTTGCATGTAAGGAAGCCTTGTCCTGGATGAGAAATCGGGAGGAACGATCTTTTGTGTTATACACGGACTGCCAGACTCTACATCAATATTTATCATCTGCTACGGGCCCTGTTCGTTCGTATGTTGGCTACGCCATTGATAATTGCAGATCTCATATGTCTTATTTCGATTACAGCTTAGTTAAGTTTTTTCCTAGATCGAATAATTTACTAGCTCATTCGTTAGCTTCTTTAGCATTTAGTCAGACTACATCTATGTACTGGGAGAACATCCCACCTTACACGATTTCAGCTTATCTCTAATATATGCCTAATTGGCGGTTATTATTATTATTTATTTTTTTTAAAATCAGTTTAAGTCAACATGACCTAGTTTACCATGCGGTCATGCCAGACATTTACTGAGACAGAAATGTAAGCAGAAGAAGCATTATTATTATTTGGACCACACCATTTTGGAACAAGATCATTAATTGGTTCAGGTCTAAAACATTTACATCTAGCACAAAAAGCCCATTACGTAAATATCTCTTCCTAAGATACTTTTCCCCTTGAGTCATGACAAGACAGTTAGACTCAAAAACTAACTTACTCCCAACCTGATTCAACAAGGCTCCAGAGATTAAGTTTCTACGAAGGGTAGGAACAAATAGCACATTTTGCAAAAGAAGTTTTTTGCCAAAATATGACATAAGTTCTATTGTTCCACTACCCCTTACCTCGGAAACACTGGAGTTTCCCATGAACACTTGTTCCCCTTTAGTCGACACGAACTCTTTGAACATGTCTCAGCTTGTGCAGAAGTACTGTCCTGAGGATCCAGTGTCTACCACCCATTCTTCTTGATTTTGTACTACGTTGACCTCAGTGATAACAGCTGCAATCACTTCGGTGTCTTCTACATTCTCAAGTAAGTTGGCTTGATTCCTAGAATCATCATGGTTTACTTTCTGGGTATTCTGATTGTGAATCCCTTTGCGGTGATAGCATTGTGCTGCGCGATGCCCTTGTTTCCCGCAAACGAAGCATGCACCGCTTTTCCTTTTTTTTTTTTTTTTTTTTTTTTTCTCTGGATTTTGTCATTTTTGAAGCGGTTGTCATTGTTGTTGGGCTTGTTTTTTCTTTTGTTATTTTTATTTTGACCTCCAGGTTTTGCCATGTTCTGATTAAAACTCGATTCAACAATGTTAGCCTTCAAATTTCCAGAATAGTTAACCGACCTATTTTCGCGAACTGTAGCTTCAATATTGATGGATTTCACCAACTCCTCCAATGTAGTTGCCTTTGAATTATTCTTCATTTTGTTTTGGAAACTTTCCAAGATTCAGGCAATTTCTCTGTTACACCATCACACAAAAACGTATCATTTACATGGGTACCTTTTGAGAGCATATATGTGACTAGATTCTCGTATTCATGGACCTGCTCCAAAATTGACTTCGGGTATGTCATTTTGAAGTTAAGCCATCTTGCAACATCATATTTTCGACGCCCGGCATCATCAGAACCGTATTTGTTTTGTAGGAGATCCCAGATTGTTTTCGCGTAGCTTTGTTTTTCGTAGATATCAAATATAGAATTTACCATATTTTGCAGCAGTTTCGCACGTACATATTTGTTGTCATTGTTGTATTTGTCGCGAATTTCTTCAGTGATTGCAGTTTCTTTTGCAGAAGATGCACCAGTAGCGGTGTTTTTATCTGAGGCAGCAGCCTATGAGTCTGAGGTCTGAAGAACCGTGGACGTGGACTGCTACATTGAAGTTGACGAAGGCTGGACAAGATACAACGAAGAATCCTGAAGCAGCACGTCATCCGTTTCAGTTTGCTTGAAATGCATGAATATCTTTGCAGACCATATGCGATAGTTCAAGCCATTGAGTGGGTCAAGTTTGGCGAGATCAACCGTGGGTTTGGAGAGGAGGGAAGACATTGTCATCGCAATTCTTTTAACTGTTGGATTTTTTGGACTGAACAATGCATGTATAAGGTAGCAGCTGGAAATGGACGAAAAATTGTGAGGTGAATTAGCACTATGTCGTGTTGTTTAAACACTCCCTTAAAAGCAATTTTCGACTTCTCGCGGTTGCTTTCGACCGGTAACACAAGCCCTTCACGGCAGTATTGTATGAGAACAAAGTTACGCAGTAATGTGCAGCAAAAGCTCAGACAGAGCGTGTAGGCTGGAAAGGGGTAAAAGGCGTGTCTCCTCAATGAGACTCAACATGGTTTTATAGTGTACGCCTTCAACCGTCACCCTCCTGTACAACCACGCAATCGAGAGAAAAGGGGATCATGGGACTGAGTACTCCCATGTTGCAACGGACAAGGCAAGTTCTTTGACTGGAGAAATAGGAGTGGAATTAGTAGAAAAAAAAACTTTTCCTATTAAATATTTTCCAACAACCTCAGACTAATAGCTCAAGGTATGTGTTGTACAAGATTATGGGCAAGATATTGGCTAATAGAATGAAGGATATCCTCAAGAGTGTAATCTTAGAATCACACCAGATAGGCTGATTACTGACATATAACATCTTTATTGCAACCGAGGTAGGACACTATCTGCGGCGCAAACCAAGGGGACGCGTTGGTTGGGCTGGCATAAAACTAGATATGGCCAAGGCGTACAACATGATGGAATGAAATTTCTTAAAATATATGTTATTGGTTCTCGGCTCCGATAACAGATGAGTTGAACTAATTATGCTTGTCAATGGCGTTCTTTTTGACAGCATAATTTTTACCCGGGGAATTCGACAAGGTGATCCTTTGTCTCCTTACTTATACATTATTTGTGCAGAAAGATTTCTACTTCTATTGCAGAGTATGGAACACCAAGGCAGGTTATCTGGTTTGAAGGTTGCGAGGAATGCTCCACCTATTAGCTTTTTTTTTTTTTTAGCAATGACCATAAAACAGACCCTTCAGACTTATGAGGAGGCTTTCGGGCAATCAGTGAACTTTAACAAGTCCGCAATCACATTCAATTGTAATACCACAGACCTTGTTCGTGATGAGATTGACAAAGGCTTCATATCAACTTGGTGCAACAGCCCTTACCAATCAGAGGCATTAGCGTGTAAAGAGGCACTATCTTGACTAAAGTCTCACAACCTTAGCAGAGTATGGATTGAATCTGATTGCAAGAATGTTATTACAGCCATCACTGGTGTAGGAGGGATCTCTCTTATACTGGTCCCATTTTAGAACAGTGCCGTTCGTTACTTACTCATTTCATGAGTATTTGTGTCGCTTTATCCAACGTTCATCAAACCATTTGCCCACACCCTAGCTAGGGATCTTTGCTCTCAGTTTGTATGTCTTACTTGGGAGATTTCTCACCGGATTGTCTTCACTCATTTTTGTTTTATTGCAATTAACTTTTCTTTCAAAAAAAGAAAAAAAAAATGGAAGTAATGGACGAACCAGGGAAGTATTTGTTGGAAAAAATAGCTTAAAATGGCATAAAATGGCATGTTAAGTGGCTATTTTGTGGTACAATTATCAGTGGGGTCCACTTCCGATTTGGGTCGGGTTAAAGTGGATTCGGATTCTTCGTAGTGAGACGAAGAGATCGATATATTGTACTCTCAAAACGGATAATGGGTGAATGAGATATTGATTCTCAAAGTGGACCCATTTGAGTTGGAAAAGGAAGGGAAAAAGTGAGCTTTTGTCCCACATTGCTTTGGAATGAAGATTTCCCCCCCTTATATACAAGAGCTCTTTTGAAGCTTGTAGAATTGTATAGCATAGAGGCTCTCTCGCGGGGGAGGGGGGGGGGGGGGTGCAAATCAAATTCCAACTAGCAGAGATTGAAAAAGGCTTGACACAAGCCCGAGCTCGTGTGCGCCGGCACTTGCGGGCACAAATTGGCGGGCCAAACTCCGGAACAATTTTCCAACACAATGCCACTAGGTTGGCCGAAACTGGAGGAGTTTCGGCTAAACTGCCATCCTAGTTTTCGTTGAATTAGCATTCGGAGGGACAAAAGGTGAGGCTCTCTCGCGCCGGGGGGGGGGGGGGGGTGCAAATCAAATTCCAACTAGCAGAGATTGAAAAAGGCTTGACACAAGTCCGAGCTCGTGTGCGCCGGCACCTGCGGGCACGAATGTCGTCCGGAAATTGGCTGGCCTTGCAGGCCAAACTCCGGAACAATTTTCCAACACAATGCCACTAGGTTGGCCGAAACTGGAGGAGTTTCGGCCAAACTGCCATCCTAGTTTTTGTTGAATTAGCATTCGGAGGGACAAAAGGTGATTAAAAAAAAAAAGGTAAACATTTACCAAAAAATGAAACTTAGGAATCAAAATTCCATTAATATTTAACACAAATGTCGAAAAATTAAAAGTGAAAATAATTGTATTAATAATCTATATCTATATCTATATATCTATATCTATATATAATTAGTAATTAAAATCCTCCTTTCACCATTTTCCCACCCAAACTAATTGTATTGGTCAAATTATTTAATTATGGTAGATTATGGAGTACAAATTATTTAATTATGGTAGACTATGGAATAATTAATGATGGTAATAGAAATCCTAGAAGAATATTCCGTACAACACACATATAACATTACGTTTTTAATGTAGCAGAATATAGAAGAATATTTAATTATAGGTATATTATTATTGTGCATCAGTGTCCTTTAAATTACTTGACATGGAATTCATGGAATTCTTGAATATAGATTGATTATATATATAATATAGATTGATTTTATATATATATATATATATATATATATATATATATATATATATATATATATATATATATATATATATATATATAGGCGAGTTCAAGTGCGGCAGTGTCTTACGGTGCGGCAACACCAATAGTTCAACAAATATGCACCATCAACGTTAGGAAAATACACCACACAAAACAGAGTAAACAGAGCCCCACATCACCAAACACACACCATTAGGTGTGAGTAAAAACACCATACACTGTTCGGAAATACACCATTGGGGGTGGTGAGTTATATGGTGTATTTTTTTTGAGTCTGTTGTGTATTTTGTGATGTTTTATTGCATTTTATTGGGGTGTATTTTTATTACACTGTTGGTGTATTCTGGAATTCCGCCGCACGACCGCACGGGAAGACCCCGCCGCATTTGAACTTTATTCTATATATATATATATATATATATATATATATATATATATATATATATATATATAAAATTGTAGAATATAGAGTAATTAATTACGGTAATATTACACTCACACTGTAACAACCCAAAATTTTATTTTATAAATCCAATTTTAAGAAATTCCAAAGAGTGAATTCCATTTTTGGTCCTATTATTATTGGGCTCATTTCAATTTTAGTCCACCATAATTATTTTTGCCACATTGCGTCCACTATTATTAAAAGTGTTTCAATTTTAGTCCACGGAAAATCTAAAATTGGAACACTTTTAATAATAGTGGACGCAATGTGGCAAAAATATTATGGTGGACTAAAAATAGAAAAGTCCCTATAATAGTAGGACCAAAAATGGAATTCACTCCAAAATAGTCATTTTCACTTCATAAAAATTTTTTGAGATAAATTGGTGTTTGAATAAATTATTTTGAGTTAGATTTTAAATTAATTCAACACCAAAACTTATTTTAATTCCAAAATACTAAATTTTCGGGTACTTCGCGTACCAAGTTTTAAACTAAGAAACCAATCTGAGTGAGACCGGGAGAAATTTGAACCAAGTGTTTGTTTGGAAATCATTTTTGAAAAAGTACATTTTGACCCCTAAACTATTTAAAAACCATGATTCTAGACTATGGTCCATGTTGCAAGGTGGACCAAAATGCTTTTCTCCTTGTCTGATCTTTTTAGAACAACCACCAAATTACCACTTTGCCCTCCACCAATCATTGGTGATCTGCCTAGGGTTTTGCACCCATATAAATAGAACCTTTTCACCTTGCCTTCATCTGATCCATCTCTTTGCCTCTCCTCTCCTTGAGCTTTCTGTAAACAAAGAAGAAACAAAGCAGTAAGTTTTCTAACTTTCATTCCCATCCATCCATTTCCATTTGCTTTTTAATCATTCACCCTTGCCTTCCATCTCTGAGGTTGTCTTAAGCTTAGAATGTATCTATGTTTATTTGAGGAAATAGGTGGTGAAGGAGGGTAACATCTGAGAAAGAAAGGAAGGGAACCACACAAAGAGAAGAAGTCTACAAAGGTATACCCCACCCCCCCATTGATTTTGGCTATGTGAAACCTATTATATTGAGTAAAAATGGTGAAATTTTGTTGTGTTTGAGCTTGGAACTGATCTAGTATTTGTCTTTGAAGTGTTGATAATGTTTTGGACATGCTTGGAATGAGTTTTGCAGATGAAATCTCTTATCTGGTGCACACACAGTGTGCACCAGACCAGAGTAGCGGCCCTAGCCGCGGCCCATTAGGAGGGCTGCCGGCTAGAGCCGGGGCCAACCGGGCCTAGGGCACGGCCCTAGGAGAGGGCCGTTGCCTAGGCCCGGCCATGTAACGGCCTTCATGGGGCGGCTCATGAGGAGTCCCGCCCCAGGTCCCTGAGTTTTGTTCTGAGAGGATTTTGTGCAGTGGCCGGGCCCTTGTGGCTCAGCTACGTGTCATTTCGGGCCAGGTGTCACGGATCCTTATGGCTCGGTATCTCGGGGCCGTCTCGACGCACGTCTTGGCTTTGATTTCGTTGAATTTGGATAAAAAATGAGCATGTTATGATGGATTTATTGAAGAAATTGCTTCACAGTATATATTATGAAGTTCACTGTATATGAGAAATGCTTTGCTTTGTGTCTGATGTTATTTTTGTATTGAGTATAGAAGCATGATCACTTTGAATATATGACTTATTAAGAAAGCATGACTAGAATGTGTTGTTTGATCAATGAGATTTGAAGCAAATTTTGTTGATAGAAATATATAGAATTTGTTATGTTGCAAACCGAGTATGATATTGTATTCTTGAGAATTTCATGATCTTATTATATGTTTTTGGAGCATGTTGTAGAATATTTTTGCATCTCAAGTATATCATGTTTTAAAAAGTGCATAAGTAGCCAACGTGAGCCTAAATATTACTTTCAAAATCCATAAGCATGTGGTATATCATTATTTGATGCATCGAGAAGTTGTTGAGTTGTGGCATGCATAATTTTGGTGCATGAGAGATATATTTATATATTATCTATATCGGTGAAGTTTTGGAGGACCCTGTTTGGACTATGTCCTCTCGGATGATTATTATGGACATTGCGGTCCTAGTATATGTAATGCGGCGTATTTCCACGTTACGAGGTTGGAGACTGCCCGCCAGGCTTGGAATCCTAGTTAGGGGGTGTGCACACTAAAAGTACGATACCTGATTCCACAGAGAAAGAAAGCAAGAAAGAAAGATTTAGAACCAAGAGAGTGGTTCTGTGGGTGAGTTGAGTATGTGGCCGGCTAGATTGCCGAGCCGGTTAGGTCCATTCACGATTCGTGAAGACCTACCTCCCCACGAGTTAGAGGTTCCGTAGTTACGGATGTGGCAGATGCATGAGATTGCACCGTACGCTAGGGCTTCGCTGCGGCGGAGTACCTGCCTCGCACAAGAAGAGAAATGAGAAGTATGAGAAAGTTTGAGCAAGAAAGATATCGAGTCAAGAGACTCAAGAGAAAGAAAGCAAGTCATTTATAACTCATTGAGACCTCCACAGAAAGTATTCTATTTTACAAACGAGTGTATGAGTATATTTATAGTATTGCACGAGATTACATTTGAGTATAGTATTGCACGGGATTGTATTTGAGTATAGTATTGCACGAGATTGCATGATGAGAATGATTAGCCGGATTTGTTTATGAGTATGATTGCTTAGTTGCATTTTGAAGTCTTATATATCCAGTTGCTTGATGAGAACTTGAAAGCATGAAGATAGTTTTCGTATTGATTAATAGTATGTAATTGCTTGTAAGCATGAGTTCGTTATGATGAGTTCGTTGTGATATTTATGTGTTGGAATCTTTATGTTGTTAAGTCATTTGTACTGAAGTATGCCTGTTGATATTATAGGTTGCAAGCATACAGAAAGTCTGTGATGTATCTACAGTTGTTTATGCGTTGAGATTAATTGACTTAGTATGTGAACAAATGTTTTCTAAAGTATATTCTATAGTACTTTACAGGGTTTAGTGTGGTTATACTTAGCTTCGTGCTAACGGGTGTTTTCCTATTTATCTATGTGTTGTTTGTAAAACCTCTTTCAGGTGGGCCAGCGTTGAGAGGTGATCGAGTTAGACTAGTCTAGTATCTCTAGTAGTCTGAACCCATGGTCTTTTATCATGATGTTATTTGGTCGGATTTGTAGAATTATGTTGTTGATGAAGTTTGATGATGTAGACATCGGGGTGTGTTTTTTCCCCCCTTATGACTTTTAAATCAAGTTTTATGGATGTTAGTTAGTTATCTTTATTTCTAGTTCCATCCTTAGCCTGTGCAATCACCACGGAGTGGTGGTTGTGGCGGTGACATTCCCACTAGTTTACTTATTAAGTTGTTTATCTGTTGCTTAGTTTATGTTAATTGTGGTTTAGAATTGTAATTAAGATTTAAAAAAAGTGGGGTGTTACAAATTGGTATCAGAGCGGTACGAACCGCGAGAGACTTAGGAAGTTTGACTCTTAGGATTGAGTATAGAAACTCTAAGTGGAAATCCTAAGAAGGACCGATTAGGAAATAACCACTAAGTTGAAACCCTAAGTGGGATAAGTTAAGAAGATGAGCTTAAAGGAAATCATAGGAAGGATAAGATCAGGGAAAGAGCCTTAAGTTATGAAAATTGAGATAAGAAAGACTCTAAGTTCAATGACTAAGTATGAAAATCAGAGTTAAGAGAAACTCTAAGTATCAGTTAGGGACACGGAGAGGTTGTGAGTTCCCTTGCGTTTGCTTATCTGTTTATATGTTTTATCAATGTATTTAAAGTGCTTTTATCTATCTTTTGAAAGTAAAGTAGAGAAGTTATCAGTGAGAAGTTGAAGTGAAAGTTAGAAGTTGAGACTTTGAAAGTTAAAGTTTGGAAGTGGAAGTTTTGTAAAAGTTGCTAATGTGAAAAGTATAAGAGCTTATACCTGTTTCTTGCTTATGTGCCTTATATGTTGTACGCCTTGCTTTAAGAAAAGGAAAGTTAAAAGCAGTTAATTCTTGAGTATCTCGTTGTGTTCATTGTGACAATCCCCTATTCTAAATCCCTTGTTGTTGATGGCATGATAATCCTTGAAATTGTATCATCGAGTTTGAGCTTATGCTTTCTGGAATTTTTCTCATAGCTTGTTATTGATCCCTAAGTCATTTTGACTACTTCCAGTTTGCTTTCAATGTCTATCAAAGCTATTTAATGTCTAGAGTTGAGTATGAGAAGTTGTTTTGTTTGAGTTGAGCCTTGAATTATTGTTAATGTCTATTCTTGACATTCCACGATTTATTGTTGAATCTATATCTAGAATGCTTATAAATTCTTTCTAAAATATTATTGTGAACTTTCGTTGTCATGCAATGCTAGTATAATTGAATCTCGAAGCTAGTATGATCTTGTTGAAAGCCGTATTCGTGGAATCTCGTTGAATTTGATTTGAGCTTATTATCCTTGAATCCCCATTGTTGGAATCCATTGAATTGTTGAGTCAAGATCTATTCGTGGTCGTTATGCCATTGGAGTTCGTATTTGTTGAGTAATCCCTATGAGCTTATATCTGTTGAGAATTCTTGAAAGTGTTTTATTCTTGAAGAGCTATTTTATTGACTATGTGTCCTTTTTGTACTCTCGGATCCTGTTGCTAATGTCTTGAGGTCGTCCATTGTGGTATTCTTTCTTTGCTATTGAGCTTTTGAGCTATTGATTCGAGATCAACTTTATTTTATATCTTCCTTTGGAATTCGCTAGTGTTGATCTATTGCCTGAGATTAAATCCTTATTGCATCTTTATTTGGAATCCGTTATTATCGAGTTATTTCATTGAGATTATTCTGTGATGTGTCCTTCTCTTGGAATTCGATCCACATCTTTTGTTTCACAAGACTTTTGTTGAATCTTGGAAAATCGTGACTTTGATAATCATGACTTTGGTTGTAACCAATAGTACTCTTGAGTTTCAATTTAGAAACCTCTTATTTTCTTCCTTGTGAAGTCAAATACCTTCAAATCAAGTGTGTACCTATTTGTTGAGTTCCTGTTTGCTAGTAAGTGGTTGCTTTGTTTAGCCTTGTTAATACCTTTGATAGTTGAAAGTTGAAATTATGTGAAAGTTGTTAATGTGATAAGTATAAGGATTATGTTTGTATCCTGTTGGTGTGCTTTTGTTGTGCGTAAAGTGTTGGAATGAGATAAGCGTTAGTGATTAAGTATAGTTCCTGTAGCATCGTAATGGAGCCAAGAAGCAATGTCTGGATCCGGAGCACTCGTGGAGTGGATCTTCCTGTTGTCAAGGCACATAAGATCCAAGGAAGCACGCAAAGCCAAAACAAAAGAAAAGCGAGGGAAGACGTATGAAGCAAGTAGAGAAGAAGTCAGGACTTAGCCATCACGATCAAGTCAAGAGCTTTCAAAGGAATCACGGCACAGTGGACAAGAAGGATAACCCAAGCCAAGGCCCAAGTGTAGCAAGGAAAAACAAGACTGGAGGGAGACACTATCCTTGCAAGAAGTGCAAGAAGGATCACCCAAGAACCAACTGTGGTGGGAACCCAATAAGGTGCTTCAAATGTGGAAGAGTTGGACATCGAGTTTATGAGTGCTACGCAGATCGAAAAGGGAACGCCTTAGGTCAAGGACCTAACGAGAGTGGACGTCAGCTGAAGAAAAGATCTTATAGAAATCGGTCCGGGAACAAGAACGACAAGGGTGGAAAAATGGACAACCACGACAGTATCAAGAACAAGAGAAGTAGGAAGGAAAATCAAGATCGAATTAGTGGTCGCGGTAATCAGCTGATGAAGAGGGCTCAAGTGAGGATTGTTGGCGTGGAGACAGGTACACTCCTAATGAACGACATACCTGTTTAAGTAACATAGTTGATTTTGGAATTTCAACCTGTTGTGACTGTTATGCTTTTGGATTGATAGTGAAGAGATCTTTAAAGGTTAAACCCAAGGAATAAGAGTTGAATTAGAAACATAGAGATTTGAAACTTAAAGATGAGGTTATTCATAAGTAAGACAGTTCCTTCTAACTTTAAGAAGCTAAGGAAGAAATGAACTAGGGGTTGTGAACTCCGAAAGAAATGAAGTTTAAGATGATTGATAATGACTTTGGACTTGTGAGGTGTGTAAAGCTGAGGAGAAAAGTTGTAAGTAAGTAGCGTGTCTTATGAAAGGTGAGGAACCAAGAATGGAATTAAGTAAGAAAAGAGCAAGTTAGGGTATGTGAACTTGGAAATGATAAGTTGTGAGAGAGTTGAAAGAAAGGAACTTAGTGTTGAGATTGAAGAAGCGACAAGAACGATAAGAATAAGAGAAGTAACAAAGAAACTGTGAGTTAGGGAATTCTAGTAGTTAGATTAGGCTTAGCGCCTTAGTTGTTTCGGTGCTTGTTTAGAAATCAGAGATTTCATTTCTTCTTAGTATTCCAAGAGAACTCCTAAGCCAATTCTTGAAATTCTTACCATCTTCTTGAAAGCTTCCGTTTTGAGAAAATCCGTCCGTTCCTTCTAACCCGAAACTTCCTTTAAAGGGGATAGAGTGTAACAACCCAAAATTTTATTTTATAAATCCAATTTTAAGAAATTCCAAAATAGTCATTTTCACTTCATTAAAATTTTTTGAGATAAATTGGTGTTTGAATAAATTATTTTGAGTTACATTTTAAATTAATTCAACACCAAAACTTATTTTAATTCTAAAATCCTAAATTTTCGGGTACTTCGCGTACCAAGTTTTAAACTGAGAAACCAATCTGAGTGAGTATTACATGATGTAGAGGTGTGTGTGTATGTGTGTGTGTGTGTGTGTGTGTGTGTGTGTGTGTGTGTATATATATATATATATATATATATATATATATATATATATATATATATATATATATATATATATATTAGGAAGGGATCAGGTGCGAGTGGTGCTTCCCGTGCGGTTGTGCGGATGGGCTCACATTAAGCATTACACCGGCGCACTTTAAGTACACACCAGACGCACATTAAACACACAAACAAAATACATTCAGAACACAAACTCACGCACCTTAAGCACAACCCTCACGCATCTTAAGCACAAAACTCACGCACCTTAAGTACAAAAACACACGGACCTTAAGTTTTAACAACTCACATTAAGTACACACTCACGCACATTAAGTACAAAACTCACACACCTTAAGCACAAGACTTACGCACCTTAAGCACAAAACTCACGCACATTAAGCACAAAACTCATGCACTTTAAAGTTTTAACAAACAACTCACACTAAGTACACACTCACGCACATTAAGCACACAACTCACGCACCTTAGGCACAAGACTCAAGCACCTTAAGTACAAAACTCACGCACATTAAACACACACTCACACACATTAAGCACAAATCTCACGCACCTTAAGCACAAGACTCACGCACATTAAGTACAAAACTCACGCACATTAATCACCCGCACAACCGCACGGGAAGCATTCACCAGCACTGGAACTTAAACCTATATATATTTTGTATATTTACTATAATCTTAATCTTGATATTTTGTATTTCTAAAATTGTAGTTGATGAATATGGTTTTTTACAATTTCAGGGGAACTTTTATACATATGCATATTCCTCGAATGTATGTTGAAAAGTGGCTCAACAAATTAAAAAAAAAAAGTAAAGTTTATCGAATTAATAGATTTGAGGTGGTTTATAATGAGTATAGAAACAAAACTAATAATTTACTCATATTCTGCACTATGTTTTTAATTTGCGAATTAAGAACATCCTCTTACGAATTTAATTGAATTAAAATTGAATTTCCTGATTTAGGTTCGGTACTGGCATTTTTGCAATGTATAAAATTACAATTTAATCAAATTTAATTTATATAGTTTATTTAATATTTTAAAAATACAATTTTAACAATATAGTTCAACTTATTTAGGTCCGATTTTGTAAATATTACACGAAATTCATTGAACTGATTCATAAATGAGTCAATTGAATAACAAATATTTATACAAATCTATATTAATAGTCAAATTAATAATAAATTTTATTAGTTATTAATTATTAATTAGCATAATATTAATTTATGATATTGTTGTAGAATAAAAAATATATTAATTATGCTCACATTAGCGTTGCACGGTCTAATTAATAGTATAAATTATTTATATAATTGCCTAATATTAATAGTTAAATTAATAATAAATTTTATTAAGAACTAATTAGTTAATTATGCTCTGTGATATACTACGAAGAACTGGAGGAGCCTAATTGTACATGTCTATATTAATTGAATAAGAAATATTTTAAATATGACATAATATAGACTAATTAATTATGAAATATTATTATGATAATATTACACGGAATCGTAATTGGTTGAACCAATTCATAACTGAGTCAATTGAATAAATTATGGAAATATTGTTAACGTGTATTCCTTATATGGTATTATGTAATATATATATATATATATATATATATATATATATATATATATATATATATATATATATATATATATATATAACCAAAAATTAATTAATATTACATGGAATATTATGAATATAGACTAATTAATTATGAAAATATTATTACGGTAATATAGACTAATTAATCATGGAAAGATTATTAATGTGTCCATTTTTTTAATAAAGAAATAATTAACGTGTATTCCTTATATGAAATTATGTAATATATATATATATATATATATATATATATATATATATATATATATATATATATATATATATATATATATATATATATATATCTCCAAAAATTAATTAACATTACACGAAATATTATGAATATAGACTAATTAATGAATTAGGTATTAACGTTTACATTTTTTGAATTAACGTGTATTCCTTATATGGTATTATGTAATTCTGAGTTTGCCAACCTTTATTTAACACATATTACGTAAATATTACAAACCTGCATTTAACATTTTAATCTTACTATGGTAATTAAACATAGAGAGTAAAGACAAAAATGATAGGGAGATGCTAGAATAATAGTTTAATTTCACTATAATGCATATACATATTACAAATCTATACTTCTACTATAATTAAAAACAAAATCTTATTTACTTGATTTCTCGCCCAAACAATACTAAATAGTAAAAGGTAAATTATAAAAGGGACCGAAATATTTCACAATAATACTCTACATCATCATCAATTAAAAATGGAACAAAAATTAGGTAAATTAGAAAAAGAAATGAATATTAATAATTGATTGAAAATTAAAAATGAAAAAAGAAACGGGAATTAGGTTAATTGGAAAAGAAAATGGATATTAATAATTGATTGAAAATAAAAAATGATTCATAATTGACTGAAAATAAAAAATGATCCATAATTGACTAAAATGGAAGAGAATATGGTCAGATCATTGCATATTATTTTTTTCACAAGAATATTACACAGTAAAATAAATTAAATCACAATTATATCATAAATCTTTCACAATTTTAAACACTGGAACATAAATTAAAAATGGGACAGAAATATTTCAATAATAATATTCTACATCATCAAGTAAAGGTAAATTAAAAATAAAAAGGAAATATTTCAATAATCATATTCTACACCATCAATAGTAAATGCATATTTTAAACAATAGTAAAGGTAAACTAAAATTGGAACGAAAATTAAAATGAAACGAAAATATTTCAATAAAAATATTCTACATCATCAATTAAAAATGGAACGGAATTAAGGTAAAAATATCACTGCATCTTATATTCTAATTAACTGAAAATAAAAAATAATAATTGACTGAAAATGAATCTAATATTACTAATTGACTAAAAATATAAAAGAAAATGAATATTAATAATTGACTGCAAATAAAAAATGATCCATAATTGACTAAAATGAAAAAAAAATTGTTAGATAATTGCATTTTAATTAAAAATGAAACAGAAATTACAAATTAGGCTGAAATATTTCAATAATAATATTCTACATCATCAATAGTAAATGCATATTTTAAACAATAGTAAAGGTAAATTAAAAATAGAATGAAAATATTTCTATAAAAATATTCTACATCATCAATTAAAAATGAAACGGAAATTAGGTAAAAATATCACTGCATCTAATATTCTAATTGACTAATTGACTGAAAATAAAAATAAAAAATTGGCTGAAAATAAATCTGATATTAGTAATTGACTGAAAATATAAAAGGATCACTAATTGAGTGATATTCTACCATTATATATTTTCACCCGAGTCACTCATCCCGATGGACTAAAGGTGTTAGCTCTAGACGAAGATGGACAAGATTGTATTGCTACTACCAATGTTGTCTACAAAGAGGTTTCAATAACGTGTAAATAAAATCGGTTATATTAAGTTTTTTTTTTAAATGACAAAATTGCTATATTTCTAGACAAAAATATATTTTTCATACAAATGAATTAGGATATCAATTCATTCTTATAACTGAGTTGTTAGACGACAAGCACATTTGCCTAATTTATAAAAATACTGAACAATGATAAATAAAATGTCCAGAGTTTCAGCACCGCATGTGTACATCTATATATTAGCTATTAATTTGAGCAATTATTTGTTCAAATTCAAGCAATGATAACATAAAAACACATAAACGATCCAAACTATACATTCAATTGCACTATATAATATTTGATGTTCTAATTTAAATAATTATATATCAATTCAAATATATTACAACAAATTCATTCCGTACATCACACATGTGAAAATACTAGTTGATAGTAAAAATATTTGCGGAATGGTTCATTTACTGCACTGTCTATTTGACCCCTTGTGACTTAATGTCTTTCACTTAAATCCATATTATATATATTCATTTCCCATTTTGTTGTTAATATTTTCATCTCCAGTTTCTGAGAGATTTTTTTTTTTCTCCTAAGGAATAAATAAATAAAATAGCTATTTTAGTCTTGACTGGGGACTTTATTATTATTATTATTATTATTATTTTAAATGGTACAAAAATTGTTGCTGTACTAAATTTGAAAGGGTTTAACACAAATTATACCATGTTTTTTTTTTGTTCAGATCACGAGGTGTCCTGTGCATGCTCTAACTGTAGGAGACACCTTTAAGTCTGTACCACACTCAGACTAATTCCCGTTTGCACCAACTCTACCCAATTAAGTGACAAAATGCTAGCCAGATTGATTTTTCAATACGAGGGGGTTCGAACTTCCGACATCTCTTAAAAGACTATAGTACACGACCCAACATGTCAACTAAGCTAAGTTAGTTTCTAAGTTTGGTGAGTTCACATTCAATCATCATCCAATAAATAACGTCACCAACGTAATGGGAAAACATTTGACCCTGTCAAAATATTAATGATGCTTTAATTTTAATAATAACAAGTTGTAAACAATCTCCTTCTAGCCCACCACAGAATTCTGGCCTGGTCCAACCAATTTTTGGTACAATAATGTCAAGATTTATGACCAGCTGACTGTTGCCAGAATTGGATATTATTGCAGCATCCATGGTTCATCGCACCACGTTCCTTAATTATTTTATTTAGACTCATTTCTACTTTAGGTCTTATGAGTACTATTAAAACAATTTCGATTTTCAAGTATTATTATGGTCACATTAATTTATTGTCTAACTTTTGCTTTTTAACTGTCACTTGATTATTCTGACCAAATCTCAAATAGACAGTAGGTGAAACTCATCAAAGTACCTGTTCAAAACTATGGGGTGTTTGGTAAATGACTATTAGTTGATAGCTGTTAACTGATTGGGTTAGTGTGTTTGATTAGTTGATAGCATTAGCTGATTATAGAAAAATGTTTGGTAAATTAGATATTAATTGTTAGCTGATTACATACAAAATGACTTTTTTAAAAAAGTTACTTTGAGCAATTTTTTGAAATTTAGCAGTTTAGAGCAATAAATTGTTACAAAAGTTAATTAATCAAACGTACACTTGATTGTTTAACCAATTAAATCAAACAGCTAATAGTGGTCAAATAAGTCAAAATTGACTAATAGACTAACTATTTTACCAAAATAGAGCCTATATATTTTATCTCCAAAAGCACCAAGATGTCTTATAGTTATGAAGTGGAGATGCAATGTATCCCGACAATATTCTACAGAAGATTTTGTCAAAAATAACTCAATGTGAAAAAGTAATAAAATCCATTATTCAAGTAGTAGAATTTTTGTTCTCTATAATGAAGAAAAACTTTTAAAGAAGAAAGAATATAAAACAAAATTTTTAAAAATATTATTAACAATGTTCATGCCAAATAAGCAATATCAATATTATGTGGCATTCAACATGGAGTTAACAAGTAAAATTGGTAAAAGTCCGATGATTGCATGATTTTATTAAGTTTGAGGGTTTTGTTGGAGTTTTTAAAAGTTTGATGGATTAGTTGCCATTGAAGGGCTTATTGAAGTTTTAATAATTGAAGGGATTTGTTGAAGTTTTAATAATTGAAGGGCTTATTTGATACTTATTTCTAATAATATTTAGGGACCAAATGTTAAAGAAATGTAATAGCTGTAACTAATAAGTTATTGGAAATCACAACATGCGATATATTGTAAATTCTTATATTGTTATTGCTATGATCTCTTTTTGATTTATTGAATTGAACTCTATGTACTAAAAGACGCATGGAGCAAGCTACCTTGGTGGATCTTTCCCCTTGGTGGAGCTTGATGCGTGGGTCTTTGAGTGTCGCCTTGAACCAAAATGTCCACCCCTACTAATGTCTAACCCATCATAGATTATGATTTGCTTCTAGTTTATTTTGTAATTTTAAAACAAATTAAGTCTATAATAAATCAAGTAAAGTATTATTTACTCAACCTTCGTCAATTCTCTATTTATTACTTAGTGTTTACTTTTATATGTTCTAGAATCACGTGAATTTACTTTTTATTGATTCAGATTGCTATCATCAAAAGTATCTATTACTAGAGGTGGTCACGGGTCGGTTCAAGGTCGAACCAACCCAGAATCGGACCGAAAAAAAGTGAGCCAAGACTTCACTAGGTCATAGTTGAGCTTAGCCGGCCTGGATCTGGAACCGGCTCGTAAAGCTAATTAAGGGTCAGTTCATGTCCTTTAAAAAAAACCTTGGGGCTCAGCACAGGGCCAGCCCAGGCCGTGGTCTTGGCCTAGGTAAACTTAGCATGCATTAGGCATGCAGCCATGGCAAAGCTACCATGGCAAAAAAAAAAAAAAAAACATTAATTAATTTGCCTGCAACGTGGTGGCCGTTACACATTGCAACTAGCCTTTGTCGTAGGCAAGGCTAGGCCTAGCCTCCGGCAGAGGCTACTACTGGCCTGCTTGGTAGTGTTACAATAAAAAATTTGGATGTTGCACTAGCCGAAAATGTTTTAAGTTTTTTTTTTTTTTTTTTTTTTTTTTTTTTTTTTTTTTTTTGGTTTTTCTTTTAATTCTGATCTACTCTATAAATACCCTTTACCCAATTCAATTTTACCAAGAAAAATTCTCAATCCAACACTCTCTTACTCTTACTCACAATAATTCTCTATACATCCTCTTATTCTTTACGTACAAATTTTATTTCTCTTATTTATATTTCTTTCAACCTCTCAAATTTTAATACTTTTCAAATTTTTAATTTCAATTTTTATTTTTAATTCCTTATAATCCTATATTAATCCTATATTTTTAATTCTTATACTCCTAATATGATATGGCTTAGCTTATAGTGGTAATCCCGGCAAGAGGCCAATTGATTTTTCTAATGAAGGAGAAGATTTACAAGAAATTGATCAATATCAATGTTTTCTACTCAAGAATGAATATGTGATACCAATCTTCCTCCTATCTATACCTCCAACGGAGGGTGGGGAGAAAACCAATAATACATTTTATAATATTTATATGTTATTAAATAATATTAAGACTTATATAAATTTTTAAAAGTACAAGACTACAAGTTCAAAAGATATTAAAGTCTTTTATAAATTTTAATGTAGTAGAAAATTATATTAATTTTAAATTTTGAGATTAATGGTTAAATTATTATTTTAACAAAAATATTATTTTAAAAAAGTGCGTGCAACGTGTGTGTATATATATTAATTAATTATTATTAATGTATCAAAAGGTTGAAGTAGCTTAATTGAAAACAACTTAAATTGTTAATCATAAGATTAAGTGGGGTGTATTCAATCATGACTTTCATAGAGTTTTAAAGACTTTTATGAACTTTAAAAGTTTGGAGGTATTCAATTCAAACTTTTAAAGAGTCTTTAAAAGTCAGGCGGTATTCAATCAAGATTTTTAAAGAGTCTTTAAAAGTCGTGCGATATTCGATTAAGACTTTTAAAGAGTCTTTAAAAGTCATGTGGTATTCAAAAAGTTATGAACTTTTGTAGATTTTTTAATTTTAAGACTTTTGTAGATTTTTCCTTCTCAAATATAAATAGTTGAAATCCAACCATCAACCCCAAGATTTCAAATTTTCTTTCTAACAACTTTGAATGTTTTCTCTCTCTATTTAAACTCTATTTTTTCTCCCTATTTAAACTCTATAAACCTATCTAAATTCAATAAAATTATTTTTTTCTTCATTATCCTATATTTTCCTCATACCTAAACTCTACTGATTTTTCTCTCTCTCATAAACTTTATTATTGAAACAATATTATTTTTACTTCATTATTGCTTGTTTATATTGATTTTTATTTTTTTCTATGAATTTTTTATCCCTAACTTTCTCTAATTCTCCCTAAATACATGAACAAAGTAATTTTTTTATCGTAAAATTTTATATATATGTAATTAGCATATAAGTCTCAGCATACTACGGATAAAAATAATAATGTTGAGAATGTTGATGTGGGTGAAAAACTATATAAGAAGAATTTTATGATATATTATAAATGTTTTGTAAAAAAAATTGTAAATGATAAGAATCAAAATCATTGAATGTTTGTAATGATGTATTCAATTTAGAATTTCAATGACTTTTGTAGACTTTTTAAAATAAAAAGTTGATAAAAGTCTATGAATGTTTTTTATATAGACTTTTATAGAGGCTTAAAAAGTTTTAAAAAGTTTTGAACGACTTTATGAAAGTCAATCAAAGTTTATTAAAATCTATCATTTTAAAAGTCTTTAAAACTCTACAAAAGTCATGATTGAATACACCCCCCTAAGAGTTAAAATCTCATTTCAAACAAAATAAATCAATTTATAATACCTTATATATTTAAAAAATAAAAACAAAAAATTCCCGGCGTACCCCGAGAATGACCCTAAATAATCTGGGCATGTCCTGATCTGTGCTAACCAAAGGCGTATTGAGGGCCAGTCGGGACTTGCCCATACCCAAGATTTGTCCCGATCTGGAAAATCTCATTTTTAATTTCGGCTAATTGGTTTCTGTATTAATTGCAAGCGTATTTTGGAGATTGAGGGTGTAAATGTTGGGCGGATTTTGAGGGGTTCTTTTCCATTTTTAATTGTGATTGTCGACGGTAGGGTTAGGAGTGCCAATTCACTTTTCATTCTCCACCATTTTTGTCTTCTCCCACATTCGCCGTACACAACATACACATCCTCTGCCGTCACCGTTCTTCTCAACACTGTAGCAATGTCCGATTGCCCTCTGATTAAGTCGCATCACCGGAATGCTGAGCTCGTCAGCACTATTCGAGGTTGGTTTTATTATTATTATTATTATTATTATTATTATTAGTATTATTATTATTATTATTATTATTTTGTGTCAGAAGTCATTCAATCTATAAAATATTTCGATCGTTTTTAATAATACACCAAAACCTAATCACTTTGTTCAGTTTCGGCTTGGCTCGAATAACCCGAACCAAAATGCCCACTCCTACTAATGTCTAACCCATCATAGATTGTTGATTATATTGCTTCTATTTTACTGTGTAATTCTGAAACAAATTAAGTCTATAATAAATAAAATAATTAGTATTTACTCAACCTTCGTCAACTCTCTATTTATTACTTAGTGTATACTTTTAAGTTCTATATAAATTTTTAATAGTACAAGACTTCAAGTTCAAACGACATTGAAGTCTTTTATAAATTTTAATGTAGTAAAAAATCGTATTAATTTTTAATTTTGAGATTAATGGGTTAAAATATTATTTTAACAAAAATATTAATTTTGAAAAAGTGCGTGCAACGTGTGTGTATATATATTAATTAATTATATATATAATTAGCCCAGATACGAACCGGCCCAAGCCCAGAATTTGGCCACCTCTATACGTTATTGGGATTCGGCCACATCTATATGTTACGGTAAATATGCTCGCAAAATTCAGACGCAATTGAAGAAAGACTAAAGACCAGGAGAAGCTCACAAAATTCATACACAAGAAAGACAAGGAGAAGAAGCTCAGATCCATCGTTCGAAATGGCTAGTTCGCAAAAGAGGATGTTTAGCTTCTTCAAGATTTTTTGCCAACAAACTTGCTCACAGAAATTGATTTGTATAAACAACCCGAATTCTTCTTTTTTTTTCTTTCTTTTTTCTATAGCCTCTGGGTATGTGTTTGCTTAAATGAATCTTGAGATGTTTAATCTAGAATGTAGCCTTTTGTGTGTTTAGTTGCATAAATCTTATTGTTTATATCTTGAAAATAATCTAAAATTTTATAAACATAACAAACTAATTTTTTTCCTTTTACAAAATATACTATTGTAACATTCGGTTGAAGTAGCAGTTTAGGTACTAGGTGCCCATAGGTAAAATATTGAGATTAATGGGTTAAAATATTATTTTAACAAAAATATTAATTTTGAAAAAGGGCATGCAACGTGTGTGTATATATATTAACTAATTAATTATTACTGATGTATCAAAAGTTGAACTAGCTTAATTAGAAACACCTTAAATTGTTAATCATGAGATTAAGAATTAAAAAGCTTTTTTTTTTTAATGATCTATAAATGGTGAGAGATGCTATTTGTAATAACTCTAAATGAATAAAAATCACAAGTGATTAAATCATCAAATTCACAAATTAATACTAGTATCGGGAACAACAACAACGTGGAGGAGTGAAAAAATGGAAAGTGAAACGCTCTCGACACAGCGTTCATCGGAGGATTACGACCTCCTTGAACGGAGTACTAAGAAATCTAAACGGAACGAGGAACGCGAGATGCAGGCGATAGAGATCGTGCAGGAGACACCGATGGATGAGATGACAGAGGGGGTTGGTGAGATGCCGCCGGTGGACCACATTGATGGGATAGATCAGACGCCACCTCTTGCGCCTGAGTCGACGCAGGCCCCTACTGTAGCGCTGCGTACGTACGCGGACAGTGTCGTCGGACGTTTTGGAGCTAGCTTGGACCCGCCGATGCGTGAGTCTGACCACGCGGACGTCCATGCAGATCTGGTGGCGGAGGAGGATGATGATCCTTTGTGTCCAACCATCAGATTAACACAGGAGGAGTTGGCGAAAATAAGGGCACCCTGGCGGAGTGCTCTCATCATCAAGGTTATGGGCAGACGGGTTGGTTATGCATACATGCTGCGGAGGTTGACGGCGATGTGGAAACCAAAAGGCAGCCTGGATCTGATTGCGATCGCAAATGATTACTACCTGGTGCGGTTTGGATCGGTTGACGATCTCGAGTTCGCGATGTATGAGGGACCTTGGAAGGTGTTAGATCACTATCTTATAGTGAAGCCTTGGGAGCCCAATTTTGATCCAATGAATGACAAGACAGAAAAAGTGCTCGTGTGGGCAAGAGTGCCGAACATACCGGTCGAATATTTCGACATAATTTTCCTTCGGAAGTTGGGTAATCGCATCGGAAGGACAATTAGAATTGATCGATCCACCAGCATTGTTTCCCGGGGCATGTTCGCGAGGATTTGCGTGGAAGTCGACATGCGACAGCCTCTGATCTCCAAGTTCACTTATGAAGGTAACGTATGGACTGTAGCGTATGAAGGCATCCATCTGGTATGTTTCTCCTGTGGATTATATGGGCATGCTATGGACAGCTGTCCGAAATTACTGAAACATGCAAAGGAGCGTGAGGTGGCGGACGATGGAAATAATGCTGACCAATGTGATGGGGAGAATCTGCCCAAGAAGCTGGACGCTGCTGCGGATCCCAAAGTCCCTTTTGGAACATGGATGATCGCACCACAAAGAAGGGGTAGACCGCCCAGATCCTTCACAGTCAGAAACCAAAACCAGGGCCGCAATCACGGAGGAGGATCGAAGGGTGGTGACGGAGCAGGCCGTGAGGGATCCAGGTTCGCCTCTTTATACACCGCCGAGGAGGATGACAGGGCTTGGGAAGAAGTGCAGGAACAGGCGAAGGTAGAGGGTGATATCACGAAGGCTACCGAGGGCGCTACGGAGGGAGATCCACGGGCTTCAAACTCAGGTGAAAAGAGCAGAAGGCCAAATGTCATTGCCCAAGAAACACAAATCATGAATGAGCCGAGGCAGGGGAAAACCACGGAGGTTCCTTCATTTGAGACCAGGCCGAGGCGAGTTGTTGGTGGTGCTTCAAGACGTGCGGCGGAAGAGGATGAGCACACCGTGGTACGAGGAGAGCGGGGTGGTTTGGTGATCAGATCCTCGCGTGTCTATGTCGGCGACACAGGTGGAATAACTCCCTTGCTGGTATGGAAGACAACAAAAGAACACTTTGGGGACCCCCCCGGACAATTTGATGACGAAGGCGACGTGGCTATGGATCTTGATGAGGTCCATGCGCATCATGAGGCGGAAGGTAACGGGGATGCTATTTAAGCATTCTCGATTATGGCGTTGTTTGTCTTGGCTGTTTGTGCTTTGTTTATTTTGTTTGTGCTCTAGTGGTTTTTCCCTTTTTTTTCCCGGTTTTTGTTTATATTTTTATGAATTGTTTATTTTGGAACTGCCAGGGCGCAGGTGGTAAGCGATTCCTGCGTGCCTTGAAACACTTGATCACTATTCACAGACCCCAAATTCTGGGACTTTTTGAACCAAAGGTGTCGGGTGTTCATGCAAACGACATCTGCAGGAAAATTGGTTTTGAAGATTGGATTCGTGTTGAAGCCGTTGGTTTTAGCGGTGGTATCTGGGTTTTTTGGAGAGCTCCGGTACGGATCTCGGTTATACGAACTCATCCACAATTTCTCCTTTTGCAGGTGGACATGGATAATCAGCCTCCTTGGCACCTGGCACCTGTTTATGGAAGCCCGGTGCACCACCTTCGTCGTCGTCTCTGGAGGGACCTCAGACAGGCAGAGTTAGGCATCACGGGCCCCTAGCTTACAGCGGGTGATTTTAATTCTGTCATCAATAAAGATGAGGCTAGCAACTACAGTGCCTTTTCCTATTATCGGACTTCTGACTTCCTGAATTGGATTCAGGAGGAAGGTTTGATGGACTTGGGTTTTTCAGGGCCAAGGCTAACATGGGTTAAAGATGGTAACAGGGATAACTGTAAGGGTGCACGTCTGGATAGGGCTTTATGCAATACAGATTGGCGCACTCGGTTCCCATAAGCATGCGTTAGTCACCTAGCCAGAATTGCGTCTGATCATGCACCGATTCTAGTACAGATTGGTGGGACTAATCGGCCTTTAAGGTCAGCTCCTTTCTTTTTTCAGGCTGCTTGGCTCACCCACACAGACCTAGGCGATGTGGTAGGTCATGCTTGGAACTCGAATCTTAGGCCGGCAGAGAATGCAAAGAACCTGACTGGTGTGCTTACGAATTGGAACAAGAACTGTTTTGGCAATGTGTTTAAAAGGAAAAGAACACTCACGACAAGGATCCAAGGCATCCAGAAGGTCACGACTGTACGTTTTCACAACGGCCTAGCAAAGCTGGAGGTCAAGCTAATTCAGGAACTCGAGGACACTCTGCAACAAGAGGAACTCTTTTGGTACCAAAAATCCAGGGAAGATTGGATCTACTCTGGGGATAGGAATACAGCCTACTATCATGCAGCAGCTACAGTTCGCAAGTCTCGGAATACTGTCTAATCTCTAGTTAATGAAGACGGTATTTGGCTGAAGGAGGAAACAGATCTTAGAGAACACGTCAGGAATTTTTACATCAGTTTGTTCTCGATAGAAGCCGGGGAAGATACGGGGTCACAGATGGACGCAAATTTCCCTCATCTTAGCAATTTAGACTGGGCATGTTTCAATAGGGTGGTGACTATGGATGAGGTGCACAATGCTATCAAGGATATGAAGCCTTTCAAAGCTCCGGGACCAGATGGTTTTCAAGCGGGCTTCTACCAACACATGTGGCACAGAATTGGTGAGGATATGTTTAAGATGGTAGGGGAAGCTTTTAAGACAGGTAACCTACCGGCTGGTATCAACGACACCATTATAGTCTTGATTCCTAAAGTCCGATCCCCGGAGAGTATCAAGCAATTCAGACCTATTAGTCTATGCAACGTTAGCTATAAGCTTATTACCAAGACGATTACCAACAGGCTCAAGCGCATCTTGCCCAAGATCGTGGGGCCTTTTCAGAGTTCTTTTGTTCCCGGGAGACAGATTTCTGATAACGTCCTGATTTTCCAGGAAGTAATGCATTCCATGCGAGAGAAGCGTGGAGCAGAAGGTTACATGGCTATTAAACTGGACTTGGAAAAAGCATATGACCGTTTGTCCTGGAGTTTTATTCGAGATACTCTAGGAAAAGCAGGTTTTACAGACAAGCTGAGGGATCTGATGATGAATTGCATTACAACCTCTCGTCTGTCTGTTGTGTGGAACGGCGAACGTCTGGAACCTTTTCGACCTGAACGTGGCATACGACAAGGCGATGCCATGTCACCAGCGATTTTTGTCCTTTGTATGGAGAGGCTAAGCCAGTCCATTGCCAAGGATGCAGCACAGAATGTCTGGAAAGGTATTAAACTTGCCCCGAATGACCCGGTTCTAACTCATTTATGTTTTGCAGATGATATGATCCTATTCACGGAGGCTCCGGAGGAACAGGTGGAGGTAGTCAAGAGCTGTTTGGATCGTTTCTGCAAGGCTTCGGGGCAGAAGATTAGTTTATCCAAGTCCCAGGTGTTCTTTTCAAAAAACACGGAGACGGGGCACGCTGACACTATTGCTAGGAGGCTGCAAATATCCCGAACTAATGACCTGGGCAAGTACTTGGGGGTTTCGGCCCTTCATGGCCGGGTTACTAATGCCACCTATTCTGATTTGCTTGACAGGATTGCAGGGCGCCTTGAGGGCTGGAAGGCGAAGACTCTAACTTTGGCTGGGAGAATTGTTTTAGCAAAGTCAGTGTTGAACGCAATACCCGCTTACACCATGCAAACAACAACCCTCCCGAAAGGTATTTGCTTGGAAATAGAAAAGAGAACAAGGAGGTTTATTTGGGGTGCTAAAGACAGTGAGAATAAGTTAAGTCTAGTGAATTGGGACCTGGTCACATCTGACAAGGATGATGGAGGTCTGGGGGTAAAGCGACTTCTGGAGATGAATGCGGCTTACATGGCAAAGCTGGGATGGAGGCTCTTGGCGGAACCAGAGAACCTTTGGGCACGAACCATTAACTCGAAATATAACAGGTCTGATGGGGGCCAGATGGCGAGGACAGGCAGACGCAGCATATCTAATGCTTGGCGAGGGATTTCAGCGGCTAAGCAACTTATGGAAAAAGGTCTAACACGGGTCGTCCGAAACGGGATTTCCACAAAGTTTTGGATGGATGCTTGGATTACGCCGGAGCCTCTGTATAATCAGTTAAACATAGCGCTACCTTTGTCTATCCTATACGCAAATGTGAGGGATTTTTGGGATAATGGTCGTGGTTGGAAGTGGGAGGTTCTGCAAGACATTCTGCCACCAGGTGTGGAACAAAGGCTAAGGAGCTTTATCCTAACTGAAGAATATATTGCGGATGGGGTAGGTTGGGGGCCGGATTTCAATACCAAATTCTCTGTCCGCTCAGCTTACACTATGGCGGTGGGAAATCAACGAACCGCAGATGAGACAAGGTGGAGACGGATATGGAACCTTCGGGTGCCAGCAAAGATTACAACTTTCATGTGGCTCGTTAGCCACGGGAGGATTCTAACTAATGCCGAGAGAGCAAGACGTAAATTAGCATCTAACATGTGCTGTCTACGTTGTGCAGGTATAACGGAAGATTTGGACCATATGTTTAGACACTACCCGGCGGTACAGGGCATTTGGGAGGCGGCTCTTAACCAGCGCCTTCTTGTGCGACTCCGGGACTTGCCTTGGAGCGACTGGTTTGTCATGAACATAAACGGAGATGTAAAGCTTGGGTTTGACGAAAGCTGGCCTGAACATTTTGGCACAAGGCTGTGGTGGATCTGGAGATGGCGCAACGAGGAGATTTTCAGGCAGAAGAGTTTAACAACCGCGCAGAAGTTGGGGTGGCTGAAACAACAAGATGCAGAGTTCAAGTCGGCATTCGAGAAGGGAAAGTCAGAGCGAACTAAGCATACTCGCCCAACGGATGTGCGTGTGGGATGGAAGAAGCCGGACGCGGGATGGCGGAAGCTGAACACCGATGGGTGCTCCAAAAGGGGGGATGTTGCAGGCTGTGGGGGTATCCTGCGTGACTCTAATGGCGATTGGTGTGGGGGCTATACTTTTAATATTGGATGCTGTTCACCTATGGAGGCGGAAGAGTGGGGAGTCTTACAAGGCCTTTACATGGCAATTCATCACAAAGTGGAGAAACTGGTGGTTGAATGTGACTCGCGGAGCGTCATTGATGCTCTACGCCAGCCATCGGACATCCATGATGCGGTAAGTAACGTCATTCGCCAGTGTCGCCGTCTTGCGGAATGTTTTACTGAGGTTGTCTATGTGCATGGATACTGAGAAGGCAACAAGGTAGCCGACAACCTTGCGAAGGTAGCTTTGTTACACCCTTGTGGCCTGCGAATCCTCGATGAGATTCCCCGGGATTTACAAGAACTCTTTCTTCTTGACAAACTTGGCGCAAATGTACCCAGGAGAGTTCATAGAGACACATCTGGAGTTCTTGGCCAGCTGTAGTTTATGTTTGGGTTATACCCTCTTCCTGAAGCAAAAAAAAAAAAAAAAAAAAAGAATTAAAATCTCATTTCAAACAAAATAAATCAATTTATAATACTTTAAATATTTAAAAAATAAAAACAAAAAATTCAAGGCATAGCCCGAGAACGGGCCTAAATAATCGAGGCCAATCCTGATCTGAGGGCCGGTCGAGACTTGCCCAGACCCAAGATTTGGCTACCTCTATATATCCGTTACGGGTGGGATTTTGCCACCTCTAACGGTTACGATAAATACGCTCACAAATACAGATCAATTATTCTTACTCGATTGAAGAAAGACGCAATTGAAGAAAGACGAGGAGAAGAAACTCCGATCCATTGTTCGAAATGGCTAGCATGCAAAAGGGGATTTTTATTTTGTATAAAGAACTTTAATTCTTTTTTTTTTTCCTTTGTGTATGTGTTTACGTAAATGAATCAAGAGATGTTTAATATAGAATGTACCCTTTTGTGTGTAGTTAATTTTATTATTATTTTTTTTTTGTAAAAGGAAAATCTCATTTTTAATTTCGGCTAATTGGTTTCTGTATTAATTGCAAGCGTATTTTGGAGATTGAGGGTGTAAATGTTGGGCGGATTTAGAGGGGTTCTTTTCCATTTTTAATTGTGATTGCCGACGGTAGGGTTAGGAGTGCCAATTCACTTTTCATTCTCCACCATTTTTGTCTTCACCCACATCCACCGTACACAACATACACATCCTCTGTCGTCACCGTTCTTCTCGACACTGTAGCAATGTCCGGTTGCCCTCTGATTAAGTCGCATCACCGGAATGCTGAGCTCGTCAACACTATTCAAGGTTGGTTTTATTTATTATTTTATTATTATTATTATTATTATTATTATTATTATTATTATTATTATTATTATTATTATTATTATTATTATTTTGTGCCAGAAGCCATTCAATCTATAAAATATTCCGATCGTTTTTAATAATACACCAAAACCTAATCACTTTGTTCAGTTTCAGCTTGGCTCGAATAACCCGAACCAAAATGCCCACGCCTACTAATGTCTAACCCATCATAGATTGTTGATTTCTTCTATTTTAGTGTGTAATTCTTAAACAAATTAAGTCTATAATAAATAAAATAATTAGTATTTACTCAACCTTCGTCAACTCTCTATTTATTATTACTTAGTGTTTACTTTTATAAGTTCTATATAAATTTTTAATAGTACAAGACTACAAGTTCAAACGACATTGAAGTCTTTTAAAAATTTTAATGTAGTAAAAATTCGTATTAATTTTTAATTTTGAGATTAATGGGTTAAAATATTATTTTAATAAAAATATTAATTTTGAAAAAGTGCGTGCAACGTGTGTGTATATATATTAATTAATTATATATATATAATTAGCCCAGATACGGGCCGGCCCAAGCCCAGAATTTGGCCACCTCTATACGTTACGGGTGGGATTTGACCACATCTATACGTTACGGTAAATATGCTCGCAAAATTCAGACGCAATTGAAGAAAGACTAAAGACCAGGAGAAGCTCACAAAATTCATACACAAGAAAGACAAGGAGAAGAAGCTCAGATCCATCGTTCGGAATGGCTAGTTCGCAAAAGAGAATGTTTAGCTTCTTCAAGATTTTTTGCCAACAAACTTGCTCACAGAAATTGATTTGTATAAACAACCTTAATTATTTTTTTTTTCTATTGCCTCTGGGTATGTGTTTGCTTAAATGAATCTTGAGATGTTTAATCTAGAATATAGCCTTTTGTGTGTTTAGTTGCATAAATCTTATTGTTCAAATCTTGAAAATAATCTAAAATTTTATAAACTTAACAAACTAATTTTTTTCTTTTTACAGAAAATACTATTGTAACATTCGGTTGAAGTAGCAGTTTAGGTACTAGGTGCCCATAGGTAATATATTGAGATTAATGGGTTAAAATATTATTTTAACAAAAATATTAATTTTGAAAAAGGGCGTGCAACGTGTGTGTATATATATTAACTAATTAATTATTACTAATGTATCAAAAGTTGAACTAGCTTAATTGGAAACACCTTAAATTGTTAATCATGAGATTAAGAATTAAAATCTCATTTCAAACAAAATAAATTAATTTATAATACTTTATATATTTAAAAAATAAAAACAAAAAATTCAAGGCATAGCCCGAGAACGGCCCTAAATAATCGAGGCCGATCCTGATCTGAGGGCCGGTCGAGACCTGCCCAGACCCAAGATTTGGCAACCTCTATATATCCGTTACGGGTGTGATTTTGCCACCTCTAACCGTTACGATAAATACACTCACAAATACAGATCAATTATTCTTACTCGATTGAAGAAAGACGCAATTGAAGAAAGACGAGGAGAAGAAACTCCGATCCATTGTTCGAAATGGCTAGCGCGCAAAAGGGGATTTTTAGTTTGTATAAAGAACTTTAATTCTTTTTTCTTTTGTTTTTTTTTTTTTTTTTTTTTTTTTTTTTTTGCCTTTGTGTATGTGTTTACGTAAATGAATCTAGAGATGTTTAATATTGAATGTAGCCTTTTGTGTGTAGTTAATTTTTTTTTTTCTTGTAAAAAGGAAAAATTCATTTTCTAATCGGTTAATTGGTTTCTGTATTAATTGCAAGGTTATTTTGAAGATTGAGGGTGTAAATGTTGCGAGGATTTTGAGGGGTTCTTTTCCGTTTTTAATTGTCATAGCCAACAGTAAGGTTAGGAGTGCCAATCCAATTTTCATTCTCCACCATTTTTGTCTTCTCACACATCCTCCATCGCCATCTGCCGTACACAACATATCCTCTGCCGTCAGCGTTCTTCTCGACATCGTAGCAATGTCCTGTCACCCTCCGATTCAATCACATCACCGGAATGCTGAGCCCGCCAGTGCTATTCGAGGTTGTTTTTTTTTTTTTTTTCTTTTTCAGAAGCCATTCAATCTATAAAATATTCCGATCGTTTTTAATAATAAACCAAAACCTAATGACTTTGTTCAGTTGTGGCTCTGCTCGAATAACCCAAACAAAAATGCCCACCCCTATGAATGTCTAACCCGTCATAGATTGTGGATTGCTTTTATTTTACTGTGTAATTCTTAAACTAATTAAGTCTATAATAAATCAAATAAATTATTATTTACTCAACCTTCTTCAACTCTCTATTTATTACTTAGTCTTCACTGTTTTAAGTTCTATATAAATTTTTAATAGTACAAGACTACAAGTTCAAACGACATTGAAGTCTTTTATAAATTTTAATGTAGTAAAAAGTCATAATAATTTTTAATTTTGAGATTAATGGGTTAAAAATATTATTTTAACAAAAATATTAATTTTGAAAATGTCCGTGCAACGTGTGTGTATATATATTAATTAATTAATTATTATTGATGTATCAAAAATTGAAGTAGCTTAATTGGAAACAACTTAAATTGTTAATCATGAGATTAAGCATTAAAATCTCATTTCAAACAAAATAAATCAATTTATAATACTTTATATATTTAAAAAATAAAAACAAAAAATTCCAATCATAGCCCAAGACCAGCCCTAAATAATCAAGGCTGATCTCGATCTGTGCTAACCAAGGTCTATTCAGGGCGTTGCTGTAGGACCTCTTATAGAGTGCATCACCGGGGAGTGGGTAGGTTCTCCTTACCTGCTTGGCCTCGGCCTATCAAGGGGCAAGCAACCCATAATAAGTTCCTTCGCTAGATAGGAATGAGCGGGGGCGTCCCCCCATACTATCGTTAGGGAAAGCCAAGGTCGGGGCCGGTGCGTACGGTCGCGACCATGGGTTGATAACTCCTCTTCCTGCTATGCGAGGTTGGACTTCGCCGATTCTACTAGGGAAATCATATGTCGTTGTTCGCGGTCAAGCCCCCCACCCCCTTTACCTTTGAAAAAAAATAAGATAGTTTTGGGCTTTAGGGGTGGGGTCTCCAGGTGCCCCCTTCTCTAGAACAATGATATTGGAGTCGAGGACCACGTTGGCGGGCCACTCGAGGTATAGGACCTCCTCAATGTGCCCTATTTCGAGGAGGGTGTTGACGTACGCCTTCACGAACCCCTTCCTCTCCGCGGAGAGGTACCTCTTGCGTTGTTGCACCGACTTGATTGTGGGGTCGACGGCGAGCCTGTGGGTGATGACGTCGCTGTTGAGGCCCGACATGTCCTCGGGTCCCCATGCCCCCCGGTAGAGGAGGCACGGGTGTTACGGGAGCCGCGAGAGTTGGACCTCGATCTTGCCATAACTAGTGGAAACGGAGCACGCTCGAGCTTGTACGTTAACTCTCAACAAGAGCACCAATGATGGATTTAATTAACTCGGGATAACCCGAACTACTAAACTCGATAATAATAGGACTAGGATAATGCAGTAGTAAGGCGATAAATGTGTGTCGCGGGGACAACTTTTGTATTGATAATATTTGTAGGAGATTTACAAGGTGAAGGTAATAATGAGACAAGATGTAGATGTCCTAACAAGACAAGAACATGTCCTCTTATACTAGCTAATCCTCCCAACCGCCCCCATGAGAATATGGTGGGCGGTTGGATCACGATTGACCGAGTCATGTGGGCACGCCCGAGGCCTAGGACGCCCCCCTACGTGACTGTCCTCTTGGGTTGCCCCCGTCTGGCGGAGGTCGACCTCAACCAGGGTCGACCCCAACCGGGGTCTACCTCGACCCCAACCGGGATCTACCTCGACCCCAACTGGGGTCGCCCAAGTCCCCTCATATCGCACCGCGACCACCTTGGGGCCCTTGACCCCTTGCACCACGCCTTCCCGGGTTAGTTTGCCTCGAGCCCATTCCTAATATATCCATCAAACATTTTATTCATAATGTATCTAGTATTATATTTACATATTGATCCGACCCGACCCATCTCACGGATAATGATACATGAGACGGCTACACAAGTGCAACCCATAAAATTTTGAGTAAAGACCAGTCCGTCCTAATTTCCTTTCACTCCGACCAGGCTTGCAGGATATTTTGAGTTGAAAAGACGTTCTAAAAAGAATTCAAAATGGTTGAACGAAGGATTAGTAATAAAAGTCATACATCTAAACCTATTTAAATCATTCACTTCTCATCAATTCCTGCAATCGTATCGTGCATTGTATACTATAGAGTAATTGAGCAGGTTGAATTGTCACTTCCAAAGTTCCAAAACCGGTCAAAAATGAATTTAATAGTATGTCAATTTATTTGGGTTAAAAGAAAATCATATAATAAAATTCAATTCAGTTAACATTAAGTAACAGTAGTAATATTATCATTGTTAATTTATTGCCTTCAATTGTATTAAACTTTAAAGTGTAAGGACTAAATAAAATAAAAATAAAATAAAGTAAAATGAAAATGACACGTTTTCTCTCTGAGTTATATGCTTATATCACTTTTTCACCCTGAGTTATTCATGTATCTTCATTTACCTCCTCAGTTATGTTAAAAATGACGATTTTTCTTCCTTTTATGTTAGATGTACATTTTTACCCTTACAAATAAGTATTTCATTTATTTTTTTTTCTCTAACGAATTACTGCTTGTAAGTATGGATGACCATGGTTCGGTTTGAACCTAACCGAACATTATAGCAACCGAATCAAAACAGTCGGGACAACCGAATAAAATAAAACATTGTAATACATATATCTTCCCTCAAAATGTTAAATTTCTAATCCCGACCCGACAGAACATTTGAGATGATGTAAATTACGGTAACTCAATGGCTCAGTAGACATGACCAAATTTCGGTGCGCATAACAATAAAAATTCCTACACTGCCACTATTAAGGTTCAAACATTAATCTTTTATCCCAAATATTACCTATTAAGCTAGTGAGCTAAGCCGGTGCGTACTCTAATACAGATATCTCACAAGTAATTTGATCGAAGATGATGAAATGGTATGATTTGACTGGAACAGTGTGGAGTCTGTTCAAATTTGTTTGCGTTGAATGGATGAAGGGTTGACTTTCACGCAATTTGAACATCCACCCAACGAGTTGTCACTCGTAAATTTAAAAACGTGAATCACAATTCACAATTCACAAAACAAAACTTGACAGATTTGAACGGAACGTTCAAAAACTCCCATTATTAATCTTCTGGACAAGTAATCTACAATCCAATTGGGAACGCAGCTTAGAAAGAATCCTTTAATTTAATATATATATATATATATATATATATATATATATATATATATATATATATATATATATATATATGTGTGTGTGTGTGTGTGGGGGGGGAAGGGATCAGGTGCATTTGTGGCTTCCCGTGTGGTTGTGCGGTTGATAATTAATGTGCGTGAGTTTTTATACTTAATGTGCGGAGTGTTGTGCTTAATATGCCTGAGATTTGTACTTAATGTGCGTAATGTTAATGTGCGTGAGTTTTGTACTTAATGTGCCTGAGTATTGTGCTTAATGTACATGAGATTTGTGCTTAATGTGCATGAGTAGTCCAGAATGACGAGCTCAGAAGGAAGCAGAACAGAAAACTCACGCACATTAACGCCCAAACTTCTTGTTACTTCTTCCTTCAATTTGGCCATGGATTCTGGATTATCAGCTACCTTCAGTGCAGTTGAATGTTTATATAGATGACGCACGCACAGCAAAATTTGCACATCAACTAAGTGTGGATTTCTATTGTATTATTCCCATAATTCTTAACCACCATAGCCGCCTCCGCATCATCATCATAGGGAGGGGGCAATGGCTACTGGGGATGGGGAAGAAGCTGACATCCATATTTTCTGCTGCATTTTACACATTTACGCACATTAAGTACAGATCTCAGGCACATTAAGCACAACACTCATGCACATTGAGTACAAATCTCACACACATTAATCAACCGCACAACCGCACGGGAAGCATTCAACCGCACATGAACCTTTCATATTATATATATATATATATATATATATATATATATATATATATATATATATCCCCTATAAGTCTTCCAAAATAATTTAATTCTGAGCTAATTTTTTAATTATATATACTATATTGTCATAGTTTTTAAAGAGTATTGCTATAAATCCTTGTAAAATTTTGCCTCTTAATTTTACCTCATGACATGACATACGTGCACTATTTGATTAAATATATTAATTTTTTTATTAAAAATTGATAGGGTCAGTCATTCATAACATCCAATGATTATAAGTTATGTTAAAAAAGAAAATTAAGAGGAGTAAAAAATATTTTCTTTTTTAAAAAAAAAATTATTAAATTGCATTCTTCAACTTTTATAATTTAAAGTTTAAAGTTAAGTTGATTGACTTAATAATGAACATTATTGTGTATGCAAATAGTGAACCTCAATCAGGTTTACGTTTTGTTTGCATGTTCAAATAATGAACTTTATGTATACAAATAGTGTACCTTATGTATATAAATAATGAATCTTCAATCAGATTCATGTTATTGTTTTACATATTCAAAAAAATGAACCTTATGTAAATATAAATAGTTAACCTTCAATCAGGTTGATGCAATTTTATAGTGAACCTTATATAAATATAATAATAAACTTGTTACGCCTTGTTAATTTTATTGGTGTAGTGTGATGGAAGAATACGGATCAGATTTTAAGGATGTCTAGTATGTACAGGAATTGAAGAGGCTGCAAATGAAATTCAAAAACCTAACTCAAAAATGTGACTGAGAATGAGAAATTGTTGGCGAATTATGCATTCCAGATTTCGAGCAAGTAGGTAGAATTATGCATTCATCAATTATAGTTATTACATCGAATTATACATTGCAGATTTCCAGATTCGACCATTATTGATAGAATGTGCACCACGAACAACATTCACATTTTCACTTTCAACGGATAACGGTAGTGGAAGGCATCGACTTATTTAAGAAAAATTGGTTTTAAGATTGTAAGGGTGAATAAATCAATAAATCAAATTTATTTATAAAAATATAAATAAACCAGGATTCAAATTTTTAGAAAAATTATCGCAATGAACGAAAGAAGACAAGGAAATCCAAGTCGTGTGTAACAAACACTATCTTTAAAACTGATCTGTTACCTCCTGAGGATGCTAGGAGCATTGTTACATCAGACTCCCAAGATTAAAAAAATGAGTTAATTATCGAAATGGTCCTTTGACTATAGTGAAATTATCAAATTGGTCATTGACTATTTTTTTTAACCAATTAAGTTTTTCAACTTTACAAATCTTAACCAATTTGGTCCTCCGTTTGTTTGACCGCTAGTCAACCGTTAACTTGGGACCAAATTGGTAATTTCGCTATAGTCAAGGGACCATTTTGGTAATTAACTTTAGGGGTGGGTAATTCGGTTTAGCTTTTTTGAACCGAACCGTACCAAACCGAACCAAACTAGTTTGGTTTGGTAATATATCGAACAACCGAACGGTATTGGATTCTTGTATACCGAACGGTTCGATAAAAAACTGATCCGAATTGTTCGGTAAAAAATTGAACTGAACCGAATACCGTTTGATTTTTTTTTTAAAAAAAAATATAATAATAATAATAAATAAATAAATAAAAAGTAAATCCAAGTCCCTTGCTGCTTGCTCTGCCGTTAAGCTCATATTCTCATGGGTATCTCTTGTAAATGTTTTATTTGATTTCTTTATGGTTTGTTATCAAAAGTTCTATATTATGTGTTATGGTGTTTACATAGTCCATATCCAAAGTCTAATATATAACAAAATAGCAATCCAAAGTTCAAACGGTATTCGATTCGGTTCGGTTCGAGTTTTTACCGAACCGTTCGGTATACAAGAATCTATTACCATTTGATTGTTCGGTATATATATTACCGAATCGCTAACTAGTTTGGTACGGTTCGGTTCGAGAAAACTGAACCGAATTCCCCACCCTTAAAGTTAATTACCAAAATGGTCCCTTGACTATAGCGAATTACCAATTTGGTCCCAAGTTAACGGTTGACTAACGGAGGACTAAATTGGTTAAGATTTTTAAAGTTGAGGGACTTAATTGGTCAAAAGAAATAGTGAAGGACCAAATTGATAATTTCGATATAGTCAAGGGACCATTTCGGTAATTAACTCTAAAAAAAAACTAAAAAAAAAACAAACAAAAAACTAGAACAATAGGAGAACAATCTGAAATTTATCGGAAGTATTGGCAAAATTTTCGAAGAATGTTTTTGAGAGAGAATATCTAGCTATACAATTCAAACTCCCATTAATTTAAAAGGGTATTGTATATATACTAGTGCAAATTCACTTCCTAAACCAATTTGGGACAAAAGCTTCCTCCAAGCATTTCCATCTTTATTTTCCAACTCAAATAGGTCTACATTGAAAATTAATTTCTCAGTTAACCATTATTCGTTTAGAGCTTACAATATATCAATTTATTCGTCTCACTTCGAAGAACCCGAATATACCTTAACTCAACTCAAATTGGAAGCGGATCCCACATATATTTGTACCACAAAATAGCCACTTAAATTGTCATTTTTGCTAAAAAAAAATTTCTAACAATTTTTTCAACACGAAATTGGTGAAGTAGTGATTATGGTTGTTGTGGTTGCATACTTGCATGCAATGATGAAAAAATTTACTTAACATATTGTGGTTGCATACTTGCATTCAATTTAATGATGAAAAGTTTTACTTAACAAGTTAGCAATGAAAACCAACAATCTGACGAGTTAGTACAAAGGCAAAATTATTACTATTATTATTATTATTACATCAAACCCATAAATTCTCAAATCACATAAACAACTAACCATAACTCTTTATTAAACAAGTCAAGATCGATTTTATCCAACCTAATTAAACAACTCCAAAACCAGGAAGAGAACAACCTAGTCAACGTCTCAGACGACTGGCGAATAAGTCAACACCAAAACTCCAGCTATTCCACCAAAAATAATTTTGTTATTTGTGAAACAACTTTACATACAATGATACATAAACTGACTTCGCAAAGCAAAGTATTAGAAGTATTATATTCCTGGGAACTAAAATTTGTTTCGTGTTATTATGATATTACTCCGTATTATATGTGGACTTATTATAATGAAAGCTTTGCCCACATCTCCGTTTAATTATTAATTTGCTTATTATTATTATTATTATTATTATTATTATTATTATTATTATTATTATTATTATTATTATTATTATTATTATTATTATTGAGTACTTGCTTATTAATATAATAGTTTGTGTTATATTTGTATACGTATATAAAAGATGGATGGAAGGAAGATATAATAAGTTTTTGTTTATTATTTGAATTATAAAAAGCAAACGGTTGAGAAAGTCTTCTTATTTGTTATCTTGATATATCGTGTAATTAAGAAGTATCCTTTTTTTTAGATAACAAAGAAAATTTACTTTTAGGTAGTGTGTATTGAGTTAATATTACACTTTTGTAATATTCTTTAATCTATACAAAAAAAAAAAAAAAAAGAAAAGAAAAGAAGTAAATTGTATTAAAAAGGTTTGTGTGCAGGGACGGAGCCAGAAAATATGTTGAGGGGGGGCAAAGAAGTAGGGATAGATTCAATGGCGGATTCAGAATTTTTTTTTTAGTGAGGGAAAAAAATTAAAATAAAAGAGATTTTTTTTTAAAAAAAAAATGAAATACTTAAGAAGTATAACAATAAATATTGTTGGATATAGCTAAAAATAAAACATATTAAAACTTTATAAAAATATTTATAACAAAATATGAAACATAATTAATTTGATAAAACAATTCGAATATAAAACACATTATAAATTACACATTCCATTATTAATATAAAGAAAGTTATAATGGAAGTTATATATATCATAAAGAAAGTTATAATGGAAGTTATATATATCATGCCAAAATTTAATTGTGTTAATCATTAAAATGAAGAAGACTATAACATTGTCAATACAAAGACTCGAACCCAGGCCATTCCAAAACTCATATACATTAGCTACCACATTGTCTATCACAAATTTTGTTTACATAATTTGTTTTATAATACTTATATGAATAATGTACTATATATACATATTATATACAATATAGGGTAGAGGTGGGGTGGGGTGAGGGGGGGCAGCTGACCCCCTGCCCCCTCTGGCTCCGTCTATGTTTGTGTGACAAATTAGGCCGAAAAGATGTTTGAAAAAAATTAAAAAATCAAACACGTTAGGATCAGCTAAGAAATACTTCGTATCACTTTTTGAAATATAAGTGAATACTTCGATTTTTTTTAAAAAGAAAAGTTCATTAAATATCCATATCTTCTTAAAAAGAGTACGTGATTTTCATAATATTTTAAATTGAAGTTCAGCCATACCAAGAGGGAAAAAAAACATTGTTTAACCTAACTTGTGCAGTGTCTTGTTTTGTGTGGGTAAGAGATAGAATAAATTCCTAACCAAACAAATATAAGATAAGGAAACCCTCCAATTCATCTCATTAAACAATATTCTGGGTAGATTGGTGGGTCCCATTTGAGAATTTTATCAAATATACATGAAAACCGTAATTTGAAATAAATATTAAACACCGAATTTGTAAAATTATCATTTGCCCGGAGCTTAGCATAATGGTTCATTTCCTGACTTGATGTCACGATTAAAGGTGACAGTATGAGTTTTCGAATCACACTGAAAACATGAATAGGAAAAGGGTCCAGAATGATGGAAGGTGAAGTCACACTGAAAACATGAATAGGAAAAGGGTCCAGAATGATGGAAGGTGTGGATTGGATCTCGATCTTGTATAGGCATGAAGACTAAGATTTGACCAGTGGATTAATTGTGCGACTCGCGATTTGTCTTTGCAGTGGAGGTGAGGTCTTGTGCGCTTAGGATTAGTCTAACGAAGTTGAGATTAGCTAAGTATAAAGAAAAAGAATAAATAAATATAACCTCATAAAAAATAAATAAATATAACCTCATGAGGCTTAGATAGGTGGTTCGTGACCTGACTTAAAAAGTCATGACTGAAGGCAGCACTATATATGGGAGTTCAAATTTCAATGCATGTCAGGTTTGAATTGGATCCCTTATAGCATACGAAAACTATGATCTGACCAGTACGTGTGGCTCTAGGGACGGGGTTTTGTAAACTTAAGATTAATTTAAAAATAAATAAATACAATTACTTGTTGTGGATGATGTATGTAACTTCTGGATATGTTGAATCTGAGAGAGACTGAGAGATTATTATCCAAACTCACATGGGAAATCCGACAAAAGCATAGAGACTTCCTCCACAAGACTTCCCTTTGGTCTGGTGGTCTAGCTGGCAACGAATAAGCTAATTAAGGCTTATCGTCTTGGGCCGACCTCATGCCTTGCTTGGCCTTTTCTGCTCAACAACGCCACCGGCTAACGGTTGGGAAATCCCAATCTCTAATCTCTATGCTCAATTCAACGTACCCATATATAGGCTCCGATGCATTTCACTTTTTATGCATTTGGGTAACCACCATATTATTTCACCAAACGTTTTGATGTGTATGATCCAAGCTAAGCCAACTTGGTCGAGAAAAATATCAATTAAGTCTGCAAGAGTTAAGTTAGTCGACCTACACCCGTAACACTAATTAAAGACATAGAGAAAAATGTCGATTAACTATACTAGTCAATTCAGTTATAAATTTAAACAAATCACTTGTCCACAACAGATGAAATCGACCACTTAATACATGGTGCCCACAGGGAGCTACCACACAAAAAGGTACATAAAACTTTTGTACTGTGGTTGCTAGAGCTCAATCATATATTCTTGCTTATAATTTGTCATTCAAGAACCAACTAAGTGAACTACATTCTTAAATACATACTTAAAAGAATATACTTGTCACATACGTAATTATATTAGAAAATGATTGCGATATTATCCACCTATCATCCATCATTGCTAAAATATCTATTCTGTGATCACTTCCCTGTAATGAACGATTATTTAAAATTCAATGAAAGATTTTAATAGCAATAATAGATGTATTAATGTTATCAGTTACAGTGAAAATTTATACATTATACATGTAGGAATTTTATTTTTAAAAAATAAATTTCTCAAAAATATAATTCGTAAAAAATTTAATATGGAAATATTTTCTCAAAAATATACAACAACGAGATTTATTCAATTCAAAGCATATGCAACACACACTTCCTATAAAATTGTATAGAAATTTTTAAAGTGCTAGAACCTTACTTGTTTGATTTTCAAACAAATATTCGACAAGCATTGGCGAGAGCCTTCGAACAAACACTTCAAACCCCTCCAAATATTAAAATATATTTATACCAGTGCAAACTCATATACTTTTTCAATGTGAACAAAGACTATATACTTTAAATCATTTTAAAGCTCCATTTTACTAACTTTATATGTATACTTTCCAAATCCAATTTAACACAACCTGAATTAGTAATGGCCACTGATGGATAAATTAAGAATAGATCCTGATAAAAGAAAATCGACTCAAATGAAGATGGAGAGCCGACCCAGGCAAGGTCGGCCCAAGGTGGAAAAAGTCAACCACGAGGTCGGTCATGATCGACTCGGGCTCAACTACTATGGTCCGCTACGTCATTAGAGACGAAGGCCACGAAGTGGCTCGACCGGCAAGGTCATCCTCCATGGTCTGTCGGCCCCCAAAGTAAGTTGAGCGAATACCTATTTTTGTGGGCCACGCTATATATTTTCGTGGAGTTGATTAGGCTTATTACTTTAAATAAGCATCATTTGTCCTCATTTGAACATCTTCATCATCATTCCAATCTTTGTAATAGCATTACAAAATTCATCAATACAACTCTTGTCTCCACGACTTATATTCATTGCCTTTTCCATATTACCTTTACCCTTACATTCTCTACCATTGTCTTTTATATTATTACTAGTATTTCTTATGCGCGATGCGCAAAAAATAGGTGCCCAATATTAATATTTTATATTAAAATTTTAAATTTATTTAGATTTTAGATATTTAAATTATTGTAAATAATAGTAATAATAATAATAATAATAATAATAATAATAATAATAATAATAATAATAATAATAATAATAATAATAATAATAATAATAATGTAAAATATTTCTATAAATTTAATATTTATATTTTAAGAAATAGCTAACATATAACCACAATATATAATGTGTATATTATTATTATTATTGAAAATAAGAAAATATATGGTGGATGCATGTACATGGTAGCAATAGTGAAAAAGATAACGGAAGTTATAACGGTAGCAGTATGTTTGTCCAAAATATTGTATAGTACAACATTTATAGCATAATGTATTATAAAACTTAACGGAAAAAACGGACATAAATGAAGGGTATAACCTTCATCCACACTTATTATGTTTTTAGACTAGTATTTTTTATGCGCAATGTGCAAAGAATAGGTGCCCAATATTAGTACTTTATATTAAAATTTTAAATTTATTTAGATTTTAAATATTTAAATTATTGTAAATAATAATAATAATAATAATAATATAATAATAATAATAATAATAATAATAATAATAATAATGTATAATATTTTTATAAATTTGATATTTATATTTTAAAAAATACAAATGATCACTTAAATGACATTTTTATCTCATTTTTCCAACATTTCTTTCTTTTTTGCACACATATTTTCTTTTCAATTGTATGCTCTTTTCCCCCTCATTTAAGTTATTAACGTTGTTAAGTATTACGAATATAATTTGTACATCATGCTTTCTTGCACACTTACAAACTTTTTAGTCATTGAGGTTGGCAGCGTGGGGTCATACCGCACCTTAGGAGGATTGGGGTCTCCTATGATGTCTCGAGGCCGAGTGGAGGGGGTTGGACACCTCCTTAGAGCCCCTCCACGGAACGGGTCAACAAGGGCGGGGATCATGGCTTCGGGACCTCCGTGAAAGTGACGAATCCGCGGGCTGCACGGTCGGCCTCGGCCCACGGAGGTCTCGCGCCGACACCCTAGGCCCAACCGTCCTAGCATGGATGTGGCGCGGGTCGGCTGAGTTCGTCCCTCCTCTTCACGTCGTCTCTCCTTTTCGACGATCGTGGCGAGTTGACTTCTCTGTCCGCCGGTGCCTCAGGTGCTCGGGGCACATGAGTGCTTGGGCCACTGCGTCCCTGCGGTGGTGGCGGGGGTGGAGGTGTCGGGGCACCCCATCGGAGCCCCTCCGCGACGCGGTTCAACATGATCGCTGCCTGTTTGAGTGCGGCCTCCTCGTCGTTGCGCGGTGCCGACTCGCCGTGGGGGCAACCGTTGTTGAGCCGACCCCGGGTGTTGCGTGAATCATGTGAATTGCGGGTGTTCAACCCTGATCTTGCCATTGCTGTGGATGAATGATAATAGGGAGAGCAGACCCCCGGGTTCATATAATCCATCATTCTTCTTTGTTAAATTCATAATATCAATTATTTCTATTACCTTTATTTCATTAAAATTTTACTTCCTTTTTTCTTTTTTTTTTTTGAAAACTATTGACTCTGTTACAAGGTAGTATCTGTTCTATACTTTCTCTATCTATTGCAGCCCAAAGGGTCAAGACCCCACCACCGGAGTTCGATCGTGTGACATTTTCTCAAGGGGAGCCACACATGTGCCATTTGAGCACAAGGTGCTTGACATTTTTACTTCCTTTTTTGATTGTTTAATTAATTGTGTAATGCATGACATTTTATTATTATTATTATTATTATTATTATTATTATTATTATTACATTGAAATAAATTGTGTGCTGCGGGTACATCATGTTTTGATGTGGCCCACGATCGACCCCAAATAGACTGCTCAGATCAATCATGCAAACCAAATAACCAATACAACCAGGCTGTTTCTGTTAGCTAATTTGGCCTTTATTTTAGTGGATAAGATCGGATGACTTTTCATGGGAATACTTTAATTTATGCAAAGACGTGTTTCCAATTTTGTAGGGTATATGTATACACAACCAAGCCTCTGTTTATTAGTTGTGTTCATATTATCTGTTTTTTTTTTTTTTTTTTTTTTTTTTTTGTGGATATGGAACTTATCTTCTACGACCACCTTGTAATCTTATTAATCTGTATTAGAATTATTTTCCAATTTATAGGTACATACATGATACATGTATAAATAACTTTTAAAAGTTGATATAATCCTCCTGACATAATTACTAACTTGCGTGAAGTATTTTTCCCAATATAAATATCTTTCCACTTTGATTGTTTCAACACCTACACAGAAGAATGTTGACCAGATAAATTATATATTATGAGTTTCCACTTTTTCTCTTTTAATTCACTTTAATTAATATGCATCACTTTCACATAATTAACCTTTCGTCCTACAGATTTTTGCAGGTCAAATTGATATGATGCAGACGGAAAAGGGAAAACGAAATCAGGAATGGAACAACGTTTACATTCTAAAAATTGAAAGAGAGAGAAAAAAAATGAAAGAAAGAAAAGACGAGTAGAGAGAGTAACAACGTGTTTGGTTCATGGAATAGGTCAGAAATGGAATACCAAAGAATAGACCTATTCCATTGTTTGGTTTGTCTTTCATGGCTGGGAATAACATTTTCGGGAATGAGTTATTCCCTTTGCAGGGGGAATAGTCATTCTTAAGGGACCACCTGGTATTATCTATTTTCAAGTATTTGGGAATAACTTTTATACTCTAATATTATACTTTAATACCATGAAAAATTAAAAAAAATATAATTAATAAAGTCAATCATATTAACTACTTGAGGGATTTGTTGACAAAGAGAGTATTCAAACCACACAACAAAAAGTGAGAACTACCTCGCAATGTCCTTGTTTGAAAATCAGCAGTTAGCGAATTTGATCAGCGAATTATATCAACGATTGGTAAAAAAATATTTGAAAAAATTAACTGTTTAGATTAACATGTAAAATAAGCTAAGGGTAAAATCAGCAGTTAGCGGATTTGACCAGCGAATTATAATATTTTTATTTTGTAATTATAATATTATTAAGTTATAAAGTTTATACAGTATATAATTTATAACTTTATATAATCTTAATTATAATAAAGCTATATGGTTTGGGAAGTAATTAATGTCGTAATTATTATCTCTATCCTTATTAAGTTATTATTATAAAATAGCCACAACATCCTTTACTATAAAATTAAAAAAAAAAAAAAACAACATTTGAAAAATAAAATAGCTATTTTTTTCTCGCCCATAACAAAGGATTACATTTATTGAATTAATGGAGTTATTAACTGTTATGATATTATGATTAAGGATTCCGATTCCCGATTAATAGAAAATATGAAACGATGCAATATTAATTAAATCCCTGTCTTTACAATGAAAGTCTATTTGATATGCTTTTGTTATCTATGGTGCTTCTTGGGATTAGAATATTAATTAAATTTTCGATGAAAGCCTATTCGATATCCGAAACAGTGCAATTAATGCAAGCCTTTACATATAATTTTTCTCCTATAAAACACCCCAATCAAATCCATGTGAGCGTAAACTGCAGCAATTTGTCCTACCATTTGTGTATTTTCATGGCCATGGTAGGGGAGGAGACAAAAGACGGTAGAATGTAGAGGAGGCTCTAACAATCACAGCTAAAAAAAAAAAAAAAAAAAAAGGTAAACAAAAGAGAAGAATCATGGAAAGTGGTAGAAAAAATGGAGCCAGACATTAAGGAACTACCTTCTACAGGTAGAGATTGTGGAGTGTACTTTTCTATCTTCTCAAATGCTTCAAAGAAATGGCAGAAGCGAGAAGGGATGAAGAAAACAAATATTGCGGGTCGTGGGTCAATTATTGAACTTCAGAATTTAAAAAAAAAAAATCATTTGAGCCATAAATAAAAATTTAAATATATGAATGTATATATCGTATGGGTTTTTAATTTTTTTTTTCTGGATTTCTAAACTTAGGACTTTTAAAAGAAACAAAAAATCCATTTGAATTATCTCCACAAAAAGTGGTCTTGGGCTTATAGAATGACATGTGGGTTTATGGAATGACATGTGCATAAAGAATATATTATATAATCATATAAAAAAATGTGTTCAATTAGAGTTTAAATTTACCCCTACAAAATTTGAAATTTGCTTTCTAAATGTAATTATCTTAGTTATTATTTGTATTGTGAAAATTATAATATAGATGAAATACAATTAAGAATAAATCAATGGAATTTACAAAATTCTCTTATAAGTTTATTTGAATATGTACACAATTAGAGATTATATTAACCATACAAAATTGTAATTTTAATTTTAATTGTAATTGTAATTTTGTGTTCTATAAAAATAATAAATACTTGACCAATGGAAGCTTAAAAATATTATTATATTAAACACTTTAAAATATTTTTATTTTTTTATTTTTTTATTTTTTTATTTATATTTATAATAACATAATTTTTTTCCCGTGCATCGCGCGGGTGAATTACTAGTATTTTTAAAAATATGCTTAAATATTAATTATTCCTAATAACTTCATGATTAAAAGTAATTAATACACTAATAAATAAAGCTAATGAGATATAAATAGTTAAATCCAACCATGTCTAATAGAAATAAAAAAAACATACAATTTTCAAGGTGGTAACCCTAATCAAGTTGGTCAAATTGTTGAGTTAGTAATAAGCACAAAGTTATAAGTTCAACGTTCAATGAGAGTGGTCTATTTCTTTGTCATATGAAGTCGAATTAAGATGATTTAAGACTTTATGAAAAGTTAAAAGAACTTTCTATAACTTTTATGTTTTGAACTTTCAGAGGTTTAAGAGTTATCAAGCTCAAAAACTACATTAAAAAATCAACACACGTTGTGTCAAGGACATGTGATTGGGGTAGTGTTCCTTCTAGAGCAAAAAAATTGAAAGTTTGAACAGGGAATCAGCACGCCCCGAACATAGTTGTGTTTAGGGATATGTCACTCGCTGACCTTCTATAAAACTCGCATTTTTTTAAGAAAAGGATTTTCTTGACCCAACTTCAATTTTAGGAGGTGATCCATGGTAGCTCTGGGGACTTCAACAACATTTTGGGGGGAAATTTTACATCTCTAGAAAGTTTGGAATCAAGATTTCTTTGATAATTAAATGAGTTTTTTATACTCTTTGTTATTTATATTATTTTTATGATTTCTTTAATTTGTTTTTTCCTCTATCTTTAGAGGCTAAATGCTTAGTACTTGAATTTATAATGGACTCTAAGATAAGGCCTTAGAGCATCCCCAAGAGTAATTCTTGGGGAAGTTTTTTACAAAGCAAAAAATTTGGGGTGAAGTTTTTAACTGATGGGGTGGAGTTTTTTACAATTTTTTTCTCCTGCAAAACCAAATTTATTGTGCGGCCCATTGAATGCGGAATTGAGAGAAAGTTGTCACCTAACTCGCGCTTGCAGGGAATAGTCGTACACAGCTGTGTGCATTCACTACACGCCCAACCGGGCACGTAAATGAACTATTTTTTTTTTGTCTGACATCAAATTCTTTTATTTTTCTTTTTCTCATCCTATTTTCTCTCTCCCAGTTGGCCTTCAAAAAACATAAATAAAAAACCTATCTTGGGGTTGCTCTTATGTTAATTCTTTTGCTTGATGCATTACAATTATTTATCCTTTGATTCAATCGTGTTTTTAATTATCTTTAGATTAATAATTGTTGAGTTATTAGTTCATGTTTGATGCATGTATTTGAGATAAAGATATCTTTTGCATATGATGAGTGCCAAATTACACTAGGTTTTAGGGGTATTAATTCGTTAATTTGGGATTAGATATGCTATATTTATGCTTAAAATACCTTCAAAAGTGATAAATTGTGTTTTAAAGGAAAATAGGGCCAATTCAATGGCAATTTGGACAAAATAAAGTAAAAATATGATGGAAGTCAAACCTTTACTATTACTATATGTGTTACACTTGTAATAAGACTCATAACGACCGGGGTCATAAAGGCAATTTCTGCCATTACGAGTGTCATTATGCTTCTAACAAGAGTTCGTAATGGAAAGCGTCAGAAAGCTAATTCTGCTGTCGCTTGTAATAAGTTGCGTAATGGGGGACATCCACGAGTCATTTATGGTACTACGAGTGGTGTTACGTGCATAATCTGGTTCATAATGGGAGGCATCATAATTTCATTCCTGCCATTACGAGCCACGTTACGCTTGTAATATGCCTTGTAATGCAAGTATACTCGAGAAGTATAAAAGGGAGAAAGAATTTTAGAATAGATATTTTTACTTTTCTTAAGTTTTCTCCTTAGACTACTTTATCGCTTTTAATTTTCCAGCACTTTTAGATACAATTCCTTGTCAATTACATTTTCAATGTACAATCACTACTTAGATTTACTTTCAATTGCAACTTTGGATGAATGATTAAAGATTTCCAATTTCAATATAGATAAGTTCATCTCCATTTTCATTTCTTGCAATTTACTTTGTACTTTGATAAATTTGATCTCATATATTGTGATAGTTATGGATTGTGCTTTTGTTGTTTAATTAATATCCTTACTATTTTTCTTTCCATTATGTGTGAGTAGATCTCTTAGGAGGGTGAGAGGGATGTAGATTATGTTTTTGGAGATGTGACCTTTAGTTGGTTGAGTAGGGGAGATGAGATTTAATTTGGATGATGTTGATCAACATGATTGAGTCCCGATTAGGAAGTGAAAACCTAATCTAGGCTCAAGGGGTTGATCAACCATGCTTCACCTTTGAGAAAAAAATGAGTATGGGATGTCTAGGACACCAAGTGTTTGATCAAACGCCGCTTAGCCATTTATGAGTCAAAAGAATTTCCTTAAGTGCTCTAAGGGTGTGGAATGAACTTGAGAATGACTTCCTCCTAGTTAATATGACATCCATTATCTAATCAATTGACTCATTCCCTTGTTCTCGGTTCAATTGCATTTCCCTCGTCTTAGTTCAAGTTCTTATTCCCATCCGCTTTTCTCTTTATTGTTATCTCATTACTTTGTTAGTTGTTTTTACAATTACATCATCCAGCATTGTGCTTGGGTTAGATTTCCAATTGAAGGGTCATTACCTTGTGTTTGAGAGACAAATAGCTTGACTCTTATCGCAAGTCTTGTGAGAGCGATATTCGATGTAAGAATATCCTCTCACGGAACTCTCACTCAAAATACTCTTTATCAAGTAGCGCCATTTCCAGGGACTGGTAGCAGTGTTTGTGCTTTTGTTTTTGATTCAACATATGGGAAATCTCTTATGGGAAAGCCTACCCATTTTTCTTTTCTTGTTTTCTTTTAATTGTGCATTTTTTGTTCTTGTGAACTAACTTGGCTTGTTTCTTGTCTTGTATGCAACTTAGGAGTAAACATCATCAATGGCTTGTATCTCTTGACCATAATCCACTAAGGAAGATAAGGAATAGGACCAAGGAGACATTTTCTCAAGCTATAGAGTCAACTTCCATTCCACCAACATGTGCCAAAGGACCGAGCATTATGGTTGATATTCAAGGACCCTCCAATCAATCATCCCAACCTACTCATACATCTCCCCAACACATCCCACTAAGAGAAACACCCAACCATCACCAATTTTCACCTACATATATTATTAAACGAATGTAAAGACCCACTAACTGAACAATTAGGAAGCACTTTACGTAGAACTCGAAAATGAGGATGTCCAAGCTTATTATGCCACGCTTGCGGAGACGCTCTGGCAGACACAAAAGCATCCAGAGACGACACAAGAAACTGATACATTCCCCCCTTAACTAAAACCACTAAGAAGAGCATGATTGGTGATACGGTCCTTCACAAAAAAAATGATGGGTGAAACTTAAAATAAATATTATTATCATATGTAAATTTTTGAACTGATAATAAAGAAGCTCCTAAACTAGGAACATGCAAAACAATGTTTAGAGACAGTGACCGTAACGAAGAAGGAACATAAAAAGAACCACTATTTGCAATTGGAAAGACAGCCCCATCTCCAACACGAAGAGACTCACCACCAGAATAAGGTTCAATAGCATGCAAATCATCCATCCGCGGCGTAGCATGAGAATTCGCACAGGTATCTGGATACCAAACATTTGCAAACGGTGCCGATTGAAGATCATCCGAAGTAGACTAGTGCGCCATGTTTGCCCGAGGAGCTGAACGAGCATTCATCATAGAACTAGTAGCAACCTGCCCAACTGGATCAACAAATCGCGGGTAACAGGTCATGGCAATGTGCCCCGGTGCATCACATAATTGGCAGCGAACAACTCCATGTCCACCGCGTTGTCCACATCCTCACTGACCACGATGCTGGCGGCCTCAACCACGACCACCATCCTGAAACAAGCGAGCAGTAGAAGAAGACTGAACAAACATGGCAGCAGGCAACTGAAGAGCTACGACAGATGGTGGCTGCGACAGCATTGGCAGCGATTCGTCGTGGAACAAGTATTGATGAGTAGAAAGCGAGTCGGCAACCTATGGAATGGTGAGCAAAGCATCTTTAGTCGTAAGAGACGACCCCAACGCCCAATACTCAAGCCTTAATCCACGGAAAATATGAAGATTCTGCTCATCAAGACTAACCGGTCGTCCTGCCTACGCTAATTGTTCAACAAGGATTTGGGCACGACCAAGATAATCAGCCGGCGAGGAGTCACCTTGGCGGAGGTTCTGCAACTGTGACAACATAATGAGAGAATGAGGTTGAGAGGTATAACCCAGTGTGGTCTCCACTGTAAGCCAAACCGAACAAGAAGTCTCGTGTCCCATAGCAAGGTACAACACCTCCTCAGCGATGGACGAGATCAGCATACTCAAGATGGACTGGTCTTGCTGAATCCATTGAGCATAGGCAGTGTTGAAAGATGGAGGTGCGGTCAAAGTCGACGCAACAAACTCCGAGAGGACAAGGATTTGAGCCATTTAGAAATCCATACAAATTTTGGTCACGCAAAAACGAGACCAATTACGCTTTTCGTGGCAGTAAGGTTAATAGAAAGTGATGAGCCTGATGAAGCATATTCGGAGTAGACATCAGTTGGGCAGACAAGATTTCTGTAACCGTGCGACTCGACAAAATAGTCTGACAATTGTTACCACAAGCAGAAGCACCAGCATCAGCCATATATAAGATCGATATCGATTAAACTGAAACCAGATGAGAATTCTAGTATGGAACTGTGTTTTGTGTATTTACGATAATTAGGATACAGGAAGATTACAAAATATATATACAATAAACTCAAGTGAATCCTAAACTAAATACATATACTAGAAATTACGTGGGAAAGGAATTGCAATTCCATAAGAGATGAATTACTGGCGAATAAAGTGAGAATTTAAATTCCAGTGTTTTATTTACAGGAATATAATTACTGGGAATTTCAATTCCAATGTTTGGTATGCATGAGAATAGAAAGGGAATAAGTAGTATAAAGTCCAAAATGCCTATTGTTGGTGTGGGCATCAATTTTAAGTACAAAAAAAAATGGAGGGGTAATTTTGTCTCATAATTTTTTGGATCCATGAAATTAAAATCTCAGGAGGGACATGGGATTTTAATTCCATAAAAATGAGGGAATTGCAATTATGTGAAATTGCAATTTCTTCCAACCAAACTGAGGAATTTAATGATCTTTGAAATTAGGTGTGAATTAAGTGGGAATGAAATTTAAATTTCATTCAAACCAAACGAGATGCAATATGCATAGCTCTAAATACAAACTCAACCCAACAATTGTCTTGGGTGAATCCCCAACATTTACATTTGATTTTCTATCTTTAGATGGTTTGTACATCAACTCTTCTAGACATTCCACTTTATACTACTAATAACAATCAATTTGAGTTGAAGGTACAATTGGTCAAAACATATTAGGATTTAGGATCAATTTAATAGTGAATTGAATTCATTCAATTCAAAACTTTGTTTTAATATTTGAAACTAATTACATTGTTTAAAATAAGTTTTAATATAAATTATTAAAATTTTACAACAAATAAAAATGATCCATTCCAACACTTAATGCTACGCATAATAATAATAATTTTTTTTGAAACGTAAGCATAATTATTTTAAATGCCTTTAAAATGTTATATTCGTTCAAATTATATCATATAATTTCAATGATTGAAATGTTATAGTAGTAACGAATTTTTTTCAAGAATAACTTTTAAGTTCATTTTTATCTTAAATCATGAAATCAAGCAATCGTTATATTAATTAGTTTCACATCCCTCTATTGTAAGCGTGTCTCGAATCGAGTAGGGTTGAATTCAACCAACCCGATCGATGTCCAGCAAATTTATTTGTAATAACTCAAAATAAGCTATATTAATTAGTTTCACATCCCTCAATTGTAAGTGTGTCTCGAATCGAGTAGGGCTCAACCCAATCGATGTCCAACAAGCTTATTTGTAATAACTCAAAATAAGCTACTTTCTCTGTCTCATTTTATTTGTCCTACCTACTATTAACCGGTCAAACCAACTCTTTCTTCTTTGTCTACTTTCTTTAGTATTTTTTACTTATTTTAAAATTTAATGTTTGTGTTTAATACCCCCTCCTTCCCTAATTGATTGTCTCATTTGCTTTTTGCACGGTTTCTAATACAACATAACAAATATTACTAACTTTCCAATTTTGCCCCTCAAAAGTAAGTGTCATTTGTACAAAGTACAATTGTACTTAACTCTAGAAAATTGAAAAGTCAAAAGGGTAAATTAGAAAATGTAGAGTGATAGTTATGTTCAATTTTGAAAAGATGACATTTTTTCAGGACAAACTAAAAAAGAAAGTAAGACAAGTAAAATGGGACGGAGAGAGTAGTACTTTTAGTATAGTTTCTAAATAAATAAATTTTGTATACTAATATTAAACTTAATATTATGAAAAATTGGATTAAAAATAACTCCAGTCAAGTTTCGTTAATCGAATCAGACACATAAAATGAGACAAATGGAGTATAATTTGTGCCAAAGTTTGATAGGTACATATAAGGAATATTCCAAAATTTGATAGCGTGAATAGTGAATACATGTTGATGAGTAAATATAAGGAAAGTATTAATTTTGCGGCATCATGTAGGACGTCACAATACCCTTGCTTTTCAGACTGAATGCAGATCCAGTCGTCGTCTTCGTACTTCGTACATACATACCAACGCACACAGTTTGGGTTTGGCCCCTCAAAATCTGACTCTTCTTTCCCCCTCCTTATAATCCCTCCCCAAACCCCTTTTTCTCTATTCTTTCTAACAATAATAATAATAATAATATCATGTTGTCCAAGTATCGCCCTTCTTCTCCTTTTCCATCCCCTTCTTCTTGCTTCCGCGCCTCCCCCGCCGCCGCCTCTGATCTCTATGAGTCCTCGCCGGCGCCGGCTCCGGCTCCTCCCACTCTTGCCACCAGCCTCTACCGGACGGGATTGGGGCTGTTTGCTGTTACATGGTCCCGTGACCTCCTCGGCCGATCTTTCCACCTCCATTTCCTGCTCGACGATTCCAGCGCCGCCGCCGCCGGCGAGTCCTCTCCCCGGGATTTCTACTTCTCTTCTCTCTCCGGCGCCCCGTCCTTCCATTTCCGAATCAAGCCCTTTATGTTCTCGAAGAAGCAGGGATCCAAGAAGCTCCAAATCAGCAGTAGCGGCGGATTAAAAAATGCCAATGTTTTCTGGGATCTTTCCCGGGCCAAATTCGGATCGGGCCCCGAACCAGTATCCGGGTTTTACATCGCCGTTCTCGTCGGCGGCGAGACCGTTCTTCTAATCGGCGATTGCCAGAAAGAAGCTTACGCCAAAACCAGAGCTCGCCACGCCGGGAACGGCCAGGCTTTGGTGCTAAAGAGAGAGCACGTCTACGGCGGGAAACTGTACGCCACGAAAGCAAACGTGGGCGGCAAAGAGAGACGCATCTCGATCGATTGCCGGGTCGCCGGAGACGACCCGGGCCTGGTTTTCTCCATGGACGACAAAAAGGTGCTGCAAATCAAGCACCTCAAGTGGAAATTCAGAGGCAACGAGAGAATCGAAGTGGAGGGTTTCCCGATTCAGGTCTCCTGGGACGTCCACAGCTGGCTATTCGACGACGACGAGGACGGGTACGCTCTGTTCACCTTCAAATTCGAGAAGCAGAGCGTCGGAGAAGACGGCGGCGGCGGGGGGTTCCGCGGCAAGATGGTCAACGGGTGCGGATTGGGGTTCGAAACGATGCTGATGAAGAAGGGGTTGTTGAGGAGCTCGAGAAGCTCGTCGTCATCATCGCTGTCATCCACGTCGGCGTCGTCGAGCTGTACTTCGGTGATGGAATGGGAGAGCGCCGAAGAGAATGAGCTGAAGGATCCTCCTGGATTCTCCTTGCTGGTATACGCTTGGAAGAGCTAGTAGGATAATTATTATTTTTTTCTTTTTCTTTGAGATTGGTGAATTAATGGTGATGATTTCCATTTTCTTTGAATTTAACTCAAGCCCATTCTTCATGTAATTACTTATTGGAAAAGAAATTCAAATACAAAAAAAGATTTGGTATAGAGATTTAATGAGAATTGGTCATTCATTTTTACCTTCCTAAAAATTGAATCCTTAACTTTAAGATTTTTTTAGTTATACTTTTGCTTACTGCACACAATAAAATCTTACTTTGAGAGGTTGCACTCACACTAACTCAATCCTGAATCATTGTTTCTAAACTTCACTCATGTGATGAACTGAATTGTCAAAGAGACATTTTTACCCATTACATTTTTTAATGCTTGGATGATTGCATCGTCTCCCTCAAAGTAAGATTTATTCTACTTTTAATTCATCAACTAATGCTTTGGATGATTGCAACATCCATATCATGAGGGATTTATTTTAGTTTCGAAAATGTGTTAGGTTGTTGGATTTATGGGATATTTGATAAATAGTTATTAGCTGATATAGCTGATTGACTTAGATTCAAGTGTTATGTTGACAGGCTCAAACACTCGTTGCCTAGTATCGTGTAGAGACAATGAAAGTAATGTGACTGGTGCATGAAAAGTCCCTTTTTAAAAAAAAAAATTTATTGAGGGTGTTTTGAAGAAAATAATTTATTTTTTAAAAAACTGATTGAAAACACGACTCTAAGTACTGTTTAGAATTTTAACTTTCTGGAGCAATAAGTTGTTACAAAAAATTGATTAATCAAACACTCATATTGATTATTTGACAAGTCAAACAGTTAATATTGGTTAAACCAATCAAAATTGAGTGATCAACTATGTTACCAATCATGGCTTTATTTTTGCAAAACAAGTAAAATTAATTATTAAGCAAATAAAATATATATTAGGGGAGTTGTCTTTCTTCTGTCATACTACTTAGGAAGAAAATTTGTATTTTAAGTTCAATGACTTAATAAATTTATAAATTAAGTGGCTTATTTAATTTTTTTTGTAAAACGACGAATTCTTTACAAGGTATTAAATCACTAAGGTTTGATCATGTGATCACTCATTTGGAATAGTTACAAAGATGCCATCACAGTACAAAGTAGGTGGCTTATTTAATTTCAAAATTGAATAAACTTGTTATTTTATTTTTAAAATTTAGTCATTTAGTAAGGTTTTACATTGTATTGGAACTAGAAGGGGTAAGTTTTAAAAGAATTATACATTAAATTTGATTGATTTCGAAGTCATGAATTTAAAGGAAAAAAAGTTATAATAGGCAAGTGAATAATATTAGAATTAATTCTTTTTTTGAATGCATATTAGAATTAATTCACTTCTACAAGATACTATGAATGCATTTAAGAAAGACTATCCCTGATATGTAATGTAATTTATGTGATTGATAAGATTAAAAGTACTCAAGATATTTCTCTAATCACGTATAAGATTTAATCCACATAATATTTAATGCAAATAATATTTTGATATAAAAAATAAGAAGAATAAATTGTCGCAATAGAATATTTTTAGAATCTAAATTACTGAATTACTCCCCGTTTTATTAATTAATGTGAATGATTTCCCAATACGTATATGTAACGACGTATTTATAATGAATATTTATTAGTGCAAATTAAGTATAATTTAAGTAATATTCAATTTTTTTATTAACGAGAAAATTACTTAAATGTGTGTTATCCATAACTGACCAATTGAAACTACTAAAAGCTAAATTTGAAATCTTTTAGTTACTAAGCCAATGATCAGATTAACTTAACTCTGAGTTTCCCCTAATATTCAATGTTTTATTCAGTAATATATACTCCTCCAAGTACTATATTTATTGAGACTTGCATAATAATTTTGTGTATTATAAAACAGTATTAATTGTTTTAGAATGTCTTTCAAATAAGATCTTACATACCTATTTTTAATAGCATATAGGAAGAATTACGTATTTGGCCTTTAAGTTATATATTAGTGACAACTCAGTCTCTCAGTTATAATCATATCTACTTTTCACTCTTACATTTTGACTGGAGTGACATGTTTAGTTCCTAACGTTAAGATTGCATTGATAAAGTTAAATCTAAGGACAAATAAGTAAAATTCTTTACTTGCCCTAATGTTAGCTTCTATTTTAACCCCGAGTCTACCTCAACACTAACTTCTATTGTTATTATTAATTGGGTCACTAATTTATAGTGTTTTATTCATATTAATCATGATTGAAGTTTTTTTGGCCTAATTGCATATGATAAAAGGATTTGAAGAATATGTTGTGATCAAACGCTTACCACTACTCCAAAAGTTATAGCTATTAGTGAAGGCGTAACTTTATTTCTCTAATCTTTATAAACTACCATCCATCACATTTTCGAGAGACAAGGTGCTGGACATTACCTTTTACCTGTTGGAAAAATAGCATTAAAATGGCATAAAATGACATGTTAAGTGGCTATTTTGTGGTACAATTATCAGTGGGGCCCACTTCCGATTTGGATCGGGTCAAAGTGGATTCGGGTTCTTCGTAGTGAGACGAAGAGATTGATATATTGTACGCTCAAAACGGATAAGGGGTGAATGAGATATTGATTCTCAAAGTAGACCCATTGAGTTGGAAAAATGTAAGGGAAAAGTGAGCTTTGTCCCACATTGATTTGGAAAGAGGATTTCACCCCCCTTTTATACAAGAGCTTTTTTAGAGCTTGTAGAATTGTATAGCATAGAGGCTCTCTCGCGCAGGGGGGGGGGGGGGTGCAAATCAAATTCCAACTAGACGAGATTGAAAAAGGCTTGATTCAAGCCCGAGCTCGTGTGCGCCGGCACCTGGGGGCACGAATGTCGTCCGGAAATTGGCTGGCCTTGCGGGCTAAGTTATGCCAATTTCTGTACAGTTTTCGGCCACACCACGAGAGATCACCCGAGAAGACTTGATCTTGTACAGGATTAATCTTGTATTAATTCCACCTTTTGAATTTTTGAGTTAAATCTCAATAATGGTGGCTGTTTCAGGTGTTACAAATCGTGGATTAAATGCTAAACTAAATGCTATTGATTCCTCACCTCCTATATAAGAAGGGGTGTAGCAGCAGTGTTTCTACACAGAAAAAACAACACACACAACACAGAAAATTCTGGTTTTCCCAGCTCAAAAACTCTGCTCCTACTCCGTTCTTGAAGCTGTGTTTTGCCCGTGCTCTAGTTCGCCGGGTTCGTTCGTTTGGGTGCTCAAACGTCGAACCGTTGTACGTTTTATCCTGGGAAACCTAGGCCACAACGCTCCTAGCACTTTTGGGAGGTGGCAAATAAGGTTTTAAGGAAAGACAGACACTTTGCCTAACTCGTACATTTCTTTCTTCCTTCTCCTTCTTTCTTGTTTGGATTATGCTTTTAAGCGAAAATCCGTTCTCTCTCTTTTGATATATTGTTTGGATTGGACTCATAATCTGAGGATTATTAGTTTCAATTTTGGTTGATATATATTGGTATATCTTTTTCGTAGATATACATGTATATATATAACCTTTGGATCCGTTTTATATATATTTGTGTGTATATATATATTTCGGATAAATATCCAATAATATTTTATATACTAGTGTGTGTATATATAAATATTATTTTTTGGGATATTAAATCGATTGTCGTTCATTATCTCCAACATTACCGACATCTATCCAACAAAATCCATGGAGCAACTTACAAATACAAGAAAACTAATTAACAATTCTCCAATTCTAAAAGCCCTAACCTAGATCCAAGTGAGAATGTGAGATAACTCGACCCATTTCCCCTTTCTTCCTCCTCAATCCTCACCACAACTTGCAATAGAAATGAAACCAACACTCCAACGACGTGGTTAATGACAAAAGAGAGAAACCGCGACAATAATGACCTAAGTTGAGCTCGATGACGGTGTGGATGTAGTCAGCAATGATGAGTTCGATCAATGGTTAGTTTAGAGCTCTACGGAGGCTTTATTTCAACGTCTGATTTCAACCATACGGACTAAAGAGTAGTAACTTTGTTGATATTAAGGCTTTCAACAAAGTTTTCTCGCTGTGCGCTTTGAATCTTTGATATTAACCCTATGGTTTAGGACAATGGCTCATCGTAAAATTTACCCTCTTCCATTTGGAGTTCTTTACTGTCACTAGAAGAAAAATCTGGTAAAATATGATATGGTGTTTAGTTTGCCCCTTCTACAATTACTAGATTAACCAACTAGTCACAAATTTACTCGTTAGTTAAACTAGGCAGGAGCGGATACAAGAAAAGAGAGTGTTACTAGGGGGTGGAGAGCGGTGAGTGGGGCAAACTGCCCCCATTGCCCCCCTCCTGGATCTGCCCCTGAAACTAGTCACCTTACCTAGAAATCATGCAGCTCCAAGTCACCACCAGATTTTGAGGGATCATCCAATTCCTAATGTAACCAAAAGGAAGATTACTATAGTTATTTTGTTGAAGAAGCATGATGAATGATGCTATGGGAAGAACTAGTGAATTATTTAAGAAAAATATTTGTTTAAAATTTCTACTTTGTCCATTCTACATTGAAACTTCTCTCAAAATTCTGTTAGTATGTGATGGATCTCTAAACTTGGAGATCAAATGTGCCACTTTGATAAAAAATAAGGGATAAAAATATAATTGAGTACAGTCATAACGTAACTGAGGGACTAGGTCATTGACCAATGGTATTATTTTCCCTCCATATAAAAAATAGTCTAAGATGATATAATATTTGTAGAAAATGTTACAATATCACACTAAAATTTGGCCAATTTAAAATAGAATATAATGTTGCACACTTGCACTTGATACAACCTAATTAGTCAAATCTCTAAAACTACAATATTTATTCTACCACTTATTATTTTAATAGATGATATTTTTACTTAAAATGTATCAAAATTAAACATTCAATGCACATAATCTTTTCTCCAAAACTAGAAATTGAGGAATATTGTGAACAAGTAAGAATGACACTTATTATAAATAAAATAAAAATACTCTATTTATCTCATTTTATCTGTTATATGTTTACAATTTATGAATTAAATTAACTTTTTTCTCCACTTATTTTCTTTAATGTTTGCTTATAATTTTATTTTTATTTTTGTTTGTAATAGTACTTTTAATTTAGTTTTAAAATGTATAAATGAAAAGAACATAAATGGAAAACACTAATACTAATTTAATTGAAACAAAAACTTAAATTGTAAATAATCTGAATAAAACATCATTAATCGAATCAATCACATAAAGACAAAGAGAATAATAATTTCATTTGTAATATATTTTTTTTTAAAAAGATAGATGTCAATTGAATCAATATTTATACCGAAGTTTAAAAATTTTGGAATCCCTAGAAATTGAAAGGAGGGGGTAGGGAGAATAGGACATGAATAAAAGCATGTAACTGCCCCAAGATTTATGCACGTTGGAAATCAGGTGAGTACAGATAACGTGAATATAGTAATCTGAGGAGTTAAACGTTGGAATAGTAGCATGAAGCCAGAAATAAAGGGCTATGATTATATCATGTGGTTTTGTGATGATTGCATATTTCTTTTCTGGCAAGGAGCCCATGGATTACTATATACGAATGGCTGGTTTCCACTTCAACTATTCATGAAAATGATGATTATCATGTGGCTTTTCCATTTTATGTTCACTTTTATTTCCAAAATAATGATGATTACGACGTTATATCTAGTTGTGTAGATCCATGATTTATAAGTTAAAAGGGCGATCTAGTTTTAAAAGCAAGAATTTTGCATAGTAGGGTATAAAGTAAATTAGATAATCAATTTTCTCATTCACTTATTATCTATTTTGAGCGCAAAATATATTAATTTTTTCTTCTTATTACGAAGAGTGCAAATCCACTTTAACACGACTCGAATCGAAAGTGGACCCTACATGTATTTGTACCACAAAATAACTACTTTAATTATCATTTTATGCTAAAAGTTTCAAAATGATGTCCAAAGAAAAACATGAAACCCGTTTTATAATGTCTGGACTTCCTTCCTTTATTGTCACGTGTATGGTCTTGGTTGCTATCTCTTCTTGGCAATACAAGTAGTCCATCTTCACCCACTACTTGCCATGCCTTTTACATTGCCAATAAGTATGACCTATTGCCTCTTGTTACACAAGAAGGGACACAACCTACCTGGGCGGTGCATGTGTAGCTATGTTGCGGGTTGTGGGTTTGGTTCTCCATGGTTGCACCTCATTTCCATTTACATTCACACCCCCATATATCTTTTTGGAGCTCCCTACCTTCAAGGCCACGAACATACCTCTCCATTATTATTCTTCGGCAAGACATTGCCAATCCAATAGGCCTTTGGCCCATAGCCCCATCATATATATATATATATATATATATATATATATATATATATATATATATATATATATATATATATATATATATATATATATATATATATATATATATATATATATATATATATAATCGCGTTCAAATGAGAACGGTGCGTCCAAGAGAGAACTCAGAACGCATGACATCCGTCCACGTGTCCATATCTAACGGATGAGAAACACTATTTAAAAAAAAAATGCGGTGGCATTTTCATAAATAATTGAACATCGAAGTGCAAGTAAAATGTATTATAAGTGCAAGTAGCAGTTTCATATAGTGCACCTAAGTGCAAGTAAAATGTATTACAAGTGCAAGTAATATTTACACTGAGCATCAATACAAAGTGCACCTAACATTATAACTAGTTGCACCTAACGTTATAATTAGTTGCACCTAGGTGCACGAATGTTAACAAGGTAAATTACTTGCACTTGTAAGTGAAAATAAGTACACATGTAAGTGATTTTACTTGCACCTTTTACTTGCAAAGGTGCACCAGCTACTTGCACTTATAACACATATTTGCACCAATGTTTGAGTTATTTAATCGTTTTTTAAAATTACATCTGATTCGTTGATCTGAGCACGTGGACAACTGTAAATTGTTTTTATTTCTCTCCTAGGCGCTTGTTCTCATTAGAGTGTGAATATATATATATATATATATATATATATATATATATATATATATATATATATATATATATATATATATATATATATATATATCTGTGTGTGTGTGTGTGTCGGTCGAGTTCAATCCATGCTTGATTCGAGACGTGGCGTTGTGCCTTACCATAGATGGATGTGGTTAAATGGTTAATGTCCACCTACTTATCACCAATTGATTTTAAGAAAGATAAAACAATCAAATAACGAAAGAACTCCGTAGTTAAGCGTGTTTGACTTACAAGATAGGTGACCTACTGAAAGTAAGCATAGTGCAGCGTTGAGATCCATCAATTGGTATCAGAGTTGAGGTCAAGAGTTCAAATCGATGACGAGGCAATAGCCAAGTCCAGTCCTCGATGGTATGGGCGTAGGTTGGGCAAGTCCAATCTCGGGAGGGAAATTAATGGGCACGGAGGCTAAGGACCGAGTTAGACTTGCTGTGCATCTAAGCTTTGTGAGCAAAGGTTGCGGTAGGTGCTAGGAGGGAGATTGTTGGGCATCGGTTGGGTCGGTTGAGTTCAGCCCCTGCTCGATTCGAGACGTAACGTTGTGGCTTACCGTAGAGGTATTTGGTTAAATGGTTAATGTCCATCTACTTAGTTTTAAGAAGGTTATGGCAACCAGATAACCAAAGAACTTCGTGACTAAGAGATCATTGTCCACATTGTAATATATGTGAGTGTTTATTTTTAATATACTGAAAATTTATTATTAATGTATTGATTGTTCATTTTTAGATATATAGCATACTAAATAATAAACTTCCAGTCCACTAAAAATTAACCTTCAAAAAGTAACAGTGAATGTAGTAAAAATGTACATAGTAATTTTTATTTCCACCCTGTCATAAGAGATCATATCCTCTCTCTCTAATGCCTTGGAATACCTCTCGTTTTGACCTTCCAAGGTCCAACTATTGTTGGCAGTCCAAGGTATTTATCGTGTGCATTTACCTCATTAATCTTCAAGGTTTTAGCCACCACTTCACGCCCCTCTTACTGAATACCACTGCTGATTTATCATACTTCACTTCCCTGGCCTGTCCAGTGGCTGCAAAGAATTTGGTGAGAATGCTTTTAAGGACGACCTGGCCTGGCCTCCTTCTTTGTTGCTTTACCAAAAATTAGTGTGTAAAGAAAAGATGTGTCACACTTAGAGCATTTCTATTCACCTTTAGTCCACTGTACTGATAGATGGTCCATTCAATTCACGCACAGCTGTCTGAACATGCATGAGATCAGGCCTTCTATAATAAAAAGAAAGAGTTAAGGTGCAGTGCTTTGACCCCTTTCTGGTGAAAAATAACCATGTTTGAACCCATTCAAAATTGTGATGTATTTTTAGGAATGGGACAATATAATTGTGAATCAAAACTATTGAATGCGCCAAGCAAATCCACCTTAGATCTTTGTTCGCAATCTGAATCAAAACGATAATTGTGTTCATAGGGTTTGAAGTTTGAACACTGGTCCTCACAAATATCATCAATACAAATGGGGGGTTAGAACCAGCTGATTCGCCGTCTGTGGGGATCGAACCCACGACCACGTGGTTAAAAGCCACGCGCTCTACCACTGAGCTAAGACGGCTTCTTGCTAACTTACATTCCTTAGACTTTATTTAACTTAATTGCTGTTTTTGTATTTATTAGTTATTTTGGCAGCCTTTGTTCCAATTTTGCTTTTTTTTTTTTTTTTTTTTTTTAATTATTTATTTTATAGGTTGTATTGTTTTTGTATCATGCTGGCTATCTTGTTTGTTTATATCATTTGTTCATTCTATATATCATTTGGGTAGCTTGCATTGTATAGACTATTTTAATTTAATAGCTTCATCGTTTCAAATAAAAAATAAAAAGAGTAGAATATTGATCTAATAATTAATTTATTTTTCATTTATTGATACCTTATCATAATTCCAAAACTTACTTCTATATTGCACACTATATAAGTGGCTGATCAGTTAAAGAAATATTGCTAGTAACGTTTGTAGAATTTATACAATCAAATTGATGTGTTTAACTCTTGTATGCCCAAGTTAATGCGTATTTCTCTAACTGAGACTTATGGAAGCAGAGTAGGATAGATCTGGGTAGGTAAGCTCTGAAAAATTCCCTCAATTAGTAATAAATGCGCCTTATATAGGCGAGCTGGAGTCTACAGACACATGCCGATGATTCGGCATGTCCCCCACGTGGTGGATGTAGGTTGGCCCGTCACGAAGACATCACCAAGTCTTTGAACTAAAAGAAAAAGGGTAGACGAGACGTGATTAGACAGTGTCTAGGGCTTCGTACTCATTTAAATGGGCAGAGAAGCAATCCGTTTTCCCGGTCTTGAATGTGAGTATTCCGGTTAGCTTAACTGAGTGGTCGGAAAGTCTCGGCGATTAAATAGTTGATAGTTCTATCCGATAAAGAGTTGGTGTGGTCAGTCCTGGTCGTCTAATTGGAAACCTGGTCGGGCGTATATGCATTATCAAATATAATACAAAAAAAAAAAAAAAAAAAAAAAAACCCTCTAATATACTCTTTTTTTTTTTTTTTTTGACATATTGAGACATGTAGTAAATTTTCAACAAATTTCTAAACATATTAGCAATAATTTGGATAATTTACAATGTATATAAGGTAGTAGGGTACAATGAAAATTTGATGGGAAAAAGGAAAAATATAATTCCTTATGGAGTAAGTTTAAATTTAGTTCTTAACTATATATGTTCGGTATATTGCATGAAACAGGTTATGTACATGATGTATACATATATATACAGAGGGAAGTACTAGTCATACTGTTAAATATTGCATATACTCAACTACAAACTATTCGTATTAATACTCTCCCTTAAGCTTAAGTGGAACAAGGAACCACTTGAAGCTTGTCTCTTAGGGCATCCTCAATAGTTGATTTTTTCTCCAATTTTTTGTGAACTCCAACATCTATCTCATCATCGACTATCTCACTCAATTACAAAAACCTTTCTCCCCATTAATTTTAAATTTTTTCTCAATTTTTTTATGAACCCACCATTTTACCCCACTATATTTTAATTATTTAATTATCTATTATCATTTTAAAAATTATTTAAATGCTACTGGCTCTATGGCTCTATTACATTGTAGTATACTTTCTCAACCTATTGAAACACAAAGAACTAATAACGACTTCTCTACGGCTCGAACTCACAACCTTCCAAATGGAAGTCCAACCCGAGTACCAATAGACACATAGTCTTGGTTTATTATATTTAAATTAAACATATCAAAATTTAAATAATTTTATAATTATAAATATTTTAACGTATCTACATTTAATTGAAATGATAATTATAAAATTAAAATTAAACTACTAAAAAAATATACTCCGTAATATTTAAAATAAAATAATATACTACATGTCTACATTTATAGTATATAAACTAAAAATAATAATAACAAAATTAAATACAAATAATTTTATTAAAAAATAACATTGTGGCCGTTACTAGCACAGCAACGGCCACAAAATTTTAAAAAAATACAAAAAGAATCAGAGTGGCTGCCAGTTTCAGTGGACGCGGATATAACACACACTCCAACTGGTTGACAGTATCAATTATGTTTTTTGTTTAAATTCTGACAAAATCTCTCCATTTGCAGGAGGAATCAACCCAAAAAATTGTACCTCCACACTAGAAAAATTAAATCTACCTCTCCTAATTTTTACTATTCTAAAAATCAAGAATAATCCCCTAATAGGGATGCTCTTAAAAACTTATACCTAAAAAGTCTTTTTCACACAATTTGAAACTTATACTTAGTAAGTTCTTTTACACCCTATACGCTTTTGAGTGCCTTAACATTATGTTACCTAAAACAAGCAAATTAACTCACTGTAGGGATCAGACACACAACCACATGGTTAAAACCTACGCGCTCTACAACTGAGCTAAGAAAGCTTCTTGTACTCATCGTTTGTAGGGATCGAACACACAACCACATGGTCCACATGGTTAAAAGCTATGCACTCTACAACTGAGCTAAGAAAGCTTCTTGAATTGTTAAGTTAAATTCATGAAACTTATACCTAAAAGTTCTTTTAAACCCTATACGCTTTCAAGTGTCTTAACAGTATGTTGCCTAACAAAAGCAAATTAACTTGCCGTCTATGGAGATTGAACACAAGACTACATGGTTAAAAGCTACGCGTTCTACCACTGAGATAACAAGGCTTCTTATTACTTTAAACCCTATACGCTTTTGAGTGCCTTAACATTATGTTGCTCAACACAAGCAAATTAACTCGCCGACAATGGGGAACAAAACCACGACCACGTGGTTAAAAGGCACACATTCTACCACTGAGCTAAGAAGGCTTCTTGTTAAGTTAAATTCATGAAACTTATACCTAAAAGTTTTTTTAAACCCTATACGCTTTCAAGTGCCTTCACAGTATTGGATGCCTTAAAATTATGTTGCCCAACACAAGCAAATTAACACGCCATCTGTGCGGATTGAACCCACAGGCTTCTTATTAAGTTAAATTCATGAAACTTACTCTTTCAAATGCCTTAACAGCAACAACATGTTGCCCAACACAAGAACAAGCTTCTTATTAAGTTAAATTCATGAAACTTACTCTTTCAAATGCCTTAACAACAACAGCATGTTGTCCAACACAAGAAAATTAACTCACCGTCTTTGGGGATTAAACCCACGACCACGTGGTTAAATGCCACACACTCTACCACCGAGCTAAAAATCTTCTTGTTATTTTAAACCATATACGCTTTCGAGTACCTTAACATTATGGTACCCAACACAAGCAAATTAACTCTCTGTCTATTGAGATCGAATCCACAACCACGTGGTTAAAAGCCACGCACTCTACCAGTGAGCTAAGAAGGCTTCTTATTAAGTTAAATTCATGAAACTTATACCTAAAAGTTCTTTTTATACCCTATACACTTTCAAGTGCCTTAACAGTATGTTGCCCAACACAAGAAAATTAACTCGCCGTCTATGGGGACGAACCCACAACCACGTGGTTAAAAGGGTAAGAAGGCTTCTGGTTAAGTTAAATTCATGAAACTTATACCTAAAACGTCTTTTAAACCCAATAAGCTTTCAAGTGCCATAGTATGTTGCCCAACACAAGCAAATTAACTTAACGTCTGTCTGTTGGGATTGAATCCACGTGGTTAAAAGCATCACGCTCTAACACAGAGCATTAACATTATGTTGTGCAGTGTCTGTTGGGATTGAATCCACGTGGTTAAAAGCATCATGCTCTACCACAGAGCATTAACATTATGTTGTGCAGCACAAGCGCGTGCCTTCACAGTATGTTTCGTGCCTTCACAGTATGTTTCCCAACACAAGTTTCATGAATTTAACACAAGTAAATTAACTCGCCGTGTGGGGATTGAACCCACGACCAAGCGGTTAAAAACCACAAACTAGAACCCACGACCAAGCAGTTAAAAACCACAAACTATACCACTGAACTAGCAAATTTATTCGCCACCTATGGGGATCAAACTCACAACCACGTAGTTAAAAACCACATGTTCTACCACTGAGCTAAGAAAGCATCTTGTTAAGTTAAATTCATGAAACTTATACCTAAAAGTTCTTTTATACTGCCACGCACTCTACCACTGAGGTAAGAAGGCTTCTTGTTAAGTTAAATTCATGAAACTTATACGCTTTCAAGTGCCTTAACTCATCGTCTATGGGACCGAACCCATGACCACGTAGTTAAAATCCACGCGCTCAACCACTGAGCAAAGAAAACTTCGTGTAAATGTAAACCCTATATGCTTTCGAGCGCCTTAACATTACGTTACACAACACAAGCACGTGGTTAAAAGCCACGCGCTCTACCACTGAGCTAAGAAGGCTTCTTGAGTTAAATGCAAATTGAACCCACATGGTTAAAAGCCACGCGCTCTACCACTGAGCTAAAAAGACTTCTTATAAAGATGTAAACCATATACACTTTCAAGTGCCTTAACATTATGTTACCCAACACAAGCAAATTAACTCGCCGTCTATGTGGTTAAAAGCCACAAAGAAAGCTTCTTATTAAGTTAAATTCATGAAACTTATACACTTTCAAGTGCCTTAACTGGCCGGTAATGGGATCGAACCCACGACCACGTAGTTAAAATCCACGCGCTCAACCACTGAGCAAAGAAGTCTTCGTGTAAATGTAAACCTTATATGCCACTTTCGGGTGCCTTAACATTCCACGCGCTCTACCACTAAGCTAAGAAGGCTTCTTCACAAGCAAATTGAACCCACATGGTTAAAAACGTGTAAACCCTAACACAAGCAAATTAACTCGGCGTCTGTGGGGATTGAACCCCAACCACTGAACAAAGAAGTCTTTGTGTAAATGTAAACCTTATATTCCGCTTTCGGGTGCCTTAACATTCCACGCGCGCTCTACCACGGAGCTAAGAAGGCTTCTTCACAAGCAAATTGAACCCACATGGTTAAAAGCCACGTGTAAACCCTAACACAAGCAAATTAACTCGCCATCTGTGGGGATTGAACTCACACCCACATGGTTAAAAGCCACACGCTCTATCACTGAGCTTAGAAGGCTTTCAAGTTCCTTCACAGTATGTTTCCCAACACAAGTAAATTAACTAAAAGCCACAAACTGTACCACTGATAGTAAATTAACTAAAAATGCGAGTGCCGTAACATTATGTTGCCCAACACAAGCAAATTTATTCGCCACCTATGGGGGTCAAACCCACGACCACGTGCTCAACCACTAAGCAAAGAATTATGTTGCCCAATGCAAGCAGCAAATTAACTCGCCGTCTGTGGAGATTGAACCCACAACCACGTGGTTAAAAGCCACACGCTCTACCACTGAGCTAAAAAGGCTTCTTGTTAAGTTAAATTCATGAAACTTATACGCTTTCAAGTGCCTTAACTCGTCGTCTATGGGATCAAACCCACGACCACGTAGTTAAAATCCATGCGCTTAACCACTGAGCAAAGAGGGCTTCGGGTAAATGTAAACCTTATATGCTTTCGGGGGCCTAAACATTACGTTACCTAACACAAGCACGTGGTTAAATGCCACGCCCACTAAGAAGGCTTCTTGAGTTAAATTCATGAAACATACTCTTTCAAGTGCCTTCACAGTATGTTGCCCAACACAAGCAAATTGAACCCACATGGTTAAAAGCCACGCGATATACCACTAAGAAAAGAAGGCTTCTTGTAAATGTAAACCCGATACACTTCCGGGTGCCTTAAGAAGGCTTCTTGTTAAGTTAAATTCATGAAACTTACACTTTCAAGTGCCTTCACAGTATGTTTCCCAACACAAGTAAATTAACTCGACCACGCAGTTAAAAACCACAAACTAAAAAAACTTCTTGTTATTTTAAACCCTATATGCTTGCAAGTACCATAACATTATGTTGCCCAACACAAGCAAATTTATTCGCCACCTATAGAGATCGAACTCACAACCATGTGATTAAAAGCCACACACTCTATCACTAAGCTAAGAAGGCATCTTGTTAAGTTAAATTCATTATAATGACAGGGGTGTGGCAGAAATTGATTATAAAGATTGATGGAATGGATGTGAGCTGGTCGGGGAACTGAACAATAGTTCCAAAAGTCCCCTCTCAAAAACAATAAATGTGACTTATATAGAGGGAGCAAGGGGACAAGTTTTATAGCAAAAGACCGTCCACTCATCAGGTCAGAACAATATTCGTGCCCGTGTACATGAGTCAAGCTTCACTTTGGGATTTGATTTACACCCCCGCTACGCGCAAAAAAGAGCCTTTATGCTAAACAAGTCAATATGCCTTAAAAAGGCTTTTTGTATATATAGTGGTGCAAACCCACTTCCCAAACCAATGTGGGACAAAGGCTACTTTAAAGCCTTTTCCCCTTCATTTTCTAACTCAAATGGGTCTACTTTGAGAATTAATTTCTCATTCACTCATTATCCGTTTTGAGCGTACGATATATCAATCTCTTCGTCTCACCACGAATAACCCGAATCAACTTGGACCCGACCCAAATCGGAAGTGGACCCACTAATAATTGTACCACAAAATAGCTACTTAAAATTCCATTGTATGCTATTTTTTTCAACATTTTGTAGGTACAAAATGTGTTAACTGCAGACACATTATTTTGTTTACCAAGGTTCACAATGCAATATGAACCCTAGTCCATTAAATCGGGAGATGTAAATATAAATCAAAAGTCCAAATACATATGACACGGGGGCATACCCCTGATTACACCAAAAACATAAAAACTAATTAGACACAAGAAATGAAATCTGGAATAACATCGGCTAATACAAATTAGACTAAGCAAAATTAATTAAAATAAGCCAAGCCTAACTAGTACGCCATGATGTGCGCTCCATGCACAGCAATCTCCAAAGAAATGCACTGAAATCAAAAAGCAATGCTACAAGTAGACTCGAACCCTGGCTAAACGTCCAAATGCACACCCACCCTACCACTGAACCACACCAGTCTTTTAGAACTTTAGCTCAAAAAATTGAATATGATGTTCAGTAGCAACATGTCTACAAACAGGAGAGAGACTTGTTAAAAATCCTCCAACAATAGAGAGGCTTAAACCCGCACCAATCGGCTCATATCCGAACTCTCATCCCGTCTAGCCACGAAGTCTACCTTGTTCAAATCATACACCAGGAACAACCTTAAACATATCGCCAAGCAACGGGTCTTCCCACCATTAAGCGGGTCGACCCGGTCTATGCGTCCAAAATCCATGCACGTGCACGGTGCACCTTCCTTCATCAACCACAATCAGGAACGCGGTCTTGCTTCCAATCACCACAAAATCCGGCAAACACCATATCTAGGCACCTCCCAATATGGCAATGACGCGCTACCATCCGGAGACCACCGACGGTCAACGCCGGACAAGTCCCCGGAGCTCCGTTGCCATCCATCGAAGAGAGACGCCGGTGACAGAGTTTCCGCCGGAAAAGCGACCAAACCACTGCAAAGATTTCTCTCTGAGTCCATCGCCGGAAAACCCACCGGACACCACCACAGAGCTCCTACGCCAACAACAAACAAATGCCAGCAGCGAAAGACCTCCAGCAGCTTTGTATTTGCCGGAAAACAAACCGAATCAAGACTTAGAGCACAAACCCCTCCATCGAACCACATGTACTCGCCGGAAAACCAGGGACCCCCATTCTTCCGGAGCCACCGGAAAACCTTCATACAGCGCCGGCAAGAACCACAGAGCCCTCTCCGACGACAAATCCCACCCATTTCGATTCCACCACCCCTTCCGTCACCCAACCACGGACGGCAACACCTCAACATGGCCGGAAAAATCTAAGACCATTGGACCGAGGCCGGATTCATCCAAACCATCTCCAATACAGTCTACCTCCAGTCACCAAGTCAGAGTATCAAAATCCACATAAAAGGGTCAAGCAAGAAGAAGCGAACTCACCGGGCGTGATACAGTCGCCGGAAAAGGCTCTTAACACCGGTCATGGACTATCGGAGAAGAAAGCTAGACCCACGGTCATTAACCAGAACGCACCGCTAGACGGAAATCGGAAATCACCGATGGTTGACCAAGAAGGAGACCACCGGAAATTATCATTGCTGACGAATTCGTAAAATCCCACCGGAGAACGTTGTCTTGTACGAATGGACAAAACAAACCGCCGGAAACCTTCTGCCTTTATCGAAAAAGCCAAATCCATGAACAGTACTGTAGCTTGCAAAGTGCAAATCATAAACGGACAAAACTGGGACAAGTAATAAATTCTTGGATTGTAAATAAAAATCAACAAATCATTAAAGAAACCAGTGAATAAACGAAAGAGATAATCCAAAGTAATTGGGAAATCCTTTGTTCACGAACTGGAATCACCGAAGAGCACTCATGTTGGCGGTGGTACTCTAGAGAGAAGTCAGAGAGACTTATCTCTAGAGAGAGAAACACTCTAGCCACCACCACTGCGAGAGTGTTCAAACAATATGAACCCTAGTCCATGGTATAACAATTGGATGTAGAAGAGTTGATCCCACAAAATGAAAAGATAAGGGGAGAATCATTATAGATGCCCTAAATGCACTTTAAAGTTCATGTGAAAGTGCACTTAATAACACTAGTGTGTCATTACATTCTTTTTTTTTTTTTTTTAATCATTTCTTCATATCTGCCAAAAAAAAAAAAAAAATGTTTTTGAAACAAGTTTTCATATCATCCCTTGGTATTGAATGTTTTTTAAAAAAAGGGGCCAATGACCTCACTATTCTCTATGTCGCTCCACCATTGAGGTCAATTGACTTTTAATTAGTCAAAGTAGTTATTATACATGATGTAGTAAATACGGGAATTTTTACTACTTCATAGGTATAGTATTCAATTCTGACTTCGGTTCTGTTTTCAGTCTGTTTTGATAGGGAATATACCTTGAGTATACGACCGACTCTACACATTTTGTACATCAGTTTGATATCGAGTACGGATCAAATGTCTATATATAAAAGGCCCTAACTCTTCATTAATGGATCCCCTTCTCTTCTCTTTAGTCTCTCTCCACAACTCTCAATGGGTCCTCTTCTTTCCCTTTCCCTACAACACATTCCGTACAACATACAACATTCAATGAAAAGGCTTCTTGAGCTAATTTTTCTCTCTACTTCCCATACATTTTGTATATACATTTGCGTACACTACTTGAATTTGTATCATCATGCTTGTTGGTTTAAGTAATCACACAATACTCCTAGTACCCTTCTAGGGTGACTAGGCCATCTATATCAATTTGAGTTGGATACAAATAAGTATAAGTAGATATCTACAAGTGTTATTGTTTTTCTCTTCTTTTTCTTAATTATTATTTTGAAGTGTAATTGCACTGTTTGAAAACTTATGCCCTTAATCCTTTTGAGAAAGCAATGAATAAAGGCATTATCCATTGTTTGATGATGAAAATGGAAATACACTTGCTATCATAGTAGTACCATGGTATCATATTGTTGAGAAACACTACCATAATATTTAGAATTACTGCAGTATCATACTAGTGAATGCTTAGTACCATAATAGGAGAAATCACAATTTTAGTCACTAAGTTGTTTTCCAACTGTCAATATAATCCCTAATTCTCAATTTCAACTAATTTTTTTGAAAGAAATTTCAACTAATTTGATCCCCGAATTATTTAAAATCTCATCACTTAAACTCTTCGACGATCAAATTGACGAAATTTAAAAAATAGAAAAAATCACCATTTTGGTTACTCAAAAGGATTTAGTTGACAAAATTTTAAACAATTCGAAGATCAAACTATAGACTACATTGACAGTTAAGAAACAATTGAGAAACCAGGATGATGATTTTCCCTACCACAATATTTGGCGAGAATGAATGAAAGATGAAAAGTGATATGGTATTAAAAAAAGGTATTATGGCATACGACACCATAATGTTTGAACACATAGTACTGGATATGTGCATCCTTGTCCCAAAAATCACTATACATTCCCACTTCTTTCTACCAACCCCCGAAGCAGATCTAATCAACCTTAGAATCACGTTGATTCTTGAGACTTGGGAGTAAATACAATTTCAGATACCACCCTCCACGTTCCAAATACAATGACAAAATAAGGGAAAGAAATAAAAATTGAAAAAAGAATTCAATAGTTTGTTACTCGGTAATATACAAACCATACAACTGAACCAAAGACGGTGCCCGGGAATGCTGTCCAAGGGAAACTAGCAGCGATTCATTTCGTCAACCAGTAAATCAAGATGAGAAACACGCATACAAATGCAACTAGTGAAAGAATGATAGTGTCCATGGATTTCCTTTTCTTTATTGATGAAAGAATTTGATTAACCTGAAAAACAAGTAGGAAAACAAATTCTAATTTAGAATAAGTCTCAACCAGTTTGCACGGTTAACAGTGATTTCAATAGGTACATAGAATTTGCTAGCATTAATTCCATATAGCATACACAAACAAGTCTTTTTCAACCAGCTAAACCAAGAATCCACATTCAAATGGCTATGGGAGCCAGTAATTTGTGATATTCAAAGAATGATATAATGGGGCGTCGAGAAACAAACAGCTCTTACCGTCGGAAGCCGACTGCTAACATTGCTGAGCTTTGAATTAATGCCACCAAATGTCGATCGCTGAAACGCAAGAGTGTTGAAGGTTTCTTGAGCTTGAGAAATCACACCATCCATCTGCAACTCATAGTTAGGCACTTGATTAACAACATGCAAGATACAAAGTTCATCAAAAAATGGATCAACATTTAAAAATTACTAGCAAAACCAACTCACATTTTAGTATATATTACATCAATTAACTTGAAGATAAATTTAAAATAATAAATTAAAAAAAAAAAAAGATTTTTATCGTGACACCCTTAACAAAATCAAAGCAAAATCTCTGCTGTGAAATATCAGTCACAGACCTCCTTGGCTACAAGGGCAGTTTGGCTTGTAACAAAATTGACAACCATAATCAACAAGGAACCAATTTTCTGCATTGAACAATTAAAAATAATCTCTGTTTTGATTTCTAAAAGAGTTTGAAATTATACTCGAACATTGTTTTTTTTTTCATATACTGTAGTATGATGTATTAACCTTAAAGCTTACACCGCACTCTAAGGTCTCAATCAAGAAGGGCAGTGATCACTGTCAGTTGTTGCATATATTTTGCACAAGGGTCAAGGGTCAGAGACTTGCAGTATTGGACAATGTTATCATACAATTACAGGTGCTCTTAAGAATGAAGATGCTGACTCAGATAAACAAAAGAGAATGGCCCTGTTTGGTAACATAGTTAGCTTATCGGCCAATTTTGGCTTATTTGACCACGATTAGCTATTTGGCTTGGTTAAACATTCAATATAAGTGTTTGATACTTTGATTAATTAGCTTTTTGTAACAGCTTATTGCTCCAAAATGCTAAAATTCAAAAAGCTGCTCAAAGTAGCTTCTTCGATAAGTTTTTCGAGAAAGTCATTTTGCATGTAATCAACTATCAACTGACAGCTACAGCTATTTACCAAACACCCCCAATATGAATTTTTCATCATTCCACCCCCAACTTTAAAAAAATATAGTGCAAGGCTTTATTATTTGTAATAAAAGAAGAGACATGATTTATTATGCTTGACAAACAGAGTAATAATTTTCCCTTCTGTCCAATCTGTTATTTGCCCAATAAATATTTGATACCCAGAGCCATGTCAACAGGTACAGTATGGATATATAATACTCAAAGCCAATTCTAAAATGTGCAGTTTGTAAAAGATAAAGAAGAAAATGCCTAAAAAAATTTAAATTATGTTTCATGATTACCTGTCCTGTACTCCTATGGATGGAAGCATGCTCATTAAGGAGTGCGTGCTCATAAGAGTCACCACCATCTTCCAGATCTAATCTTGCCCGATCAAACTCCCTAAAATCATCAAGTAATGAAGCATGCTCTTTCTTGGCTCTATAGCTGGAACGGAGGCGATTAAATTCCTATAATCAATAGAACACTTTAGCTCTAACCACCATCAAATTTGAGAGGGGAAACAAGGAAAACAAATTTATACCCTTGGAACAATAAACAAAAGTGTGTGTATTCCAGCACAAGGAAAGATAATTACACTAAAGGCGTGAAAAGAGATGTAAGTATGCACATGTGTGAAAGTGTGTCTCTGTGTGTGTGAGAAAGAGAGAGAGATCTATGTATCAACCAAATGGCCAAATGTAAGTTTTAACTTGAAAAGTTAGTTAAACTATATAATAGAAAGGCGAGGGTGCATTAGCATTGTTTCTGTAGATACAGCAAAAAAAGAGTAGATAAGCCAGCCAAGTCTGCATAGCCCCTTTTCCCCAAAAGTCAGAAAGAAACAAAAGAAAAACCTCCTTCCCAACCACAATATTGTGGTTCTCACCTTAAACCAACTACTTTCCCAGATGATGACAGTAACTGTTTGTCAAAGGATATTGCTTCTTTGACTGTCATAGTGTCATATGGAGACTGATTGTTAAAAGTAACCTTTTCCTTTTGAAACTTGCTATTGTCAAAAAATGAAAATTTTACATTCATGCAGCAAGCGTAAAACTAAAAGAAAGAAAGAGGCAGAAGAAGATTAAACTAATCCTTTGGTTCAATTGTGTAATTTGAAAAATTAATAATAATTTCAAAGGATTAATCTTACTGCTGCTTTATATGTCAAAGGAGAAGATTTTAACAACCCTAATATTGCTTTGCAGAATATTGGTGAGGTTGGGTCCAATATTTATTCTTTGACATAGACTCTTTGCACTATATGAAAACAACAATATATATCTTCTCAGCCAGACCATATGTTAAGCTTTAATTGGACTAAAATACAACAATATTCAATTGGGGAGCACATCTATAGCATTTTACTGAGGCAATCTCCCCAAACAAATATCAAGACTGTCATTGCTCCAAAATACCTGAGTAAGATCCTGAAGAATTTCTTGGTGGCGAGTTAACGTATGAGAAAAGATTTCAGCTCCTCCAGATGAGATCCAAGCGTGCATTTGAGAATTGACTTGTTGCAACTCTTTAAGTAGCTTATCTATCCCCTTTTCAAGATGATTATCATCAGCACTGTCAACTTTTGTGCTGACTAATTTACGATATAAGTGCATCTGCTCATCGAGTTGTGCTTCAAGCTTCCTTGCCTAGTTGCATATTAGAAACCACAATCAAGTACAATAAAATAAACCGTAAAAGAATATGCAAACATCAGTGCAAGTATTCATGTACCAAGAAACTAATGTTCAAATTAAACCTAAACCACATTTCCAGAACAGACTGCAAAGGCAATGAACCATATTCCAAGATGCAAACAAATAATCATGGCTTGATTCTACCTTACTAACCTGCACCACTCTCTCTCCCTCAGTCCCTTCTCTCTCTCTCTCTCTCTCTCTCTCTGTATACTGACTACTGTTTTACAACTTACACTGCATTGTACAATCTTCCTTACATTAAGAAGCTCTTTCACCTCAATCCTTCACTCCATCCTTTCAGCAAGATTCATCTACAATTCTATTCCCTTAAATCTCTTCCGAAACAAAACTTTGAGCCATGAGAGTAGAAATAAAGCAGAACATTTAGTTATCAAACTTTACATACTTTCTTGGAAACCAACTTTCCACAATTTATGAAGTTGCATTAGTCTTGCAAAATTCAAAGACCTTTTAACAAGTAACCTAAGTGATTTAGTGAAGATTATGGCAAATAAAATTAACTTTGGTAGTTATTGAAAAACTATAATATACATTGACTACTTCTTTACGTTTATAAGCTGTTTCCTCTATTTACTAACAATATATGGGGTACTAAACAAAAAGTAGTTACAATAGCTTGTATCTGATAGTAACAGATACGTAGTTCTAAAGTCTAGAAATTCCTAACACTTTAGGTTTTGTCATTTAATACTTAATAGTACATGTATACAAATGGAGGAGGAGAGCTGAGAAACGTAGCTTAAAGGAAAGATATTGGCCAGAGTTCCATTCTTTATGATGTACATTTTAGGCATATTAGTAGAGAAAACTGAGCATAATTTGGAAAATAGAAGTGCCTCACCTCTTACCATTGGAACTCATTTCTAAATATCCAGACATTTCAATTCTGAAAGATATTGACAATGTTTCCTTCTTTATGTTGAACACCAATTGCTATGAGTGGGAAGGAGGAAAGATTTCCCACCTTTAACCTATAGAATTCATTTCTAAAAATCTAGATTTTGCAGACTCTCTTTTTCTTAGCCTCGTCAATCTGTTATGGCTTAAAACGCTGGTTGTAACATACACATTTCCTGGAATCAAAATGAACCTAGATCTGAATTTCATAAATTACAGCCGCATCAAGTTACATATAAGAGATCAAGTGATCCAGCCGTTTTGTGTTTTATCCAATCGCATCTATTCTCTCAAGCATGGAAATAGAAACTACGGCCGAATCTGTTGCTATAAAAAAGCCTCAATATCAACACAGCCTTAACGGCAACCACTTTCTTCCTCCAAACCCGAATTCTCAACCAGTTCAAACACGGAAACTCTTTCCACACGACATTTCCACTGAATTTTCATCCAAATCCATCCGAAGCCGACACAATTCATTTTCCAATAAACATGCGAATGCATAGGTTGGATGAAAAATCAGGACGATACGCCAACGAATCCATAAAATTTTCAAAGAAAGCAGATTCAATTTCATTCAAGATTAAAACAATAAACTCAATCTCTAGGTATAATAAAAAAGCATACCTGCTTTCGCAATGAATCCCAGGAGGTGGGCGAATCCATGTGAAAGCGAGCAACGGAGACGCCGGCGGCGGATTGCTTTACCTTAAAATTTTATTTTTATTATTATTATTTCTACCGATTCCCAAATTATTTTTGTATTGGAAACAAAAAAGAGGAGGAATAGAAGTATAGAACGCGAAGAAAAGAATTTATGGGTAAAGCATTGTTGTATATTGCCTTATCGACCACCAGTCAATACATGAACGAGGGCAAGGGAAAATATCTGACACCGACGGAATCAATGTACGGGACAGGTTAATCAAGACTGCGTCTAAATATAAATTTTTAATAATTCATCGCTTCAATTCTTTTCAATTTTTTTTTTTTTATGACGAGATAACTCGTGTAGGAAGAAATAGGAGTATGCAAATATGGTAAAAGTTCAATTAATTGCCCGAACTAAAGAATTTTGATTAATTGTATTTATTTTTTTGGTGTAATCCACAATGTGATACAAGTCTTTCTCTATTCATTTAATGGTATAGATCCACTCGGTTCGTTTCAAAATATTTCGTATATATTTAGTTAACTGTTATTTCAGTTCGAAAATATGAGTTAATCGAAATTTCATATATATATATATATATATATATATATATATATATATATATATATTGGTTAGCTATATGTATACTTACACTTTTTAAATTTTTACTTTTATATTTGTAGTATATTGTTATTGTATTGTTTTTGTATATTTTCTTATAAATTTATTACTAAAGGTATTAATGAAATGTTTTTTTTATTATTTATAATTTTAAGGATTTAAAAATTTAGTTAATTTGGTAATAAAAAATTCGATAATGGTTAATATTTTTAAAAATTTTGATTATTTCGATTCGGTTAACTGAATGTACACCCCTAGAAAGAAAGATTTGGTGTAAAAACTCGACTAAGAAAATTTTAGTAAAAATTAAATCTATGACATTTTACTAAAAGAATCATGTTTCATTAATTCTATCACCCCTTCCAAAAGCAAAATTTCAAATCATTAATCCCAAGAGTGAAACTTGAATAAAACCAATTGTCCTAAGCACACTTGTTATTCATCCGTGTAGCCATATCCATCTCAACTCCTAATAATTTAAATATTAAAAGTACTAGATACATTGACCAGGACTATGTGGTCTAATGGTATCCGGGTTGGACTTCCATTTAGAAGATTGTTTCAGTAGGTTGAGAAAGTATATGAACAGATACTACATTGTAATAGAGATAGTAGCATTCAAAAAAGATACATTTTATTGAGTAAAAATGACAGTTTTAGTCCATCAATTATACCCATATTATAGATTTGGCTCATGAATTATTAATATACACATATTTTTCCCTTTAATTATGTGTAAAGTGGCAATTTTACTCCATCACTAATAAATTATGTTAATATTAATAATGCATATCAAATTTTTTAAATACCAAGATTATGTGGTCTAATGGTATTCGGCTTGGACTTCCATTTGGAAAATTGTGCGTTTGAGCCTTAGTGGAGGCGTTATTGGTTCTTTGTGTTTCAGTAGGTTGAGAAAATATATGAACATATACTGCAATGTAATAGAGCCAGTAGCATTCAAAATAAAAAAAAAAAACAAATTTTTTAAATTATTAAGAGATACCCTAGTCATTTTTTATTTATATAATTTTGTATTAAATAATTAATTAGTCATTGAGTTTGACAGACTTTTTTTTCCATTGAAGTGCAGCTAAAAATTCAAAATTATTTTGGCTTCTAATAAGTTTACTAAATATTACTAGTTGAAATAAATATTACAAATTTATCAAGGCCGTGGCGATTTCCTCGCTAAGCTCCCGCTTAGGAGACCGGCCGCCTAGGCGCCCGCTAGCGCCTAATTTGGCCGCCTAGCGCCTAACTCGGCCGATTACGCCGAGTTAATTCGTCAATTTCTGTCGAGTTAACCCGGCCGACTCGACCTTGTCAATTTTTTTCATATATATATATATATGTGTGTGTGTGTGTGTGTGTGTGTGTGTGTGTGTGTGTGTGTGTGTGTGTGTGTATATGTATATATGTATGTATGTATGTATAATATGACATATATGCACCTACACACGTACACTGTTTTTCATTTTTTCAGTTAGCCGCCTAGGCGACCGCTTAGGCCCCGCCTAGGCCGTCTAGGCGCTAGGCGCTAGTCTACCGCCCGACTAGCGCCTAGCGCCTATTGCAACCATGGTTCTACCACAATTGCATTCTCAATTTTCCATTTGTAACCAGACATCACAAAAAATAAGCATATTAGATCATAGCAATTCTTCATTACAAATGAAGAGAATCGGTATATATATGAAGATTTAGTTGAGGAAATTTGAGAAAACTCAATGAAATGACCAATGTCTTTCAGTGAAGTGCGCTATTCATTTTTAGTTACACTCTAATGGCAAAAATATGTGTCTATCAAATTCAATGATTAATTAATTATTTAATACAAAATGATATAAATAAAAAATGACTAAGATGTTCCTCAATAATTTAAAATTTTAAAATGCATGTTTAGTCCTAATAATTTTGAAAAAATGATAATGATCGAGGATCTCTCACATTAATTGAATGCATACTTTACTCTTTTTTTTTTTTTTTATATAGTCGAAGAATGAGTTACGAAAGTCTTTAAATTACTCCAATAGAGTTGATGGGGTGTGAACCCCGTGGGCTCGGGGCCCAAGAAGAAAAGAGATCAAGCCCAGAAGAAGAAGAGAAGTCCAAGAAGAAAATGGAGCAAGCCCAAAAATAGATATGGGTCAAACCGAGGGGTCGGCTCGACCCAGGAGTCGGCTCGACCCGGAGGTCGGCACGGGTAGGGGGTCGGTCTAACTAGCCGTTATTCCTACATTATCACCCATGAAACCTATTTACTACCCTATTATTACCTAATCATTACCCTACTTATTAACTAGCCGTTAGACACTTTATCAACCAACTTAATACCCATAACCCCCTAATTATCACCCATCAATACCCTACTAATGGTCCAACGGACACTTTTGGGGGATGGGCTAGCTATAAAAAGGAGAAGAAGAGCACAAGAAGGGGGGCCACTCATTCATCTACATGTGGGAGGACTCTCCAAGTACTATTCTCCCACTCACTACTCTTTCTCCTTGAAGAAGACATCATTCATTCATACATACGAGCACTCTTCCTACACCACTCTCCCAAGAGAAGGCAATTCATATACACAACAAGAAGATTATCAAGAAGACTCCATTCTACCACAAAGAAGCATACTCCATCTCTATATACAAAGTATAGCTCCTTCCCTACACAATATTCCCATACTACATATAGAAAATAGCTCTACAATATGTACAAAGATACCTACAAAATGCATAGTAGAGTTAGGCTTGGCACTGCCCAAAAAGGCCCGTGGTTTTCCTTTCGGTTTCCACGTACAAAAAGCATTGAGTTATATTCGTTCTATTTATTTTTCTATAAGCCGCATGTGAAAGGTGAATCCACCGACCAAGGTTGTGTTGGACCTCCCTGGGCCCGAAAACTCAAAAACCAACACTGGCGCCGTCTGTGGGGATCGTGACAAAAGGTCACGTTTACCTCTTTGTCTGAGCAATTTCGGAGAGCGTCCGGTGAAAAGAATTCACTACGGATGGAAGATTGAGAAGGTTCACGGAGAACAGTGGACCAAGAAAATGACTAGAGGAGAATCAAGCAAAGAAGGTTGTGTGTCGAGGTCTACAAGAGGTAACCATTATCATTATTTAAATTAAAGTGCTCAAAGTTGTTTGCAAAGAGTGGTCGGTCCATCACACTGAGGGACTCGGCCGGGGGAATCAAGAAGTCGGGACGCCGAATAAATGATTCCCCCACCACGACCTTAACGGTAGACACCGTGGTCACAATTGTTTTATCTATTTTTTTCTATTGATTATGCGAAAGAACTCTGTTTATAAAGAGGCAAATAAGCAGTACGTTGCTAAAAGAGGCTCGTGCAAGGACTCAACAATATATATTTCCATCTGGATGTCTCCCGTGTTAGAGAATGATCAAAGGTCGTGTGCCCTTATCATTATAACAAGAAAATTAAGCACGCCGACTACAGTCACGGGCTTTTGCCCCCCTAATCACTCAAGAAAGATTAAAGTATGAGAATTGAAGTGATATGTGGCAAATAAGGATGGCGTATACCTACGGTGCGTGGCAATCAAAAGAGAAAAGGGAAATCTCTACATAATTAATGACCATATTTTTACATATGGCGTATGGGGGGTGAATTTCTATTGTGCAGAAAAAAAAAATATTTTACACAATTTATATATCTCTACACATATGGCATATGAAAAAAAATAAAAAATAACAATGATAATAATAAAAAATGCATATCAAGTGTACGTGGAATGTTATCTTTGGGAAGACATACTTGGTAGTTCGACATACCCCTCCACAGGCCAATGGCAATCAGTCGACAAGGGAGATAATAAAGGATGCATCGTCAAATTCGAAAGGACACGTCTGTACATGGAAGTTTTTATATCTAAAAGAGGGAATGCATTGCACCTTACCAAGGCATCTACTTTGGAAGATTCCCCATAGTGGATACATACAGTACGTGGCAACCTAACAAACAACCAACATGAGCTTTTTATTGGGTAAATGGTATGCAATGTCATGCATGGCTGCCATCTTTGGGCTTACACCTGTACGTGACAAGCATGGCAAGTATGGAAAGCAAAAATGGTGGGTAGGCAAGCAGTCAACAATCAGAGAGGAGGCAGTCGGCGGTAACCACGAGCACTCGGACGCGGTCGGTGAAGAAGAAGCATGCAGACTTCCAGCCAGCTCAGTAAGACTCCATTAGCCGGCTCAGATGCGTGGCAAAAATGGAGGGAATATACCTATTTACTGTATGAAGAATTTAGGGAAGAAAAAGAAAATCCCACCTGAAAGGAAGTTGTGTACCTTATGAGAGATTCATTATGATAAAGCAGGAGTGCATCGCCATGCTCCGCCACGAAGATCTCGACTCCTACCTCTGTAACCGGGCGAGCGGCAACTTGAACAAAGCCCGGCGAGTGCGAGCCGACCTTGTTCACGGTGAAAAGATACCGGAATAGGTCTAGGTCCGGCTCGCACAACCACCAGTGGCAGAGGTTGACGAAGCAGGTGAGGAGTCGGTGAGAATTGGGCACTAATTGGCCCGGAACTAAGTTATAATGGCGGTAAAAAAGGGAAAGGAAAGGACACGGAGGAACTCGGAAGCCAAAGGCAACCGAGTACAGGTGAATGCCGACACAACCCTCGGGGGGGTCGTAAATTTGCCGGCCCTCCGGGGCGAGGACTACGGCTGAAGGCCCAAGAAGGTATTGGGCCATTTCCAGGTCCACCGCATTAATGACGGACGGTGGCCCGGAAGGGCGGACGATGGAATCGAACTTGCCCCGCGGCCGTCCGATGCCACCCGGCAGAGCCGCCACCATCGTTAGGGGAGCGGGGCTCAGCGGAGTAACCGCCCCCGAAGAAGAGGGGGTCGGAGGAAGAGAAGACGTCGATGGAACGTCCGCCGGAAGTTCCATGCGACGAAGAGAGGACGTCGATGGAACGTCCGCGGGGAGTTCCATACGACGGGGAGGAAAAGAAGAAGACGAAGAAGGAGAAGAAGAAGAGGGAGAGGTCGCCTCCGGGAAGAAGAAGAATGTGAGGAAGAAGACATTACCTAAGTCAGGAGAGAGATCGGAGGAAGTACAGAGTGGCCGGAGAAGCTCAAAGTTGAAGTTGAAAGGAAAGACTGGAGAAGAGAATGGAAAGAGAGACGAAATGGCTATTTAAAGGGGAGGAATTTCAAAGGACGGCCACGTGCCACCTTCTCGTTAGAGGAAGTGGAGGTGACGGGATGTGAAGGGACGCCGCATTTATTGCCTCAAAAGGCGGGGCGACGGTTCAGGCTTAGGGTTAGCCCACGGACGGCGCGTCTGCCCTAGGCTAGGGTCGAACGTCAGTGACCCGGCCTGCTAAGCCGGAAGCCCGTAGTGGGCCATGGCCTCTGGGCCCACGAGATACGAGCTGGAAGCTTCTAGAACGACCCAGTAGAACTCGGCTCATCGAATGACATCGACCGAGTTCACGAAGAGACTCCGGTCGCCAGGTCGGCAATCAGACCCGGCGACTCCCTCACCAGGAGGGTCTCGCCATAGCGAGACTAGGAGTCAGTCCCATGGACCCGAGGTCGGGCGACAAAATAATAAGAAAATGTGGGGTCGGACAGAAAAACACACAGTTTATTTAATTAGTACGAAGATTACAAGGCCCAGAACTCGGCCGATGCAAATTACAAGAGAAAAGCGGGTCAAGGCTTGGCTTCTTTCTCTGTCGACGGGCGAACAGTCGGGGGGCCTTCCAGGAGATACTGAGAGCGGAAAGGCAGAGGACTCGGCTCAGGCTCAGGCATTTCGTCCAGATACACGGCGGGCTTCCCGTCATCGATCATTTGCAAGGGCCTCTCCAAGGCGCTCGGCGACATGGCAACACCAAAGAGGGGAGGAGCCTCCCACTTTTCTTCCACCATCGGTTCTGGATCCTCCACCACAGGCTCCATCTCCACGTCGATAGGCTCCCTACACATCAGGTCCAGCATGTCTGGAGGCACCACAATGGGGTCTGAAGCCGAGTCGCCCACCAAACGACCTCCGTTAGCCAACCTCTTCTGCCTCAACTGCTCCAGACGAGCATGCTCCCTATTACGAATGGACCAGCGGCGATCACCATCCCTGTAACTCATAGCGCCGTACCTTCGCAAAGTGGAGAGTGTTGCGATTTGCATCAACTATGAGGGGCCTTTATATAGCTCAGCGGAGGCAAATATCTAGGCGATAATCGCGGAGGAGATTATAACTGACATAACTGAGCCGGATTAGACGGATGCCGCGAATCTCTGTCAGAGATTAGTTCCATCAGATTCGCTCGGGAAGAGCGAGATTCGCACGCCAACGCAGAGAAGATTGGATTCGCCCAGGATACGGGGAATCTTGCAGGTGTCAGACTGAAAAGATTCTGATGACGTGACCGACTCCTTGACCAGTTGTCCGGATGAATACGCAATAGAACACGACAAAACATAAGGCAAGGCGAAAATAGCATTTCTTCTTATTATTATTGTAAAAAGGAGGATACAAATGGCAAGGAGCTTATTACAATAAGGAATATGAAAATGCTCCTAAAAGAAATTCTTCCGAACTATGGCCGACTCTGGTACATACGATCACTCGCCAGGCGAGGAGGAGTCGCCCCCAAAGAACCCCCCCGATGGTCCAGGCGGGGATGGACAGAATGAGTCCCAGAAAGCTGGCATGAGTGGTGGCGCAATTGGCTCCTCATCATCCGGATACACCTCCAGGTAGCGGGCGTAATCCCCATCATTCATCAGGTCCGTAACCGGCCCGTCCAGGTCGTCCAGCGGAATTGAGAAGGTCATTCTGAAAGTAAGTTGCTCTGGAACCGCCACCTTAACAAAGGACCCATCTTGAGAAGTCACTCGGGCAGTTGTGGGAGTAGGCGGATGGCGTGAAGGCGGAGCGACCTCGCGTCGAGTAGGAGTCGGCGGTTGAGAAGCTGAAGGCGTAGCGCCGGCAGGAGACCTCTGAGGGGCTGGGCGAGGAGTCTTCTCTTTGTGTTCCCGTTCAGGCCGAGTCCACTTGGAGGGCAGCGGACGCCAAGGAGACCCGAAGTCAATCCATTTTCCTTTCAGAGGAGAACGACCCATGATGGACTTGTGAAGGTAAGAGAGAAGGGAGGATGCCATTTATAGGTGCCAAGTTTAGACAGAAGAATCCAAACGGCCCCGCGAGATCCGGAGAGAATGGCTGAGGATCCGGACGTTACCGAAGGCTATTCAAGGCGTGGATACAGTGATTGAAGGAGATGGACAGTTGCTACTTTTCCAAACCTAGGCTAGCGTACCGGGTATGAAAAAGTGAGGGACTAGTTGATGGGGTAAGGACCCCGGCCCAAGAGATAGGGGCCCAAAGGAAATGGTTCAAGACAGGAGAGGTGAGCCAGCGTCTGAGGAGCCCGAAAAGCAATTGGGCCGAGTCCTGGAGTCGGCCCAAGCCCAAGCACGGGGCCCGGATCAGAACTGCTAAAGAGGAGCCCAGTGGGAGCACAGGCTAAGACGAGGAGTCGACCAAGGCCCAAGCCCAGGAGAAGACTCGATTCAAGGAACCGTTGAGAGCATTGAAGAGGCTTGTTTAAAAGGGAGCCGTTAGGGCATTGAAAGCAGGACCCGGTCAGGCTGTTACAAACCTGGAAGAGCCGTTGGTCGACCGAGTAATGGCATCCAACGGCTCCATATTTTAATTAGTCTTGAAGTCGGCCATTAAGGGCCTTCAAGTCGGTAGAGGAGGAGTCACTATATAAAGGCTCCTCCATTCTTGTAAAAGGGGACAACTGAACACCCAGAGGGGGGGGGGGGGGGGGAATACCAAAAAAGATTCCGAGTACTAGCGTTGTCTCCGAGATAGGCATACATTTCTATTGAAAGGTGCACCCTCCAACCAAAGGTTGTGTTGGACCTCCTTGGGCCTGAAAACCCTAAAACCATAAAGAGTAATAAGGGAAAATTGTAATTTATGTCTCTCACAAATATGCCAATTATCACTGTCACCCCTTAATTATTAGTGGTGTAAATGTTGTCCCTCAATTTTTAAAATGTGACATATATATCATTTTTCTAAGACCTTTAATAAATTGTACTGTGTGCTTTATTCTTATTCTCTTATTTATTATTATTAGACTTTTATGGCTCAATGTATTTACTCTGGAACTGATATAATTCCTACATATAATATAAGAGCACATTCATTATTCTTTCACCCTAATATATATACATATGTATATCTATCATATCTTATATTTTTAAGACCTAATATTACCTAGACAAACACTCTCTATGATCTCTCTTCCCCATTTCTTCTTCTCCTTCACGCCATATCTTCCCCATTTTGCATCAAGATTCTTCTTTCTTTTCTCTTCAAGAAATCAAGACAAGATTCTCCTTTTATGGTTTTTCAAGATAGACAATGGCGAGATCCTATCTTCTATTTCATTTTCCTTCCTTTGGTTCACCGTCTTTATGATTCTTCTTTTTCCATGGTGGGTTTTGGGTTCCTAAGATGAAGAAGGAGGTGATGGCTTGCTAGGTTGAGCGTTTGGAGGTTTTAGTGTGGATAGCTAGCTTGAAGAGATAACCCTATGTCCAATAAAACCTATTTTCACTCTTATATGCTACTGTGTGTGATTTCCTGAGCTTGTTGTGGTTGAATATTCTTGATAATGTGTCTTGTTCTTGGGAGTTTCTTGTATTGATATTCTGTCATTTCTTCTACTCTTGAATCCTTGTTGATATTGATGTATTCTGCTCTCGAAATGTGAGATTCTGATGTCTAGTTTGCATACTGTTGTTGAAGTATGATCATTCTGCTTGGTATCTTAATTGTTTTGACCTAACGGGATTGGGTCACGGGGTTGGGAAACCCGTGAACCAACCCTGCTAGACATCTCTTAGTGTGAAAGGCAGGGGTGGAGAACCCACCCTTCACCACTGTTTTTAGTTATGGATTATTGTTCATCTATGAATCCTACTCTCTTGATATCTACATTATTTGTATTGAATCCTTTGTTCATTCCTAAGACTATTTGAAGATCCGTTATGCCTTTTGTATTGACCCCTTTGAATCTAGTGTGATCTCTTGGAAATCTATACCTTGGCATGAACTTGAGCTATTACCATTGATCCATTTGTATATGTATCTACCTTTTTGGAGCAATATTTTTTATATCAACCCCTTTCCTTGTTGGCCTGTGTAGGAGGTTGAGCTCCACCTCCATGTGATTGGTATTGAGAGTGTTGTTAGGTAAGGTTCTGCTGGTTGGGCGGTAGTGACGGATTCGTGGAAAGCACCGTTCATTAGGCTTCATTGCGCTGGAGTTCTATCTTGCTATGGTATTGTGTTTAAGTGAGGTTCCGCTAGATAGGTGGTGGTGGCGATTGTGTGGGAAACACCATTCACTAGGCTTCTGATAAGTGCATTTATGTCCATATTTTTACCCCTTGTGTAGACATATTTTGAGTGACAAACACTTTGATTTTATGCAAAGAAGTGCCTTAATTCCTTTGTTTATATCTTTTGATGCATAAATTGTAGAGTTACAGGCAATTGTGTGCTTTTGAGGCATTTTGGATGAATTTGGAGTCAATGAGAGCCAAATATGAAGCAATGGAGATGAATGCAACACTTCCAAAGGAGTTTAGGATGGTGCTTTCAATGGTCTTAGTCATTTGGGCAAACCAAAACAAAAGAGAATCAAAAGATCAATGCATTGCAATTCCCAACCTGCACATCAACGACATAGTCTTTGGATCATATATTGAGCTACAAATGTCCAATTGAAGTGATTCTTGTGTCATTGGAAAGCTAACTTGAAGGGATACAACTTTGATGAAGACTAAAAATGCTAATTCAAAGGTTTTAAGGGTGAAAACTTGTGTAGAAGACGAACTCAGTGCACAGGCAGTGCACATTGCCTGTAGCCACGGGTCTAGCCACGGCCGTGGCCACACCCGTGGCCACTAGGCAGTGAGCCCTGCATTTCTGGCCACAGGTGAAGCCACACCCGTGGCCAGCCCTCTGCAACTCATAACAGCCCATTTTTTGTCATTTAAAAGAGGATTTTTCACCCCAAAAACACATCTTTCACTTCCTTTCATTTCCTTAGCTTAGATTAGTCTAGTATTTCATCTCTAACTCATCTACAAAGCTTGTAATCATGGATTGGAGTGGGATTCAACCACAAATTTCTCATCTTCAATAGAGAAGCTTTCTCACTCTTCTTTTTAAGCTTTTGTGCAATATTTATGATACTTTCTTGTGCTTTGTTGTTATTTATGCTTATGAAGTGTGAGTAGTTCGTTTTTGGGCTTGGATTAGGGTGATATTTCCAACCATAGGTGAGTGAGAACGAGGTGCTATGGGTTTCCCTTCAAGAGGTCGTCCAGTAAGTCCAAAGGATGTATTGTAGCTCCTTGATCTAGCTCATCTTTACATTGTGCAACTTCTTCTTCAAACCATACAAGATAGTTTTATTTGCATTTCCACCCTAGCCATTACCCTATGGGGTACAAAAATGTTGCCCATGTTCCCTTTTTAATGATCGTATTTAAAAGTTCGTGAATCTTGAATGCAAGAATCCTAATCGATTCCTACTTAATTTTAGAAAAATTAATTAACTGGATTACGACCTGTGTCAGACACAGAGACGAGCGTAATATGAAAAATAACGACAAATAAGTAAGGGATCCAGGAACGCGCGATATGTTGACATAATTTGGAGAAACTTTCTCCTACATTTGCGGGGCTACTAAAAAGTGTAATCCAACTCCACTAGATGATCACTGATTTTAAAAAAGGTTGAATTAATTTCCATACAGCACTATGGTATAATCATTCACACCAAATCCAATCTTCATCATCTTCTTGAGTTGGTAGAATTTCTAAAATCCATGTTCCAGACAATTCTCACTTTTTGATCCAATAGATGTCATCACACCTCAATGGAATAAATCAGCATGTTCACTTGATAGCACTTGATCGCCTTTTGAACAATTCTAAGTTGAAGTAGATAATAGAGCAGAGTAATACAAGGAAGTAGATAATTAAGATTGGAGAATACTTGGATCTTCATGCCTCTTTATATAGTAGAATAATAGGACTCTTGAAGTCTGAAAGTAATTTGTGTGAAAACTCCTTGAATTAAGGTGATCGAGATACTCAATTCAAATTGGCTGAAGACTTTGTACGCTAACAAAATTTTGTTAGAAGATCCGCCTGTTGGTCCCGAAAGGGTGGCGAGAAGTCTAGAGGGGGGGGGGGGTGAATAGACTTCTCTAACTTTTTAAACATTCTTCGAAAACACACAAGGCAAATAACACTTTGGTAATTTCAACTCTAAGTAACAAGCATTAACAAGATAAACAACTTAGAGTGTGCAGCGGAATAAGTAGCGGTAAAGAGATATTCTAAACATGCAACACGTTAGAAACACTTAATATGGTTCAAATATAATGTACGCAAAGTTTGGCTCGCATGCAAACGTGGGAACTATCAAACCCAGACAGATAAAGATACGCGATAAATCGTAATCGGGTTAGTTCGCAGTTAGAATAAGCATGCATGAAATGTATGAGCAGTAAGTAAATAGAGAGAGAGAGATTTATAGTGGTTCAGAGGTGGTGTAATCCTCCTAGTCCACTCTTCTCCTTTCACTTCAAGGAGGAAATTCACTATTCTTCGATCACCCAGATACAATAGTGAATAAGTGTCCACCGACACTTCTCCGAGTGCTTCGCACAAAGCTACACTCATCCAAGGTTTTTCGCAAGCTCCTCTTGTTACTCCGCCTTCCCGAGTACTTCGCACCAAGCTGTACTCCTACACCACGAGAACTACGCACAAAGCTACGTCCTCCAAGGGTTTTCACAAGCTCCTCTGCCCTTCACCACGAGTGCTACGCACAAAGCTACACTCAACCAGGGTTTTTCACTCTCTCTAGTTACTCCGCCCTCTTTCTACACTCAGTAGAGAAATCTACAAAGAGATAAAAATTTTTCTCTCACTCAGACTTGAATTCTATCGTGTATAGCTCAATATATTGCTTCTTGGCTGATATAAATATTGCTTGCTTTTCTCTTGCTTGTATATCTCAATTTTCAGCCATATTCAAGCCCCATTTTGTCTTCAAGTCTGCTTGGACAATTTATAGCTAGTGAAAGCTATTTGCCCGTTGATCAACTTTCGATCTCGATCGTTCATTTTGAATTGTAGTTGATCAGATAATTTTGTCAACTTGATCTGCAATTGTAGGTAGATGTCATTTCTCCTTTTTGTCAGATGATTTGAATAAATTGCCCGTTGCCGTGTCTTGAATTTTGTAGCCTCCAAAATTTGAATAAGTTCGGTGCGGCGTGCTTGATTTTCTTCTCCTTCATAAATGCTCTAACATTTCAAGTTGATCAAATAATTTAACTGCTGATTCCTGCTTGAGTATAAAATTATTTCTCCGCAAATCAGCCTTCTTCGAGCGTCTCCGGTTCCACCGTAAAAACTTGATGTTCAGATGAAAATATATATCATATATTTTCTCCTTCATGTTCCTTGTAAAATATTATACTGGAACCTCTGTAAAAACTCCATTGTTGTTCATGGTGAGATGCTCTGTTTCGAATTTCAAGCTTAGTCCACCATACTTGGTATGTTTCTCCATATGGTGCATGGCTTCTGTGAGACTTGTGCATTTGCCTTAGCTAGTCTCTAATACGGTGGAGTTAGTCTCTCATACAGTCCAAGCTAGTCTCCAAAGCAAGCTTAAAAATTGCTTCACTTGAGATTCGAACTAAGGATCACTTGGCTTAGCTCACACACGTTTCTTCCAACTCCTCTAGCATGGTTCTTGGGGATTTCTCCGCAACATAATTATGTTAAGCTATAATCCCGCTTAACATCGAAAATCAAAATATGATTTTCCAGACTTGTACATGGGTTGCATGATATAGGTGCACCATACTCCGTAGACTAGGACTGACTCAAATAGAATAAAATTGGGGACTACTTGATTTTTCAAAAATACATTCGGCTCATCAAAATTTACAATATATTCCTAACAATTTCCCCCTTTTTGATGATGCCGAAACTTATACCCATGTCATTTTGGCTTTGTCAATTTTGAAAAATAATTTCTTTTTAATCAATTTTATTTCGACTAGCCAATTGACGGGTTTAACAAAAATTGTGACTTAGAGATTTTAATTTTGGACAATCCTAAACGTATATTGAGACTATAACGCGGGGTTGCGTATTGATTTTTGTCTTTTAATTTTTCTTCCCCCTTTCAATTTTATTTTCTCAATTGTACGCCTCACATGTAATTCCTAAGTCCAATTTTAAAATCTTGTGACATAAACACAAAATAAATAAATTAACTAGGACTTACTTCATATGGTACGAAATAGTATCATCATGCAATTTCAACCCATTTTAGCTTAGCATATATAAGATGTCAAGAGAAATGTGCTAGCTAAAATAAATTATACACCAAAAATTGATTTGTCAATCAAACTTGTTACCTCCCTTTCAACTTGGCATTGATGAACTCTCTTAGCTTCTTGAAGTCCTTTTCTAGGCCCTTGTGTTGATACGGTGCGGTCACTTGCCCGGTGATGTAGTTGCCATATGCTTCCCGTATGTTGTTCCCTTTTAGTACTCCTGCTTCATGCCAGAAAACGCATTCATCAAATGTTCGGCCATCACACATTTGCTCATTGCGGTGTCCGAACTCCGTTTCAAGTTCTTGCAATTTTTGAACTCTTGTTGCAATTGGCTTCGGCATTGGAACAATTGGCGTCGGTGGCAACACTCCTAAAGATGTAGAACTTTGGCTTGGACAAGTTCCCTTGAGGTAATCAATCATACTCACACGGCTTGGAGCTCTTGGTGTTGTTGGCCGAATTAGCTCAACCAATGGTCCTCTTGGAGCTCGGGGTTGCGCATATGCTTGTGGCACAAAATGACGTGCCAATCCTTCCCCCTTTTCGGCAGCATCCATGAAACGTTGAAAGCTCTTTGTGGAAGAATCTTGCCTTTCACGCACTCCCTCTAGAAGGTCCATGTGAATACGCGATTGCGTGAGTAAACCTTGTACTTGTTGCTCCAAAAGTTTGAGCCTCGACGTAGTATCGGACCCATGCTTTGCCATTTCATTGAACAACTTCATCACATCTTTCTTCAATTCATCTTTGGCCGTGTCAATTTCGGTTTTTAATAGGCCTTGCCTATTAAACAATTATTGAGCACGATCCACCATCTCTTTGTGATAATCATCAAGTTTTGTGTCCATTGCCTCCATCTTTGTTCTCAATCCACCCGTAGAGTCATGTACAATTGCCTTAACATCTCCAACAATTTCTTCTCTCAAGGCTTGTGCATTGAACAAGGGTTCATGTTGCACGGGTGCGGTTGGAATTGGCAAAGGGTGTGCAAAATCATCTCTTGGTGTGGTGATCATTGTATCGGCAAGATTTGCTTCGGCTTCTTCAGTGTTGTAGCAAATCATCAATGTATTTCGGATCCTTGGGTGGTCTTGATCGTAGACTTCACAAGTGATAGGCAATGTAGGCAAATTCCGTGCTTCATCTAAATTCAAAGAAACCCCTTGACTTGGTGCATTTCCTTCTTCACGAATAGACTCCGTAACCTCCGTTACGGGATGTGGAAAGTAAGACTCAAAGCTCAAATTTTCATTCAAATTTTCATCTCCAAAATTCGCAGGATATGGATCAAATGCCACGATCTCTACACCATCATTTCTTGCCAAAGATCCCTCTCCGGGTCCTCTTCGGGTATCCTCTAAAGACATAGCGGTGGCACGGCGAATATCATTTGAATCAAACTCTCCTAAAGGCTCTTCGGTTGTGGCTTCAACCATCACTCCCTTTTCGGTTCTCTTCTTCCTAGCAAGCTTAGTCAAAAAGTGAGACTTAATCACCGAAAGTCGGGTAGCTCTAGCAAGATCACGTGTACCTAACCAATTCAACACCATTTCTTCATTTTCCAAAGTATTTGGCCCTATTGTTTCGGCCAACACACTATGGGTTCCCAATCTCCATGATCTCCAATCTAGTGCTCTTTTAAACTCCTCCAAGAGTACACTATCCGCTCCAATTGTAGATGTCTCATCATCACTTCCAACTTCAACAACATCATTCACAACAACATTCTCCTCAACTCTATTTTCTTCAACAAAACCTTGACTTTCAAGAATGGGGTGGTTCGGGTTTTGGGTGGGTAAGGTTGTAGAGCATGGGTGGCTATGTTGTTCCTCATTGGATCTCACGGCGGGAGAATTCGAACCTTCATTACTCGGCTCACGGATAAATTGTCTTAGATTTAGGAAAGGGTTGGGTGTTTTTCTCTTTCGGGTGGGTTTAGGTAGGCTTGAGGGTAAGGAGGGATTTTTAGGCTCATTTGAGTTGGGTGGCCGAAACAAGTAGCTATGGTTGGTAATGTGTTTGGCTTTTGTAAGGGTTACATTCTTGGTTCTCAAAATCTCACCAACGGCAAACCCATAACCAATCTCTTGTTGGAACCATCCATCAACTAAAGGTTTGGCCTTCCTTATAGATTCACACAACCTCCCAAACATAAAAGCTCCCCAATCCACACAAACATTGTTCAAGATAATATCCATAATCATCAATTTCTCCTTAGACAATCTATCACGACAATGATAACGTGATTCTACACATTTATGAATAATATCCAACAACAATCCATAATCCTTCTTCAAGTCTCTTTTAACACCATTAACCTTCGGAGATAGCGGTGCGTTTGCATCGCGTACCTCGGCCCATATGGCATTGACATCATGCACATAATTTTCAACTCTCAAATTCGATTCAACAAGGTTAAACATCCTCCGAAAATCACCGAGATTAATTTCTACATCAACACCTTTGATCATAGAAATAATAGAGCCATTCTCTATTCTAGCATTCATATATAGTTCGGTCACCTCATCTTTATAGAAACCAACATATCTAAAAGTGCAAAAATTTAACAACCCACTAGATTCGAGAGAGTTGATAATTTTTACCCCAATAGATTTGTTCTCCACATGCTTGTTGAAGTCGTTGACATCAAGAATCATCCCGCTTAGCACACGGCTCGACCTTCTTGATCCTCCGGTTGTGAAAGACTCCATCTCCACTTGATGAGCATCCATTTGAGTAGAAAAGAATTTTTAGGAAATTTTTGGGTGCAATTTTGGGTATTTCGGCAGTGAGGTCCGAAAATAAGGTAAGGAGGGATGGGTTTTTGTGTAGAGAGGTTATTTGGGTAGGATTTTGGGTTTGGGTGATGGGTTTTTGTGTGTAGAAGATTTTAGAGTAGAGAAATTAGAGTGGGTATTTGAGCAATGGTGAAATTTTGGCTTCTCCTTGTGCTTGAATTCCGGCCGGCGAGAGGAAAGATGGAGAAGAATTTGAGTTCTTCTCGATTTTCTCTTTCTACCCGTTAGGAATGAGGGTGAAAGGGTGTGAAAATACTCTTTTGCCCTCTAGTGGGTAGAGAGAGAGTCTTGATCTCCTTGAGGATAAATTCGACCTTCCACATGATTTAAATTTGCCAGCTCAGATTTTTATACTTCATTTGTGAGTACATGGCGCCAAAAATTGTGCTTCAAATAACCGCCAACCTGGAGCAAATCAGAAAAAAAATATCTCGAAAATAATCTGTTAGTCCAATAAATATGCTCCAGATAAATAAAATTAATTCAATTTCATATTTCAATAAAGCTGATTTTCTGAAAAGGTTATCTGATAAAAATTGAACTGATCTGACAGATACCTAATATCTGTAAAATTACAAGTTCCCAAAACAATTAAAACTTTTGACTTTCTAAAATTGGGCCTAACTTATTTGACTTTTGATTTTCGAAATTTGCAAGCATTCATCAGAATACATCTATTCTTACACAAACCCAATTAGACATATTCCCCCTAAATACATGCAATTTCATCAGAATTAACCCAATAAAAAAATTGTTCCCCCTAAGTTGCATACTCATCTCAAATTAATCTATTTAAACACATTTAGCAAACAAATTACACAAATCAATTATGCTAAAACGTGACAAATAGACATACGTATCACATAAATAAATCGCAAATTTTAGGTACGCAGTTTTCGTAAGATAAAATTATAACACATTTAGGTACATACAAATTTTACGAAAACATGTACACAATTAAACATATATCATACGTACATACCAATTCAAATTAAAACACATAGATCACATGCAATACACACAGTACGTATCAAAAATTAACAACAATTAAGAGTTTAGGAATTGCTTAGCTCATTTCGATCATTCCCATTTCATGCCTTAGAGTTGCAAAACGAGATTCACACAACGGCTTTGTGAGAATGTCGGCAATTTGATTCTCCGTGGGAACATGATCGATTTTCAAATCTTTCTTTTCGACGTGGTCTCGGATAAAATGGTGTCGAACGTCAATATGCTTGGTTCGCGAATGAAGCACCGGATTTTGGGTTATGGCGATTGCACTTGTATTATCGCATAAAATGCTAACATTTTCGCACTTAATCCCATAGTCCAATAATTGTTGCTTCATCCACAAGATTTGTGCACAACAACTCCCTGCTGCAATATATTCGGCTTCGGCAGTGCTCGTAGCTATGGAGTTTTGCTTTTTGCTGAACCAAGAGACCAATCTTCCCCCTAAGAACTGGCATGTCCCTGAGGTACTTTTTCGGTCTATTTTACAACCTGCAAAATCTGCATCTGAATAACCAGTTAGTGTAAAATCTCCTTCTTTGGGATACCATAATCCCACATTGATTGTTCCTTTGAGATATCGGATTATCTTCTTGGTTGCAATTAGATGACTTTCTTTGGGCTTTGATTGGAATCTTGCACATACGCCAACCGAGTAGGATATGTCTGGTCTGCTCGCGGTTAAGTATAGTAACGATCCAATCATCCCTCGATACATCGTTTGCTCGACATCTTTTCCTTCATCATCTTTATCCAATTTTTGAGATGTGCTCATGGGAATTTTGACTGAGGATTTTCCATCTATGCCAAATTTCTTGATAAGATCTCTTGTGTACTTGGCTTGATTGATGAAAATTCCTTCTTCAAGTTGCTTGACTTGCAATCCCAAAAAGTAATTTAATTCTCCCATCATACTCATCTTGAACCTATTCTGCATGAGCTTAGAAAATTTCTCACATAAAGATTTATCAGTACTTCCAAAGATAATATCATCAACATAAATTTGTACTAATAAAATGTGATTATTTTCTTGAATTCTAAAGAGGGTTTTATCGACTAGACCTTTGGTGAATCCACAACTAATTAAGAACATTGACAAGGTGTCGTACCAAGCTCGCAGAGCTTGTTTTAACCCATGCAATGCCTTCTTTAATTTGTAGACTTGATCACCAACGTCTTTTACCTCAAAACCGGGTGGTTGTTCGACGTAAACTTCTTCTTCAAGTAAGCCATTAAGAAATGCGCTCTTTACGTCCATTTGATATACCACGAAATTTTTGTGCGCTGCGTATGCTAGGAATATCCGAATTGCTTCGAGTCGTGCGACGGGGGCGAATGTCTCATCAAAATCAATGCCTTCTTCTTGTGAATACCCCTTCGCAACTAATCTTGCTTTATTCCTAACAATGACGCCGTCTTCGTTTGCTTTGTTCCTAAAGACCCATTTAGTGCCAATTACATTTTGGTGCGTTGGTCTTGGAACAAGTTTCCATACGTCGTTGCGCTTGAATTGATCTAATTCCTCTTGCATGGCATCTATCCAACTTGGATCGGCTAAAGCTTCATCAATTTCTTTTGGTTCCAGTTGTGATAGAAAGCATGAGAACATTGCATCTTGTTGTTGGTTCCTAGTAGATGATCGCGTTTTCACTCCGTCACTTGGATTTCCAATGACTAAGTCATGTGTGTGACTTCTTAGCCATTTTCGATTTGGTTGGAAATTTGTTGGATTCTCAGAGTTTCCTTCTTGATGTGATTCCACTTGTTGTGTATTATTGACGGATGCTTCTTCGGTTTCAACTACTGGAATTTCTTCTTGTGCAATTTCGGGTGCAACAGGCATGCGTGACATTTCGGGTTCCTCATTGCATATTGCCTCAAATTGGTGAATACCCATGTCACTTGATTCTTCTACTTCCTGCAACACATCATCTTCGAACAACTCATTAGAATTATTCAAATCACAATTACCTTCACCATTTTTGCCATTTTTGTCGTGATTCTCATCGAACACAACATGAATTGATTCTTCTACCACCATTGTTGATTTGTTGAATATTCTGTACGCTTTGCTGGTGGATGAATATCCCAAAAATATTCCTTCGTTCGCACGTTCGTCAAAAGTCTTTAATTGAGACTTTCCATTAACAAGTACAAAACATTTACAACCAAATGTATGAAAATAGGTGAGATTGGGTTTTCTCCCTTTCCATAATTCATATGGTATTTTGTTATAGGACTTGTGGATTAGACTTCGATTTTGAGTATAACACGCCGTGTTGATAGCTTCTGCCCAAAATCTCTTTGGTAGTTCGGCGGCCGTTATCATGACTCGTGCGGCTTCTTTGAGTGTTCGATTTCTTCTTTCAGCTACACCATTTTGTTGCGGCGTTCGTGCGGCAGATAATTGATGTAAAATTCCTTACGAATTGCAATAAGATTGAATCACTCTGTTCACGAACTCTGTTCCTCGATCGGTTCGTATTGTTGCAATCTTCATGTCTTTTTCGACTTGCAGTAGCTTCAATAGCTCTGGAAACTTTGATAAAACTTCATCCTTTTTCTTGATGAATATTGTCCATGTGTACCTGGAAAAATCATCAACAACAACCAAAGTGTATTTCTTACCACTTATACTTACTGGGTCTACTGGACCAAATAAATCCATGTGCAGTAGACTTAAGGGTCTTGATGTTGACTCTTGAGCTTTGACTTTGAATGAAGCTTTGATTTGTTTTCCTTTCTGGCATGCATCACAAATTTGATTTTTCTTGAACACAATGTTGGGTAGTCCTTCGACTATATTATTTCTTGCAAGCTTGTTGATGGTTTTGAAATTCAAATGATTTAGCCTTCTGTGCCATTCCCAACAAACTTCATTCGAATTATTTGCCATCAAGCATACGGATTCCTTCGTTGTACTCCAATCCACAACATACATGTTTTTCTTTCTTGATCCGGCTAGTACGACTTCATTCGTAGATTCGTTCTTGACTTGACATTTGCCTTTGTAAAATTCTACGAGATATCCTTTGTCGCAAAATTGACTTGTACTAAACAAGTTGAATTTTAATCCTTCGACATAAGATACGTCATCAATTCGTAGACCATTTTTCACAATTGCGCCGGTTCCTTTTGTCATTCCATATTGATCGTTTCCACCAAACACTACTTTTGGTCCTTCGATACTTTTGAACTCAACTAGACTAGCTTTATTGCCGGTCATATGTCGAGAGCAACCGCTATCGAAATACCAAATTTCCTGCAAGAAAGATTAATTATTTTTAGGTACCCAAGCTTGATTGGGTCCTTTTGTGTTAGTAATCTTTGGCATCCAAGTCCACCTAGATCCCACTGATCCAAGAGTAGGTAGGGATGGCAATGGGTCGGGTGTGGGTCGGGGAGGGCTACATCCATCACCCGACCCACCTTATATTTTCTCCACCCACCCCCACCTCCAACCCGCATCGGGTGGACTTTTTCAGAACCCACCCCCACCCCCACCGGGTGCGGGTGCCCACTACGGGTACCCGTCACTTATCATCTTATTATGTTTTTCAAAAAATAATATTTAAATTATTTACACATAATAAAAAAATAAAATCTATTAGTGATACTAAAATATAAATAATGGAAATATTTAAATATAATAACTAAATTGTTAATTTTTAAAAATAAACTTAGTAGTTTTGATATAAAAAATAGTAAAAAGATACACGGAGTTATATAAACTATTATAAATAACTACATACTAGTATTTATTTTACTATTATATATACACACATACACACACATGGTGGGTCGGGTGGGGTTCTAGGCGGGTCTTGTACATAGAACCCGAATCCAACCCGACCCACCGCGGGTTTTCTTTTTTAAGACCCACCCCCGACCCACCACCCACCATCACCCAAAAAAACCCGATCCATGCGGGGTGGATATCCACGGGTCGGATTGAAATTGCCATCCCTAAGAGTAGGTGATCTGTAACCATTAAAAACATTATAATCATAGCGCACTTGCGAATAATGCTTTGGTGCGGGTTGGGAAGCAGATAGTTGCTTGATTTTATGAAAAAGAGCAAATCTGGACTTGGTCCATGGTTTGTCATCAAGCGACCAATCTTGTTCTGAGGGATATAATCTCCCAGCCCCAATTCTCGGAATTCTTCCCATATTCCTATGAGGTTTTATTGCACTAGACTCGTTGGTTCTCCTTTGAGATACAAATTTTTGCCTTTTAAAATTTTGTTGTCTTGCCAAAATGTCACTGTGTTGTTTCGGCCTAGCAACAACTTTCTGGGCATTAATTTTGTTTCCAACTCCTTGTCTCATTGTGCTATGTTGACTTTTTACAAATTTTACCACTGGAACTTTATTGATTAAAGTAGTAGTAGAATTAGTCAACTTTTGAGGGGTTTTAGAACATGATGGATCGTAGCCAAGTCCTGCTTTATCTCCAGCGGGTTTTTGCATGTTTACCATTTTATCCATTATTTTGGATGAATGCGTAAATGATGCAATAACTTCCCGAAGGTTATGTTCTCTAACCTCTCTAGCTTTGCACTCTTCTTGAAGTCGAACATTTTCGGCTTTCAAGTTACTCATTTCATTTAGAGCATTTTGCAATTTTTGTGACATTTCTTCCTTTTCAAGAATTAACGTATTATTGTGCTCTTTGATTTGAGTATGAGTGACCATGACTTTTTGACAATTTTCCATAAGACTTTGAAATGATTCTTGAGTCTGGAAAGAAGTGTCAACTGAACTAAAAGAACTAAAAGAGCTAGAAGATACCTCTTCGTCAATTTCACGCGCCATATAGCATTCCTCATGTTCGGATGTTTTGCCCACTAGGCATAGTAGCGCCGTATCTTCTTGTGATGAATCACTCTCGTCGCTAGATGATTCTTCGGATTCACTTGCTTCTAATGGATCGCTTATTAGTGCCTTCCGTTTGCCCTTTTTGAATTTCTTCTCTTTGGATTTGTATTCCACTTGTAGAGAAGTATTCGAATTTTTGTCCGCCTTGGGGTGTGGACATTCGGCCATAAAATGTCCAGGCTTTCTACAATTGTAACACACGTTTGTGTTATCTTCGACCGGTTCCCTTCTTGATCTTCTATTTTCTCGAAAGAAATTTCCTTGTAGTGATCCTTTGTTCTTTCGCATGAACTTCTTGAATTTCCTAACAAATAGAGAAAATTGTTCGTCAGAGAAAAAATCATTATTTGCTACTGACCTTGATGTTGAGGGTTGTTCGGCCATCAATGCGGATGTTCGTTCATCACGTTCTTCCTCGACTCGTGTCTTCATTTCGAACTCATACGCCTTAAGATCACTAAAGAGTTTATCCGTAGATAATGTCCTTAGATCTCTATGATCGCGCATTGCGGTCACCTTCATATCCCAATTTGTAGGTAGTCCGCGTAACACTTTGAGCGATATTTCTTTCTGGGTAATGGTCTTTCCCAGATCTGTGATTTCTCCAAGAATTTTGATCAATCGAGCTTCCATGTCGGTGATGCTTTCGTTCGGTAGCATTTTGAAATCTTCGAACCTCTTCATGGCAATGGTTAGTTTGTTGTCTTTTTCTTGTTCATCGCCTTCACCGATTCCGATAAGTGTATCCCATATTTCTTTTGCTGTAGTGCACTTTCGAATCTTTGGGAATATGGTGTCATCGACTGCTTTGAATAAAATATCTTTGGCAATGTTGTCCAAATTATTTCGCCCTCTATCTTCCTTTGTCCACTCCATTTTTGGCTTTGGAATATATCGTGGAGCATTTGGAGTTAGTGCGGCGGCAGTGTTAACTTCCATAATTTGAATAGGACCTTTTGCGATGACTTCCCACATTTCGTCATTTAAAGCAGATAAGTGCACCTGCATACGTATTTTCCAATCATCAAATTTATCAAGTGAGAAAAGCAAATTTTGAGCAAGAGCCATATCTCTCTTCATATTGAAGATTTTGAGATCTATCTAGCAGTCAAAATTGACTCAAATAGACAACCGCTCTGATACCACTTGTTGGTCCCGAAAGGGTGGCGAGAAGTCTAGAGGGGGGGGGGGGGGGGGGTGAATAGACTTCTCTAACTTTTTAAACTTTCTTCGAAAACACACAAGGCAAATAACACTTAGGTAATTTCAACTCTAAGTAACAAGCATTAACAAGATAAACAACTTAGAGTGTGCAGCGGAATAAGTAGCGGTAAAGTGTTATGCTTATAAGTGCGATGCTCAAAGAGATATTCTAAACATGCAACACGTTAGAAACACTTAATATGGTTCAAATATAATGTACGCAAAGTTTGGCTCGCATGCAAACGTGGGAACTATCAAACCCAGACAGATAAAGATACGCGATAAATCGTAATCGGGTTAGTTCGCAGTTAGAATAAGCATGCATGAAATGTATGAGCAGTAAGTAAATAGAGAGAGAGATTTATAGTGGTTCAGAGGTGGTGTAATCCTCCTAGTCCACTCTTCTCCTTTCACTTCAAGGAGGAAATTCACTATTCTTCGATCATCCAGATACAATAGTGAATAAGTGTCCACCGACACTTCTCCGAGTGCTTCGCACAAAGCTACACTCCTCCAAGGTTTTTCGCAAGCTCCTCTTGTTACTCCGCCTTCCCGAGTACTTCGCACCAAGCTGTACTCCTACACCACGAGAACTACGCACAAAGCTACGTCCTCCAAGGGTTTTCACAAGCTCCTCTTGTTACTCTGCCCTTCACCACGAGTGCTACGCACAAAGCTACACTCAACCAGGGTTTTTTCACTCTCTCTAGTTACTCCGCCCTCTTTCTACACTCAGTAGAGAAATCTACAAAGAGATAAAAAATTTTCTCTCACTCAGACTTGAATTCTATCGTGTATAGCTCAATATATTGCTTCTTGGCTGATATAAATATTGCTTGCTTTTCTCTTGCTTGTATATCTCAATTTTCAGCCGTGTTCAAGCCCCATTTTGTCTTCAAGTCTGCTTGGACAATTTATAGCTAGTGAAAGCTATTTGCCCGTTGATCAACTTTCGATCTCGATCGTTCATTTTGAATTGTAGTTGATCAGAAAATTTTGTCAACTTGATCTGCAATTGTAGGTAGATGTCATTTCTCCTTTTTGTCAGATGATTTGAATAAATTGCCCGTTGCCGTGTCTTGAATTTTGTAGCCTCCAAAATTTGAATAAGTTCGGCGCGGCGTGCTTGATTTTCTTCTCCTTCATAAATGCTCTGACATGTCAAGTTGATCAAATAATTTAACTGCTGATTCCTGCTTGAGTATAAAATTATTTCTCCGCAAATCAGCCTTCTTCGAGCGTCTCCGGTTCCATCGTAAAAACTTGATGTTCAGATGAAAATATATATCAGATATTTTCTCCTTCATGTTCCTTGTAAAATATTATACTGGAACCTCTGTAAAAACTCCATTGTTGTTCATGGTGAGATGCTCTGTTTCGAATTTCAAGCTTAGTCCACCATACTTGGTATGTTTCTCCATATGGTGCATGGCTTCTGTGAGACTTGTGCATTTACCTTAGCTAGTCTCTCCTTTGCTAGTCTTCATTCTAGCTAGTCTCTATTTAGCTAGTCTCCAATACGGTGGAGTTAGTCTCTCATACGGTCCAAGCTAGTCTCCAAAGCAAACTTAAAAATTGCTTCACTTGAGATTCGAATTAAGGATCACTTGGCTTAGCTCACACGCATTTCTTCCAACTCCTCTAGCATGGTTCTTGGTGACTTCTCCGCAACATAATTATGTTAAGCTATAATCCCGCTTAACATCGAAAATCAAAATATGATTTTCCAGACTTGTACATGGGTTGCATGATATAGGTGCACCATACTCCGTAGACTAGGACTGACTCAAATAGAATAAAATTGGGGACTACTTGATTTTTCAAAAATACATTCGGCTCATCAAAATTTACAATATATTCCTAACACCGCCCAAACTGAGTTACGCACTGTTCCAGGCACAACAACTTCTGAGGAAACTACGGAAGGTAGACTACTAGACTAGAAACACAAAACACAACTAACTGATCTAATATTGTTTGTCAAACAATTAGTCAATTAAAGGTGTATAAATTGTAAAATTTGTACACTTATAATACAGTATTCAAAAATTCTTGAAGAGTTGTTCTCAAATTATCGTCTGTTGTCTTTAACTAAGTAGGCTAAGACACTAAACCTTGGGGATGTATTTCTCTATACAAAACATCCACATTGTTGACGATGTAGGTTTAGAGTGTCTAAATGAAATCTCATTCTGATTTTGATTTATGATGTGAGTGTCATGCAATTACAAGTTTCTAGGCATTAAGATAGATAAATCCACTAGAAACTAAGCTCATGAATTGGGGTGAGATACTAACAATTCTATTAACGAATGAAAGTGATTGGAATACAACACTTGATGCAATTATGGTAAAATGAGGGCTTTGGCTAAGGGAATTAATCCTCGATCTAGATGCCTTGTTCTTTAGAATTAGAAGAACAAGAGTCTAGAATAGGAAAATGATGGGAATGTACATAACAATCACAAGTTATCTGGCACTCTCGAGACATATCTCTTGTGATTAGGCCTAGGAGTGTCCCGTTTTTATGGCATACCATTCCTAGGCCTAGAAACTCACCAAGCAATGAATTCCCTCCAATGTCTTCCACTCTCATGTAAAAACAATAGAAAATGTACAAGTGTTGTTTAGATCTCCAATTCAACTCTACTTGCAATTGAATATCTTCCTAAACATGTTAATGAATGTGACCATCAAACATCATCAAGAAAATTCAAGAAAGCTTGTACAAACATCAATTAGCCTAACTATGCAATTCCACTCATTTATGCAATTAATCAAGGAATTGTCATCTAGGGGGATCAAACTCCACTAATCGATACTACTAAATGACTATTCACACATAACAAATGAAACAAGAACAACAATCATCAATATATTCTCAAACTATTCATTGCAAAAATGTATGAAAAAGAAAAGAATTGAACTTATCTTGGCAACAATGGAATGTAGATCTTCAATATAGCTATGAATTTGTCTCTTACAAGTGTTAGATCCAATGTAAATGTGTAATCTAGGTCTAATTTAAGCTAAGAAATGATAGAGAGAGAGAGAGAGCTAGGTGCGATATGCTAGGATGAAAAAAAACTACCAAAATAATATAATTTCACACTTAAATATTGTAGCAAACATCACAAGAATAGCTAGGTGTTCAACTAGAGGGCAAATGACTAAAATGGGCAGATTTCATGAGGAGTGGAGAAAAAATGAACAACTTTTAAAATATGGACAAAAGGATAAGAAACTCATTGGAACTTACATTTATGTTTAAAAAAAAAAAAAAAAAAAAAAAAAAAGGTCCCAATTGAGTTTGTCAAAATTTTGAAATGATTTTTTTTTTTTTTTGCCAGAAATACTACAAAAGCAAGTTGTATTTGTGTTTGTCCGTATAAATACGAAAAACTCAAGTCGTAGCAATAGGGATGAAGAACGCAAGTCCTTGTATTAAAATACTAGATGTTGGAAAATATAAGCTGATAATGTGAAAATAAGAAATGTTGTGTCGTGGTATAACCACTGCCATAGAAGAGAATTCGCCGCTACCGGTGCAAGCTCACAATAACGGCGTCGCCCCCGAAGGTTAACACAACAATCCCCGTCTCCATGCACCCGGAGCAGGGATTGGAACATACACAACATTCTCAAAGTAAAAAGGGGACACAAGAGTTAATAAGACAATTTTTGTCTGTGTGTTCTAACTCAATAACACCCCACCTTAAATAGTAAAAGACCAAATAATTAGGACCATATACTGCCTAACAAATCTTGGCCATTCACCACCTTGTGGTCAGTAGTGGACCAAGACTAAGTTATCAGTAAAATACTAGCCACACACTTGCATTTTTCCAACAATCCCCCACAAATGCAAGGGAATGACAAGGATGCTAAGACTCTGAGAAGTATAAAGGTTTGACACTTAAGTGCTAGTGAACGAATCTTGAACTGGCACGTAGTGACACATGGTATCTCTGATCTAGTGAGTGAACGAATCTTGAACTCTTAGACTAGAGGTTTAAACCAAGTGACACGCATCACACCTTAGATCTTGTGTAAGTTCCGCGAAAAAACTACATATTTTAGCCCAACTGAACTTCGGGTTGCTCATGAGTACTCTAGAAAGATAGATCATTATCTTTCATAAAAGGCGGCTAACCCTTTTCACTCAAGTAGGTGATCTTCTTAAGTCTATCTCAATATTAGACTATACCCATTTTATGCTCACCCTCTCAATTATTAAGCGGTGAATTCATTAAGTCCATCCCAATAGGACCACCCATCTCATTGGGTTATAAATTCACTAAGAGCTGTTGCTCAACCTCACTAGTACATACACACCATAGAATGACCAATTAGTGTACTACTTTGTGATTCTTTACATGGCTTCGTTTGACCACAAAAGTGGGATCCACCATGAATTCATCACCTCTTGAGCTTTAAGTCATTTCATCAATAATTTAACGACTAACCTCATAATTAGTCTTCTCTATTAAAGTAAGTTGATCATCTCGATTAAACTTACATACACTTTAACGTGTACTTTATTTAATCCCAAATAATTCCCTTGAAATTTTCATGTTTAACATGAAATATTTTCTTTTACCATCATTTTGGTACCACAAAGAGACTTATAGGAAAGAAATATAAAAGGAGTTAATTACCCCCACAATGTAACACTTACAAATACTTTTCTCAAAAGTATTCGATCTTTTATCCAGATTGATCTTTAGTGCCCAATATTGGCTCCTTTGTAGGCTGAGTTTTGCATATTTATTTTGTGAAACATTATAGTAGCTCCGCACTTTAATTAATACATACTCAAAAATTGAATATATTTCAACAAGCTTGGTTATCTCAACCCACCATAATTACCCTTTAAACAGGAATTATAGGTCTTCCAAGATGACTCAACCAAGATTTTAAATAATATATATAAATGCTCATTGCTATTAAGCCACAGAGATAATGTTGTTTGCATGATATTTCAAGTTAAACAACATAATCACAATTTTCACATGATTTTATTGAGATTAATTAGTCTCATATTCAAAGAATATATTCAAACTAATGTTTATTAGAAATGCTTTATCTACATAAATTTCAACAAGGTGAGCTCAACATGTATAACTTTAATACTCCAAGTTATTTCAACTTCACCAATTTTTATTTTTATTTCACTTGAGGAAATCATAACTCGGAATAGCATTGATGTAATGCAAATCAATAAAAAATTTCATATTTATTCTCAAAAGAATAAATAGCCCACAATTATTTATAACATGGTAATTTAAATCAAAGCTATTAAAACACCACGTAAGCAACATTTATTTGCAAGGTTTAAATTTTTAATATCATGTGAAAGTTAAACTCATTTCACTATGTCTCAATAATCGACTACCACACTAGTCATATGACCAGGGGCGGAGCCAGGATTTGTTCATGCGGGGGTCAATCACAATTTGAGAGAGAATAATAAAGTACATTAATATTTATTTAACATATTCCAAAATACATCATTATATTACAAATCTGTTAAAATTTAGAACGTCTTCCTGAATTCAATGGCTCAATATTTGTAAATGATTTACTTGAGATGTTGAATCTTTAGAATTCTTTCTATTAAAGAAAAGATCAATTTTTTTTTATATCTTTTTCATTTCAACTCAAACTTCTGATGTTCATAGTGTTAATTTTTTTTGACAAATCAATTGAATTAACTAAAACGAAAAAAAAATAAGTAAATAAAGATTAAAGTAGTAGAAATTTAAAGATTTTGGTAGCAAAATGACAATTTATTATTATAATAAGAACAATTGCAATGTATTTCATTTGCAAATTAAAAAACTAACTAGATAGGAAATTAGCAATCCACTAAGTTACCCTAGAAGCTTGCTTGGAGGGAGACAAAATGACAAATATTTAGTGAGAGGGGCCAAAAAAAAAAAAATTACAATACTCATATTAAAATAAATTAAAAAATTGGTGGGGGGGCCAAGGCCCCCTGCAACCTATATGTGGCTCTGCCACTGCATATAACCCCCACAATCCTCGTAGTGATCAAGCTATTTGATTCTTCTCCATATCTACTTGATTTCATATTGAAATATATGCTATTCAAATTGATAGGGTGATCACCCATGCATATAATCTTTGTATGCATGAAACTTTAGTTTAAACATGTGACCATGCATCCACTATTGATACTCTTAAGTAATAAATGAAGAAGCACATACGAATGCATACATAACTCAAATGTAATACTTAGCTTCTCGGAATTAGCAAGGTGAAAGACGTTCGATCGTTGTTGCGCATCTCCCTTATTCTCCTCCAGCATTAGAATACACTACTGGAAATTTTAAAATCTATGACCACCTTAAAGTGATCTTAAATCAAGTCGAAAGTCTTGTTCCGGCCACTTTTGGTATTCGGAAAAACCTTTGTTGCTATTTCCGACCACTTTTTTGCTTTCGAATTGATTTAAGATCACTTTCAAGTGGTCGGAAATTCAATAATTTCCAGCAGTGATATTTTGTGAGACCACCCAGATTACTCTGATGCAGTGCTGAAGTACATAATCTTGATACTAATGAAGAAAGATGACTTGGAGAATCGGCCATGCATGTTTCATGATTTCATTGCTCTCCAGACCATTGAGAAGTACTTCTAATATGTCCTTCATGGTTCTGATCACATCTCACCTTCATAAACTCCCATCTCTTGTGTTCTTTTGGAACACTATAGCTGTTGAAGGATGATGCTCCAAGTCAACATACAGCTGCCAGCTAGGGATGGTTAGGGGTGCTTTAGTCTTTCTTCCTTTCCATAAATAGTTGTAAACGTAGGTCCATCCCCTTCCCGCTTTTATCCAATGTATATAAACTCTTCTTGTTGTATGTTCTGGTTAAGATTTTTAACCATCAGTATCAATGAAAGTAAAACTCCATTTTTCTCTGCTTCGATCGTGAACTCCAACATGGTATCAGAGCTCCGCTCTTATGCCGCTGTGCTCACCGGCGTCGGAGAAACAGCTCAAGCGGCGACTCAAGCTGCGCACACCGCATCACCTACCACTCGATCTCCCATCCACGCATCGCCGATGTCGCGTCCTCAGACTCCGCCGAGGAATCTGTTCTCTCAGACACAGAGAAATCTCAGTCTGGATGAATTGGAGAATCCTTTGATGTTTAGCTCCTCTGATCATCCATCTGCGATTCTGGTTAGCCCTCTCTTGACAGGAAGCTCGAACTACGGCTCCTTGAGTATCTCTATGCGCATTGCATTAGAGGTCAAAAATAAGTGGTGCATCATAGATGGAAGCATCCCAGCCCTAGAGAGAGATCATCGGCAGTTTCCGGCGTGGCGACGATGCAATCTAATGATATGCTCGTGGATTTTCAAGTCAGTCCATCCATCAATTGCACAAAGCATTATGCATCTAGACAAAGCCAAATATGTCTGTAACAATATGAGGCGTAGGTTCTCACAGCGAGACGCTCAACGGATTTCCAGTATCCCGAACGAAATCTATAGTTTGAAGCAAGGTAACCTCTCTGTTAATGACTATTACACTAAGTGTCGCACATTATGGGAGGAGTTGAATACATAAAGGCCATTACCTGTGTGTAAGTGAATTCCTAGATGTGCATGTGATTTGGTTGATGAGATTAGGAGTGAACGAGATGTCGATCAAGTCATTCGTTTCCTTCAGGGCCTAAATGAAGAATACAATAATCTGAAATCTAATGTCCTTGTTCTTGATCCTCTGCCAGAAGTTAACAAAGTATTTGTAATGGCAGAGAAATTAGAAAGGCAGATTAATCTAGCAAATTTGAGCCTAGGAAATATGGAAGTCAGTCAAGCTAATGCTGTGCAAGGTTCTGTTTCTGAAAATACCATTAATGCTGCTGTGAATAACTTCAATTCTAACAAACGAGGCAATGGTGGAAACAAGAATGCTAAGTGCACTTTTTGTGGGATGACTGGGCATACTGTTGATAGATGTTACAAGAAGCATGGCTACCCTCCGAGATGGGTGCAGGCTTCAAATCCAAGGGAAAACAACAACAATCTGCTGCTACTGTAACTGACAACTTAGGAAATGTGGGGATAAGCTCTGAGTAGTTACAAAAGATCATTTCTCTTCTTCAAACACAGGCTGGACAGTCCTCTGGTTCCAACACCACAGCAGCAGTCTCATTGATCCCCAACTTCAGTGAGATACAGTCAATAGATGAAGGCAAGTTCCCCATATCCCACATTAATTCCATCTCAATAAATTCCTCTAGTTGGATTCTTGATCCAGGAGCAACGAACCACATTGTTTGTTCCTTTGATTATCTTGTGGATTATCATGCTGCTGTCAGAACCGAAGTGAATCTGCCAACCGGGGAATGCATTCCTGTTGAAAATATAGGAGATGTTAAACTTAATGATGGTTTGTGGCTAAAAGGGGCCTTGCATATTCCTACATTTCAGTTCAACATTATATCAGTGAGCAAGCTTCTTCAAGACACTTCTCACAGGCTAATCTTCATGTCTAATGAATGTTTGATTCAGGAGATTCATGGAACAGTGGCTGGTATAGCTAGAAAAGAAAGGGGATTGTACATGTTGAAGCAGCCACCAAGTTTACCTGTTAAAAACTTTGCTTTACAATGTACTAGTAGTGAGGTTTGGCACCAAAGATTGGGGCATTTCCCAGTCAATAAATTCCACCTCCTAAATAATATTCATGCCTCTAGTACTAAAAGTGTGGCATGTGATGTTTGTCATTTAGCTAAGCAAAAACGTTCTCATTTTCCTACGAGTGTTACTGCTTCTATAAACAGTTTTGAACTCCTACACATAGATATATGGGGCCCTTTCCCCATTTGTTCCCAGAAAGGAGAACATTATTTCCTTACTTTGGTTGATGATCATTCCCGTTTTACTTGGCTGCGATTGATGAAAAATAAGTCTGAAGCTAAACACTTTATAAAGCAATTTCATGCTTATGTTTTTACGCAGTTTGGATCCTTAATCAAAACTATCCGTAGTGACAACGGTTCAGAGTTTCAGATGGCAGAATTCTTCAGTGAAAAGGGTATTATTCACCAAAGATCATGTGGCAATACCCCGCAACAAAATGCTATCGTTCAACGCAAACACCAGCACATTCTCAATGTTGCAAGAGCTCTCCGGTTCCAAGCTCATCTTCCACTTGAGTTTTGGGGGCATTGTGTCATGCACGCTGTCTATATAATCAACAGGCTCCCCTCTCCTATTATTGAAGGATCAAGTCCGTTTCAAAAACTTTATGGGGCAGATCCGAATCTGAGTAGGCTCAATGTATTTGGGTGCATCTGCTATGCAGCCACTCTATCGACTGCTAGACATAAAATGGCTCCACGAGGAAGGAAGTGTGTGTTCATTGGTTTACCGGCAGATGTGAAAGGGTATTTACTGTACGACATTGGTGAGAAATTCACTTTTATATCCCATGATGTCAGTTTCTATGAAAATGAGTTTCCCTTTGCAGATAACAGTGAAGGTTTGAGTATATCACAACCAAGTCAATTCCAGCTAACTCTTCCTCTTGTTCCAGTGAATAGTGGCATGCAGAATGACCAGGAACAATACCTTATGGATAATGGAGTTCCTTTGTAGACTCATATGGATAATAGTTCCTCTTGGCAGCAAAACCCTGTGGATAATAGAACTTCTTTGCAGCAAAGTCATATGGATAATAGTTCTCCCTTGCAGCAGAACTCACTGGATCATGGCTCCCCTTGGCAACAGAACCTTGCGGATCATACACTGCCACTATCTCTGGACACCATTTCACATATAGAATGCAACAATGATGATGCCCACACACAAGAGGTACCTGTTGATACTGATGTTCCCACACATCCTCTTATGCGGTCATCTAGAAACAGACATGTGCCAAGCAAACTCCAAGATTATTATTGCCAAGCTGCCATGACCAAAGGTTCTTCTCCTCACCACAAGATCTTCTCCATGGCTGTAACTTCTGTTGATGAGCCACAAAACTACAAACAAGCCATACATCATGATTGTTTGAAGGATGCCATGAACGCTGAAATAAAAGCCTTGCAAAAAAATCACACATGGAAACTTACAGATTTGCCTCCCGGGAAGAAACCTATAGGGTGCAAGTGGGTATACAAGGTTAAACTCAAAGCGGATGGATCTGTAGAATGCTACAAGGCAAGATTGGTGGCCAAAGGTTTCACCCAACAACTAGGAGTTGATTACTTGGAAACCTTTTCCCCTGTAGCAAGGCTAACTACAATTCGTTCTTTTCTGGTTGTTGCTGCATCTCGAGATTGGCATATTCACCAACTTGATATCAACAATGTGTTTTTGCATGGCGATTTGGACGAGGAAGTTTATATGGTGTTGCCTCCTGGATTTCAAGGAGACAAACCAAATCAATTCTGCAAGCTCCTTCGATATCTCTACGGGCTCAAGCAGGCCAGCCATCAATGGAATGCAAAGCTCAACGCTGCTTTGTTGAAGGTGGGATTCCAGCGGTCTAAATCGGATCCATCTCTATTTACAAGAGGTCATGACACTACTTTCATTGCTCTCCTAGTTTACGTGGATGACATCCTTGTTACCAGCGCTAGCATATCTCTAATCCATGAGCTCAAAGCTTTTCTTCACAGTGCCTTCAAGATCAAAGATTTAGGCAACCTGGGCGATTTATAAAGCCGGATTCACTCACAGCAAGCCCGTGAGCACACCAATGGTGCCGAGCCAACATCTCACTCGTGATGGCAGTCCTGTCCTTAATGATATTAGCAGTTACAGACGCTTGGTAGGCAGACTTCTATATCTAATCGCAACACGACCGGACATTGCCTATATAGTTCAGCAGCTAAGCCAATTTGTTGATGCTCCTACTGAGGCACATATGTCCGCTGCTCATCGTCTTCTACGTTACATCAAGAGTGCCCCGGGCCAGGGATTACACTATCCAAAGAATGGAAACATGAAGCTTACAGTTTTCTCCGACTCGGATTGGGGAACTTGTACTGATACAAGAAAATCTATCACTGGTTTTTGTGTGTTCCTTGGATCAGCACCCATTTCCTGGAAATCTAAGAAACAGGCTACGATTTCTAGGTCTTCTTCCGAGGCAGAGTATCGTGCCCTTGCCACGACCGTTTGTGAAATACAATGGATTACCTCTCTTCTCCGTGATCTCCAAGTAGAACTAAGCAAACCGGCAGCCCTTTTCTGCGACAACAAATCAGCCATTGCTATCTCCGAGAATCATGTGTTTCACGAGAGAACTAAACACATAGAAATCGACTGTCATGTTGTCCGAGAGAGAGTAACGCAAGGCCTAGTCAAGATCCTTATGTTCCATCCTCAGGCCAAATAGCGGACAGTTTTACGAAGCCTTTGCCTACTGTTCAGTATCAACTCTTTACTTCTAAGCTGGGCACAAAGGACTTGCATACTCCAGCTTACGGGGGGGGGGGGGGGTGTTGAAGGATGATGCTCCAAGTCAACATACAGCTGCCAGCTAGGGATGGTTAGGGGTGCTTTAGTCTTTCTTCCTTTCCATAAACGGTTGTAACCGTAGGTCCATCCCCTTCCCGCTTTTATCCAATGTATATAAACTCTTCTTGTTGTATGTTCTGGTTAAGATTTTTAACCATCAGTATCAATGAAAGTAAAACTCCATTTTTCTCTGCTTCGATCGTGAACTCCAACAATAGCAGAAACATAGAAGTTTGCAAATAGCAATCCACAATACCACTTTTGCAATAATTCATGTCTAGTACGTAGCCCTCGATCTCATTGACAGAGACTGCGCAACAAGTCAATTTCAATAGCAACAACCCAATCAACGGGTTATTACTCTTCTAGGTTGTAGCAGCAAAATTTAGATGCACTGCATGCGCATGTTGGTAGCGATGATAACCCCATAAATCCTCCTTGTAGTGACAACGTCTTTTCGGCATAAATCTGTGACAGAAACATCTTCCACCTTTCCCGAATTTTTTTCTCTCTTTGTCATTCACTATTATCAACATGAGTTCGCTTCTATTTGTTGGAAAATGTAAGCTGATAATGTGAAAATAAGAAATGTTGTGTCGTGGTATAACCACTGCCATAGAAGCGAATTCGTCGCTACCGGTGCAGGCTCATGTCGCCCCCGAAGGTTAACACAACAATCCCCGTCTCCGTGCACCCGGAGCAGGGATTGGAACATATACAACATTCTCAGAGTAAAAAGGGGACACAAGAGTTAATAAGACAATTTTTGTCTGTGTGTTCTAACTCAATAACACCCCACTTTAAATAGTAAAAGGCAAAATAATTAGGACCATAACTACCTAACAAATCTTAGCCATTCACCACCTTGTGGTGAGTAGTGGACCAAGACTAAGTTATCAGTAAAATACTGGCCAAACACTTGCATTTTTCCAACACTAGAAACACACTCAATCAATGAAAATCTTTTTTTTTTTAATCTAGAAATCCATTTTTACATGCATTTGACGTGCAACAAATGTGCTTCCGATGCCATCTTCCTCCGGCAATTTTGACCGCCGCAACTATGGGTGGCTTCGACGATGATGGCGAGTCGCCCTTCTTCTGCCATCATAACCGGTACAACCTCAACAATAAGATCATGCTCACCGCCGCCATAATTTCTATTCAGGTTGTCCAGTTAGACAACACGCAATACATCTTGACTTGATGCCTTTCTCCCTCACTTCACTCTCTGGTCGAGTTGAACCGCAGTTGTCCGGCCAGACACTTGGCCGTACGACCTGGGCAACTTCTTTCCCTTGTGCATTTGTCCTTCTTTTGCTCCAAAGTGTCTAGAAATCTCTCATTTTTTACTTGGATCACCAAATTGGTCCCTACATGTGTAAACCAAGCAAATAAGATGCTTTTGGAACAAAATAACTACCATTGATGCACAATTTGAGTGTGAAAATGGAGGTAAAATGTGGTCAAATATGCATTTATCAATTACGAACCATCTATGGAAATATAGATATAAATTGAATGTTTACCCATTTGCAAAATGTTATTTATTTTGGCAAAGAATTCACAGAACTTAATGCAATTGAACCTTGAACTCTATGTGTTTCTTATAGTATAGGGTTAGGTAGTTATGTTGCCTATCAATTAGGTGTGGTGTTTGTCATCACTCTTAAGATTGGTTTTATAATTTAATTATAATTTTTAATAGAGTCTAAGATTGGTTTTATAATTGAATTATAATTTTTAAATTTTCTACATTTAGCGTATATAAGGTTTTAGGTGTCTCTTTCTTAAATGTCGTTTTCAACTTTCCACCTTCTTCATTCTTCAAATCAAATTTATTCTTCTTCTTGGCATCACATCACAGATTCAACATTGCGGTGAAGATGAATGAAGACTAGTAATTTAAATTTTTCTGAAATTTAAATTAATTATTTGTATTTTTATAAAATGTGATATTTTGTTGTTTTATTTAATGGGATTCTTAAAAATTTGTGATTATGATTTTTGAATTCTTGAAAAATTGTATTATACTTTATTTTATTTTTAAAACTTCAAATCTGTCGTCCTATATATCCACATCCAATCCGTCAAATCCGTCATTAGCATATCGGATTCGATTAGACCCAATTAAACTCCTATTAGATGATATGGTTCAAATTCACCTTTAACGGATTAATTGGATGCGGGTTCATTCCAAATCTGCTCCAATCCCTTTGGCGCTCACCCCTAAGCTGTAGTTAGTAGTAAGGATGCTAGACTCTACTCTCCAGGTCACTACACATTTAAAAATATGTATAAATACTAATACATAAAATATTAAAAATTTTTGTTGTAAATTGTCAGGATGGCCGAGTGGTCTAAGACGCTAGACTCAAGTTTTGGTCCTTGTAAAAGGGCGTGGGTTCAAATCCCACTTCTGACAACCATTTAATGTTACTCTTTAAAATGTAATAGTTCCAAAAATGAATGGAATTCTCAAGAAAAAAAATACTTCACTTTTGGTATTATTTAATACATTATAAACAATCTATATAAAAAGTCTTCAAATAAATTAAAAATTTGTAATCATATGTCACACTTATAGAATGTATTAGTCTTTATATATAGGTCCGTGACATAGCAACAAAAATTGGTTTTACATGGAGTTAACATATATTTTCATAATTAAATTATAAATTACATAAATAAAAATAATATTGTCAAATAACTTGAAATAAAATGCACAAGTTTTTAACAATTTTACATACATAATAATTATCGTGAAAAAAAAAAGTGTTAGGTACTTTTCTAAATGTAAAATAATCAATAACCGCATCAATTGTCTAGGTATGATATGCTATATGTACGTGTCGAGAACAAAGTAACCGTATAAGCATAATAAATGGAATTTAATACGGAGTATATCAAGAAACCATAGTGTATATAAAATTCTTATAATAGAGTCTAAGATTGGTTTTATAATTTAATTATAATTTTTAAATTTTCTACATTTAGCATATATAAGGTTTTAGGTGTCTCTTTCTTAAATGCCGTTTTCAACTTTCCACCTTCTTCATTCTTCAAATCAAATTTATTCTTCTTCATGGCATCACATCACAGATTCAACATTGCGGTGAAGATGAATGAAGACTAGTAATTTAAATTTTTTTGAAATTTAAATTAATTATTTGTATTTTTATAAAATGTGATATTTTGTTGTTTTATTTAATGGGATTCTAAAAAATTTGTGATTATGATTTTTGAATTCTTGAAAAATTGTATTATACTTTATTTTATTTTTAAAACTTCAAATCTGTCGTCCTATATATCCACATCCAATCCGTCTGTTAGTAATATTGTTAGTTTATTATTATAATTATTATTGAGCTTAGTAATTATGTAATAGTTGGCTTAGTCTTCTAAGGCTAACCACTTAGATAGGAGTTCTTTACGTTTGTTATTTCCTTTAGTATTGTAACATCTTATCCTATCAGAATTGAATTTGATTTTCCCTATCTCATCTGGTATCAGCTAGGTACGTTCCTAACCAACCTATTCTTTCTCCCCAAACGCCGATCATGTCAACCAACTCTTCTGAGCGAACTGTGACGGCAACCCCTGTTACCTCTCCGGCCTCCACCCAAAACCCGCTCTCCGGAGCTCACCATTTTGTTTCCATCAAGCTCACCTCCCGAAATTTCCTCTTCTGGCGAACACAGTTAGTCCCTTTTCTCCGCGGGCAAGGCCTCCTGGGCTTTGTGGACGGCAGTACTCCATGTCCTCCGCCCATGGTTGAGACTGCCGCAACTGGCGACTCGGGCTCCGGTGTCGCGACCGCGGTCTCCACCCCAAATCCGGCACATGCCGCATGGTTGCAACAAGACCAATCTATACTGTCACTACTTATCTCCTCTCTTTCAGATGAGGTAATGTACTTGGCAGTGGGGCGTTCGTCTTCTCGGGAGGTCTGGGAATCGGTGACGGCGGCTCTTGGTTCCTCCACACGGGCGCGATGCCTAAATCTCTTAGGCCAATTCCAGACTCTCCGCCAAGGAAACAGCACTCCGGCCGAGTATCTCGGTCGTGCCCAGCTCATCGTGGAAGCCCTTGCACTCGCCGGCCGGCCACTCTCCCTCGATGAACAAAATATGTACATGTTCAGAGGCCTTCGACCGGAGTTCCGTGCGATGGCTGCTTCCCTCACGGTTACAGGTACTCCGGTGTCCATACCCCAGTTATCCGATTATTTACAGGCGCAAGAGTTTATCTTCGCCGATGATTTTGCGGTGGGCAACGACGTGGGAGGCTCTGCAACAGCCATGTACGCCGGACAGAGTCACGGCCGCCAGTCGCATACGAACGGTGGCTCCGGCGGCAATTCCAGAGGCGGACAGGGTCGCGGCAGGCAAGGCCGTGGCCGAGGTGGATCCGGTCGTGGTCGCGGTGGTGGTCCGAGATGCCGAATATGCCAGGCTCAAGGGCTTACTGCTGTATACTGTTTCAAAAGATACACCACACAGCCGCCCAACCAACCGGCGCAAGCCAATCTTGTGGTAGCCGGCGACGAGGCGGCATCGGCGCATTCAGCGTGGTTTCCCGACACCGGAGCAACAGCCCACGCGACGCCGGATCAATCCATGATGACGCAGTCCGATGACTATGCTGGAAGCGACGTTCTTCGGGTTGGTAATGGCGCAGGTTTGACAATCTCACGAGTTGGTCATGCACTTATTCCTGTTAATTCTGGTTCAAAGTCTCTTTCTCTGTCCAATATTTTGCACGTCCCTAATTTATTTGTTCCTCTATTATCAGTACATCGGTTCACTAATGAAAACGATGTATATTTTGAATTTCACAAAAATTATTTTGTTGTGAAGGACTCCGTAACCAGGGCGACACTGCTTAAGGGTCCCGCCACGGGTGGCCTATATCAACTTCCGGTGGCTCGGTCACATTTTGCTTTCATTTCCTCCCGGGCCACTCCCGTGGTGTGGCATCGCAGGTTGGGTCATCCACACGAACAAGTTCAAAATCGAGTCTTACAAAATTGCCCAGTCACAACAAATAAATCCAAATCTATGGGGTCGTGCACGGCGTGTCAGCTTGGGAAATCCTCGCGTTTTGCTTTAGAACAAGTAGTTTCATCTAGCAATAATGTCTTAGATTTATTGTACACAGATATATGGGGCTCATCACCTGAAATATCTTCTAGTGGTTTTCGCTATTTTATATTGTTTGTAGATGACTACTCGAGATTTTGCTGGTTTTATCCCTTACGGGTAAAATCAGACGTTTATAAAATTTTTGACTCTTTTCGCGTGATGGTAGAACGCCAATTTTCGCGTTCTATCAAATCCATCCAATCAAATTTAGGGGGTGAATATAGAGCCCTACATAATACTTTTCAAAAACTTGGCATTATTCACCGGCAATCATGTGCCTACACCCACGAACAGAACGGTAGGGTTGAGCGCCGGAATCGACACATTGTTGAAACCGGATTGACCCTACTTGCAGAAGGTTCAGTACCCCTTCAATATTGGGACTATGCCTTCGAAACAGCCACTTGTTTAATCAACTATCTACCCTCGTCAGCACTACAGTTTGAAAGCCCGTATCACCGATTACATAAAACCCTACCACCTTACAACTTCCTACGTGTCTTTGGGTGCCGATGTTATCCTTATCTAAGGCCATATAACAGGCACAAGATAGAGTATCGGTCTGCACCCTGTGTCTTCTTAGGTTACCCCCCGTCTTTTAGGGGATATAGGTGCATGGATCTAACAAGTGGGAAAGTTTTTATCTGTCGTCATGTCCGATTTGACGAATCGGTCTTTCCTTTTGCTGACTCACATTCACAGGTTGCTACGGAGCCACATGAGTCCACCATGCCATGGGCAGCCGGGGCTATTGTCCCATATGACCCGCCAGCTGCAACACCGCCTGAGTCCACCATCGTGGTCCATGGCACGGCACCGTCAGATCCGGAGCCAGTACCGCTAGCCATTGCACGCCCACCTCGGAGGCGTAAACGGCAGGTCCCACAAGACAGGCAACATGTCATGAGACTACGTCACATGACACGTGGCACAAGTGAGCCCTTACAGGCATTAAATATCAGTACTGACCCAACATGTTATTCACAGGCTGTGGGGCATCCACAGTGGCGTGATGCGATGGACCAAGAGTTCAATGCTCTTCTTCATAACAGTACTTGGAAACTTGTACCACCGCACCCGAGTATGAACATCATTGGATGTAAATGGGTGTTTCGTACAAAACGCACAGCAGATGGCACCGTAGAGCGCTACAAGGCGCGTCTCGTGGCAAAAGGATTTAATCAAGTGGTCGGGGAAGATTTTTTTGATACTTTTAGTCCCGTAGTCAAACCGACTACGGTACGCATGTTGTTCTCGATTGCCGTGTCGAGAGGATGGACTCTACGCCAGTTAGATGTCCACAATGCCTTCCTCAACGGTCACTTAGCAGAAACTGTTTATATGAAGCAACCGCCTGGCTACGAGGATCCAACACATCCAGAATATGTGTGTCATCTTCAGCGCTCCCTGTATGGCCTGAAGCAGGCCCCACGGGCTTGGTTCAAAAGGCTCCATGACTTTTTAGTTTCTGCAGGTTTCTCCCCATCGAAAACGGATGTCTCCCTCTTTCATTATTCCGCGGGGGCGTCACGTGTATTCCTGCTGGTCTACGTGGATGGCATTATTATGATGGGCGATGATGCTACTTTGATTGACAAGCTGTTACACCGGTTATCTACTACTTTTAAAATCCGTGACCTGGGTACTCCGAGTTTTTTCTTAGGGATCGAGACACTCAACCAGGATGGTAGCTTAATGTTGTCACAACGCCGCTACATGATGGACCTATTGAACCGAGCCGGTATGACATACTGTAAACCACTAGCTACTCCGACGTCAGTCACTCAAAGTGTCACACCCTCCACGCAGCCAAATGAAAATCCAACACAGTACAGGCGGCTAGTCGGGGCCTTACAATATCTGACTATCACCAGGCCTGACTTATCCTTTGCAGTCAACCGTCTCTGCCAGTTCATGCACTCCCCTACTGATGATCATTGGGTTTTGCTTAAACGTGTCCTACGGTACATCAAAGGGACACTCAACTACGGGTTACGATTATCACCTTATGTCGACTTCGGTACATGCCTTCTCCGACTCCGATTGGGCAGGATGTCCGGTAGACAGGAAGAGCACTAGCGGGTATGCCGTTTTTCTAGGCTCTAACCTAATTTCGTGGCTTTCCAGGAAACAACGAACTGTTGCGCGCTCTTCGACTGAAGCCGAATATAAGACTCTTGCAGATGTCTCGGCGGAAGTTACGTGGATTGTTTCTTTACTCCGTGAACTTGGTTTACATTCAGGGGATCCTGCAACGCTATGGTGTGATAACTTAGGAGCAACATATCTATGCGCCAACCCAGTTTTTCATGCCAGAACCAAACACGTCGAAATCGATTTCCACTTCGTCCGGGACAAAGTTGCATCCGGAGAATTTATTGTCAACTTTGTGTCTACCAAGGATCAGCTGGCAGATATTCTCACCAAACCGCTACCGGGGCCCAGATTTGCAGCTCTTCGAGACAAGCTCAACGTTGTTTCACATCCTTGTGCTTGAGGGGGTGTGTTAGTAATATTGTTAGTTTATTATTATAATTATTATTGAGCTTAGTAATTATGTAATAGTTGGCTTAGTCTTCTATGGCTAACCACTTAGATAGGAGTTCTTTACGTTTGTTATTTCCTTTAGTATTGTAACATCTTATCCTATCAGAATTGAATTTGATTTTCCCTATCTCATCCCGTCAAATCCGTCATTAACATATCGGATTCGATTAGACCCAATTAAACTCCTATTAGATGATATGGTTCAAATTCACCTTTATCAGATTAATTGGATGCAGGTTCATTCCAAATCTGCTCCAAACCCTTTGGCGCTCACCCCTAAGCTGTAGTTAGTAGTAAGGATGCTAGACTCTACTCTCCAGGTCACTACACATTTAAAAATATGTATAAATACTAATACATAAAATATTAAAAATTTTTGTTGTAAATTGTCAGGATGGCCGAGTGGTCTAAGGTACTAGACTCAAGTTCAGGTCCTTGTAAAAGGGCGTGGGTTCAAATCCCACTTCTGACAACCATTTATTGTTACTCTTTAAAATGTAATAGTACAAAAAATGAAAGGAATTCTCAAGAAAAAAAATACTTCACTTTTACATTATAAACAATCTATATAAAAAGTCTTCAAATAAATTAAAAATTTGTAATCATATGTCACACTTATAGAATGTATTAGTCTTTATATATAGGTCCGTGACATAGCAACAAAAATTGGTTTTACATGGAGTTAACATATATTTTCATAATTAAATTATAAGTTACATTAATAAAACTAACATTGTCAAATAACTTGAAATAAAATGCACAAGTTTTTAACAATTTTACATACATAATAATTATCGTGAAAAAAAAGTGTTAGGTACTTTTCTAAATGTAAAATAATCAATAACCGCATCAATTATCTAGGTATGATATGCTATAAGTACGTGTCGAGAACAAAGTAACCGTATAAGCATAATAAATGGAATTTAATACGAAGTATATCAAGAAACCATAGTGTATATAAAATTCTTATAATAGAGTCTAAGATTGGGTTTTATAATTTAATTATAATTTTTAAATCTTCTACATTTAGCATATATAAGGTTTTCGGTGTCTCATTCTTAAATGCCGTTTTCAACTTTCCACCTTCTACATTCATCAAATCAAATTTATTCTTCTTCATGGCATCACATCACAGATTCAACATTGCGATGAAGATGAATGATGACTAGTAATTTAAATTTTTCTGAAATTTAAATTAATTATTTGTATTTTTTAAAATGTGATATTTTGTTGTTTTATTTAATGGGATTCTTAAAAATTTGTGATTATGATTTTTGAATTCTTGAAAAATTGTATTATACTTTATTTTATTTTAAAGCTTCAAATCTGTCGTCCTATATATCCACATCCAATCCGTCAAATCCGTCATTAGCATATCGGATTCGATTAGACCCAATTAAACTACTATTAGATGATATGGTTCAAATTTTGGTCTAAGGCTGAGGACCAAAGTCAAGTTCTGGTCCTTGTAAAAGGGCGTGGGTTCAAATCCCACTTCTGACAACCATTTAATGCTACTCTTTAAAATGAAAGGAATTCTTAAGAAAAAAATACTTCACTTTTAGTATTATATAATACATTATAAACAATCTATATAAAAAGTCTTCAAATAAATTAAAAATTTGTAATCATATGTCACACTTATAGAATGTATTAGTCTTTATATATAGGTCCGTGACATAGCAACAAAAATTGGTTTTACATGGAGTTAACATATATTTTCATAATTAAATTATAAGTTACATTAATAAAACTAACATTGTCAAATAACTTGAAATAAAATGCACAAGTTTTTAACAATTTTACATACATAATAATTATCGTGAAAAAAAAGTGTTAGGTACTTTTCTAAATGTAAAATAATCAATAACCGCATCAATTATCTAGGTATGATATGCTATAAGTACGTGTCGAGAACAAAGTAACCGTATAAGCATAATAAATGGAATTTAATACGAAGTATATCAAGAAACCATAGTGTATATAAAATTCTTATAATAGAGTCTAAGATTGGGTTTTATAATTTAATTATAATTTTTAAATCTTCTACATTTAGCATATATAAGGTTTTCGGTGTCTCATTCTTAAATGCCGTTTTCAACTTTCCACCTTCTACATTCATCAAATCAAATTTATTCTTCTTCATGGCATCACATCACAGATTCAACATTGCGATGAAGATGAATGAAGACTTGTAATTTAAATTTTTCTGAATTTTAAATTATTTATTTGTATTTTTTAAAATGTGATATTTTGTTGTTTTATTTAATGGGATTCTTAAAAATTTGTGATTATGATTTTTGAATTCTTGAAAAATTGTATTATACTTTATTTTATTTTTAAAGCTTCAAATCTGTCGTCCTATATATCCACATCCAATCCGTCAAATCCGTCATTAGCATATCGGATTCGATTAGACCCAATTAAACTACTATTAGATGATATGGTTCAAATTCTGGTCTAAGGCTGAGGACCAAAGTCAAGTTCTGGTCCTTGTAAAAGGGCGTGGGTTCAAATCCCACTTCTGACAACCATTTAATGCTACTCTTTAAAATGAAAGGAATTCTTAAGAAAAAAAATACTTCACTTTTAGTATTATATAATACATTATAAACAATCTATATAAAAAGTCTTCAAATAAATTAAAAATTTGTAATCATATGTCACACTTATAGAATGTATTAGTCTTTATATATAGGTCCGTGACATAGCAACAAAAATTGGTTTTACATGGAGTTAACATATATTTTCATAATTAAATTATAAATTACATAAATAAAAATAATATTGTCAAATAACTTGAAATAAAATGCACAAGTTTTTAACAATTTTACATACATAATAATTATCGTGAAAAAAAAGTGTTAGATACTTTTCTAAATGTAAACTAATCAATAACCGCATTAATTGTCTAGGTATGATATGCTATATGTACGTGTCGAGAACAAAGTAACCGTATAAGCATAATAAATGGAATTTAATACGGAGTATATCAAGAAACCATAGTGTATATAAAATTCTTATAATAGAGTCTAAGATTGGGTTTTATAATTTAATTATAATTTTTAAATCTTCTACATTTAGCATATATAAGGTTTTACGTCTCTCTTTCTTAAATGCCGTTTTCAACTTTCCACCTTCATCATTCTTCAAATCAAATTTATTCTTCTTCATGGCATCACATCACAGATTCAACATTGCGATGAAGATGAATGAAGACTTGTAATTTAAATTTTTCTGAATTTTAAATTATTTATTAGTATTTTTTAAAATGTGATATTTTGTTGTTTTATTTAATGGGATTCTTAAAAATTTGTGATTATGATTTTTGAAATCTTAAAAAATTGTATTATACTTTATTTTATTTTTAAAGCTTCAAATCTATCGTCCTATATATCCACATCCAATCCGTCAAATCCGTCATTAGCATATCGGATTCGATTAGACCCAATTAAACTCCTATTAGATGATATGGTTCAAATTCACCTTTAGCGGATTAATTGGATGCGGGTTCATTCCAAATCTGCTCCAATCCCTTTAACGCTCACCACTAAGCTGTAGTTAGTAGTAAGGATGTTAGACTCTACTCTCCAGGTCACTACACACTTAAAAATATGTATAAATATTAATACATAAAATATTAAAAATTTTTGTTGTAAATTGTCAGGATGGCCGAGTGGTCTAAGGCGCCAGACTCAAGTTCTGGTCCTTGTAAAAGGGCGTGGGTTCAAATCCCACTTCTGACAACCATTTAATGTTACTCTTTAAAACGTAATAGTACAAAAAACGAAAGGAATTCTCAAGAAAAAAAATACTTCACTTTTACATTATAAACAATCTATATAAAAAGTCTTCAAATAAATTAAAAATTTGTAATCATATGTCACACTTATAGAATGTATTAGTCTTTATATATAGGTCCGTGACATAGCAACAAAAATTGGTTTTACATGGAGTTAACATATATTTTCATAATTAAATTATAAATTACATAAATAAAAATAATATTGTCAAATAACTTGAAATAAAATGCACAAGTTTTTAACAATTTTACATACATAATAATTATCGTGAAAAAAAAGTGTTAGGTACTTTTCTAAATGTAAACTAATCAATAACCGCATTAATTGTCTAGGTATGATATGCTATATGTACGTGTCGAGAATAAAGTAACCGTATAAGCATAATAAATGGAATTTAATACGGAGTATATCAAGAAACCATAGTGTATATAAAATTCTTATAATAGAGTCAAAGATTGGGTTTTATAATTTAATTATAATTTTTAAATCTTCTACATTTAACATATATAAGGTTTTAGGTCTCTCTTTCTTAAATGCCATTTTCAACTTTCCACCTTCTACATTCTTCAAATCAAATTTATTCTTCTTCATGGCATCACATCACAGATTCAACATTGCGATGAAGATGAATGAAGACTTGTAATTTAAATTTCTCTGAATTTTAAATTATTTATTTGTATTTTTTAAAATGTGATATTTTGTTGTTTTATTTAATGGGATTCTTAAAAATTTGTGATTATGATTTTTGAATTCTTGAAAAATTGTATTATACTTTATTTTATTTTTAAAGCTTCAAATCTGTCGTCCTATATATCCACATCCAATCCGTCAAATCCGTCATTAGCATATCGGATTCGATTAGACCCAATTAAACTACTATTAGATGATATGGTTCAAATTCTGGTCTAAGGCTGAGGACCAAAGTCAAGTTCTGGTCCTTGTAAAAGGGCGTGGGTTCAAATCCCACTTCTGACAACCATTTAATGCTACTCTTTAAAATGAAAGGAATTCTTAAGAAAAAAAATACTTCACTTTTAGTATTATATAATACATTATAAACAATCTATATAAAAAGTCTTCAAATAAATTAAAAATTTGTAATCATATGTCACACTTATAGAATGTATTAGTCTTTATATATAGGTCCGTGACATAGCAACAAAAATTGGTTTTACATGGAGTTAACATATATTTTCATAATTAAATTATAAATTACATAAATAAAAATAATATTGTCAAATAACTTGAAATAAAATGCACAAATTTTTAACAATTTTACATACATAATAATTATCGTGAAAAAAAAGTGTTAGATACTTTTCTAAATGTAAACTAATCAATAACCGCATTAATTGTCTAGGTATGATATGCTATATGTACGTGTCGAGAACAAAGTAACCGTATAAGCATAATAAATGGAATTTAATACGGAGTATATCAAGAAACCATAGTGTATATAAAATTCTTATAATAGAGTCTAAGATTGGGTTTTATAATTTAATTATAATTTTTAAATCTTCTACATTTAGCATATATAAGGTTTTACGTCTCTCTTTCTTAAATGCCGTTTTCAACTTTCCACCTTCATCATTCTTCAAATCAAATTTATTCTTCTTCATGGCATCACATCACAGATTCAACATTGCGATGAAGATGAATGAAGACTTGTAATTTAAATTTTTCTGAATTTTAAATTATTTATTAGTATTTTTTAAAATGTGATATTTTGTTGTTTTATTTAATGGGATTCTTAAAAATTTGTGATTATGATTTTTGAAATCTTAAAAAATTGTATTATACTTTATTTTATTTTTAAAGCTTCAAATCTATCGTCCTATATATCCACATCCAATCCGTCAAATCCGTCATTAGCATATCGGATTCGATTAGACCCAATTAAACTCCTATTAGATGATATGGTTCAAATTCACCTTTAGCGGATTAATTGGATGCGGGTTCATTCCAAATCTGCTCCAATCCCTTTAACGCTCACCACTAAGCTGTAGTTAGTAGTAAGGATGTTAGACTCTACTCTCCAGGTCACTACACACTTAAAAATATGTATAAATATTAATACATAAAATATTAAAAATTTTTGTTGTAAATTGTCAGGATGGCCGAGTGGTCTAAGGCGCTAGACTCAAGTTCTGGTCCTTGTAAAAGGGCGTGGGTTCAAATCCCACTTCTGACAACCATTTAATGTTACTCTTTAAAACGTAATAGTACAAAAAACGAAAGGAATTCTCAAGAAAAAAAATACTTCACTTTTACATTATAAACAATCTATATAAAAAGTCTTCAAATAAATTAAAAATTTGTAATCATATGTCACACTTATAGAATGTATTAGTCTTTATATATAGGTCCGTGACATAGCAACAAAAATTGGTTTTACATGGAGTTAACATATATTTTCATAATTAAATTATAAATTACATAAATAAAAATAATATTGTCAAATAACTTGAAATAAAATGCACAAGTTTTTAACAATTTTACATACATAATAATTATCGTGAAAAAAAAGTGTTAGGTACTTTTCTAAATGTAAACTAATCAATAACCGCATTAATTGTCTAGGTATGATATGCTATATGTACGTGTCGAGAATAAAGTAACCGTATAAGCATAATAAATGGAATTTAATACGGAGTATATCAAGAAACCATAGTGTATATAAAATTCTTATAATAGAGTCAAAGATTGGGTTTTATAATTTAATTATAATTTTTAAATCTTCTACATTTAACATATATAAGGTTTTAGGTCTCTCTTTCTTAAATGCCATTTTCAACTTTCCACCTTCTACATTCTTCAAATCAAATTTATTCTTCTTCATGGCATCACATCACAGATTCAACATTGCGATGAAGATGAATGAAGACTTGTAATTTAAATTTCTCTGAATTTTAAATTATTTATTTGTATTTTTTAAAATGTGATATTTTGTTGTTTTATTTAATGGGATTCTTAAAAATTTGTGATTATGATTTTTGAATTCTTGAAAAATTGTATTATACTTTATTTTATTTTTAAAGCTTCAAATCTGTCGTCCTATATATCCACATCCAATCCGTCAAATCCGTCATTAGCATATCGGATTCGATTAGACCCAATTAAACTACTATTAGATGATATGGTTCAAATTCTGGTCTAAGGCTGAGGACCAAAGTCAAGTTCTGGTCCTTGTAAAAGGGCGTGGGTTCAAATCCCACTTCTGACAACCATTTAATGCTACTCTTTAAAATGAAAGGAATTCTTAAGAAAAAAAATACTTCACTTTTAGTATTATATAATACATTATAAACAATCTATATAAAAAGTCTTCAAATAAATTAAAAATTTGTAATCATATGTCACACTTATAGAATGTATTAGTCTTTATATATAGGTCCGTGACATAGCAACAAAAATTGGTTTTACATGGAGTTAACATATATTTTCATAATTAAATTATAAATTACATAAATAAAAATAATATTGTCAAATAACTTGAAATAAAATGCACAAGTTTTTAACAATTTTACATACATAATAATTATCGTGAAAAAAAAGTGTTAGATACTTTTCTAAATGTAAACTAATCAATAACCGCATTAATTGTCTAGGTATGATATGCTATATGTACGTGTCGAGAACAAAGTAACCGTATAAGCATAATAAATGGAATTTAATACGGAGTATATCAAGAAACCATAGTGTATATAAAATTCTTATAATAGAGTCTAAGATTGGGTTTTATAATTTAATTATAATTTTTAAATCTTCTACATTTAGCATATATAAGGTTTTAGGTCTCTCTTTCTTAAATGCCGTTTTCAACTTTCCACCTTCATCATTCTTCAAATCAAATTTATTCTTCTTCATGGCATCACATCACAGATTGAACATTGCGATGAAGATGAATGAAGACTTGTAATTTAAATTTTTCTGAATTTTAAATTATTTATTTGTATTTTTTAAAATGTGATATTTTGTTGTTTTATTTAATGGGATTCTTAAAAATTTGTGATTATGATTTTTGAAATCTTAAAAAATTGTATTATACTTTTTTTTATTTTTAAAGCTTCAAATCTATCGTCCTATATATCCACATCCAATCCGTCAAATCCGTCATTAGCATATCGGATTCGATTAGACCCAATTAAACTCCTATTAGATGATATGGTTCAAATTCACCTTTAGCGGATTAATTGGATGCGGGTTCATTCCAAATCTGCTCCAATCCCTTTGGCGCTCACCCCTAAGCTGTAGCTAGTAGTAAGGATGCTAGACTCTACTCTCTAGGTCACTACATATTTAAAAATGTATAAATACTAATACATAAAATATTAAAATTTTTTGTTGTAAATTGTTAGGATGGCCAAGTGGTTTAAGGTGCTAGATTCAACTTATTGTCCTTGTAAAAGGGTGTGGGTTCAAATCCTACTTTTGACAACCATTTTAATGCTCTTTAAAATGTAATAGTACCAAAAACGAAAGGAATTCTCAAGAAATAAATACTTCACTTTTGGTATTATATAATACATTATAAACAATCTATATAAAAAGTCTTCAAATAAATTAAAAATTTGTAATCATATGTCTCACTTATAAAATGTATTAGTCTTTATATATAGATCCGTGACATAGCAACAAAAATTGGTTTTACATGGAGTTAACATATATATATATATATATATATATATTTTTTTTTTTTTTTTTTTTTTTTTTTTTTTTGTAGCAACTTTTTTTTTTTTTTTATTTCAACTTCCCTTTTATATTTTCAATTTTCTTTTTGTTCCATTTCAATAAATCATTTTTTTTTTTAAAGCAAAATGGCCATTTGGCCTTACAACAAAATAAAGCTACAGAGGCTACAAGCCAAGACTAGACACAAACCATTTACCAAGGCCGCAACCCTGATCTACTTCCGGATTGCTTACCAAGTATGGCTTCCCCCACCTCCATTCATAGCACCCTCCATTCTTGTCTTTCATGTCTGTGCATCATTGGTTCATCCCTTCCTATCATCTTGCCATTGGTCTAGTGTTTCTTGCCTCATTCCAGCAAACCCATCATGCTTATAAGAAGGTCATGAGCAATGCCCCTAGATGAGTCACCCTATGCGAACCCTACGCCCCCACCCCTAAAGCGCGAGGTCAACCCCCCCGCACGGCAAACCGTGTTTTAGCCGGAGGGGTCACTTATGCCCCCACTAAAGGCAATGGGACCCACCCTTAGTCCACAAGATGATACCCCTTATTGATACCAAAGTACTTGCATAAGGGGATCATTTGACCTTGTGAGCTAAGCAATGGTAGCCTAGAGCCTCTACCCTTAGGGTGCGAGCCAGCTCAACCCCGTACAGATCTCTGCATTTTTACCGGGGCAAGCTTATGTAGTTCAACACCCTAAGCAATAGAGAAGCTCCACCACCAAACCATCAATCCATCACCCTAAGCAAGCACTCATTTTCCTTTTCATTCTCATTTTCATTTTCATTCCAGCAATTCTATGCCTTCTTTTTCCTTTTTCCTGTTTTAAATCCAACCAAACTGCCATACCCAGCATCCACACAGAGATCACATCTATGGGCATTGCAGTCCTCTTATTTTACAATCATAGAACAACCAACAGACTTCAAACCCCCAAAAGACATAGCCAGGAACCCCCATCCTTGGCTCACAAGATGGAACCCCTTGTTGGTACAGCTGCACTTTCACAAGGGGACCATTTAGTCCCATGAACCAAGCAATGGAGCCCAAGGATGAACCAATGATGTCTAGACCTGCAAGCCAAGTAAAACCAACAAACATTCCACAAACCAAAGGGGAAGCCACACTTACCAAGCAAGCCTTGGCAGATCAGGGCTTTAACTTCAGCATCAGGTCAGTCTGTAGCCTTCCTCAAGCTTCTGCAACTCCAGCTCTAGTTCATATCCTGTAGAAACCCTCAGGTCCAGCACTTTAACATATATTTTCATAATTAAATTATAAATTACATAAATAAAAATAATATTGTCAAATAACTTGAAATAAAATTCACAAGTTTTTAACAATTTTACATACATAATAATTATCATGAAAAAAAATGTTAGGTACTTTTCTGATTTTAAATTAATCAATAATTGCATTAGTGTCTTAAAAAATAAACAAATATAATTTATAAAAATGAATAAATAATTTAAAATCGAAATGAATAAACACTCGTAATCAACTTACTAAAAATGATAATCAAGTTACTATAAACATCTCAAAGAATCTTGTGTTTGATGACCGGACTAAGCATATTGAGGTGAATTGTCAGTGTGGGACAATTCCAGATTCAACAAGGTAGGGTTGCTCTCTACGATGTATGTTCGAAGTGGCGATCAACTAGCAGATCTATTTACAAATGAGCTTAGTGGGATCTGAGAGTGGAGTATATTTGTAACAAGTTGGGTATGGTCAATATTTTTTTATGCACCCCTGTGGAGTATATTTAGGAATTGTAATTTCAGTTTTCTAAGTATATTTGCATTTTCTAGTCTAGTCAATAAATGAGTTTTGTTTTCACCAAAGCATACTCTATTGTAGCAAATTAAAGATTCAAGCATATAATGTAGTGTTATCGTTTTACCATCTAATTATGGGTATTTACCAACTTCATGTAACTGATGAACTCATTTTGTACCTTTGCTTGCTTATGAATAATCTTATATATATTGCATTGTTTCTTGATAAAATCAAGGGCTGTTGTGTTGATTTAGGAGTTGTATGTCTTTGTAATAGGAGTTACCTCTCATTACTTATGAAGCATTTACACTTGGCCACTTGCAAACGTAATGGTATAATTTGTTACTTTATTCAGCATTTATGTTCATCTGTTCCACTGTTTTTTCTTTGACATGTAATGCTGTGCAACATGGTGAGAAACTCTGATTATTATGGTTGAATTTTTATATTTTGAGGTCTTATTATTTCTCGAAAAACTATTACTCAAAGGTGTATATATAATAGTTGGATCTGGTTTGGGTTTCTGTTTATTGGTTTCAGTCTTATTACTGCAAACTTGCTGGTAGTTAGTTTCTTTAGTTTATGGGATAACTTGATTAAAATAGACAATGGTGAGTGTTGGTTTCGTGACTTGGGGTAGTACCAACATAACCGATCGAATCGATAAAATATATAAGTAATTTGAGAGAAAAAAGGAAGAGACACAACAATTTGAACGTATAAACCGTATTGTAAAAATCACAGGTGGTCTTTTTGGGCGGTGCCAAACTTGAAATTCATTATTTTGTAGTTGATTTTGTACATGTATCATCGTCTCCAGAGAGATGGAGCCCTCTTCAACTTGTTTTTGACTTCCGCTTTTATAGTAGAAGAAATGGGTAATAAATGGTAATAATGGGCAATAATGGAATTTTATGGGTGATAAATGGGAAATAATGGGGTTTAATGGGTGTAAATGAGAAATAATGGGTAATAATTAGAATAGTTATGAGTAATTAATTGGAGGTTATGAAAGGATAATTAGGGAGCCGCAAATTATGCTTCGCAACCGAATGCACCTTGCAAGGTGCATACGGTTGCAAAACGGCGCCGTTTTGGTTAAAAAAACGCGCGTCCCACTTAAAGAAGAAATCAGGTTCGATTCTCGGCAATAGTATTTTAATATATCCAGAAATTCATAACTATATAACCACAATTTCATAACTATATATCCACAATTTCATAACTATATATCCACAGTGAATGACTGAAGTAAAAATCCACAATGAATTAATGAATGAAGTAAAAATCCACAATGAATGAACTAAATATCCACAATATATGATTGAACTAAATATCCACAATGAATGAACTAAATACCCATAAATTCAAAACTATATAACCACAATTTCATAACTATATATCCACAATTTCATAACTATATATCCACAGTGAATGAATGAAGTAAAAATCCACAATGAATGAACTAAATATCCACAATATATGATTGAACTAAATATCCACAATGAATGAACTAAATATCCATAAATTCATAACTATATAACCACAATTTCTTAACTATATATCCACAATTTCATAATTATATATCCACAATAATGCTATTGCTGAGAATCGAACCTGATTTTTTTTTTTTAAGTGGGACGCGCGTTTTTAATCAAAACGACGTCGTTTTGAACCATATGCACCATGCGCATGGTACATTCGGTTGCACAGCATAACTATTGTTAGGGAGCTAAGGTTGACTGATCATGTCCCGAGATTGTCGAGCTCGACTACTTGCTAGCTAGGTGGTACCGATCGGGTACCCATGCTGGGCATCCATCAGTGAGCTTAAATTTTCTAACCAAGACATGCATGCTGTCATGGTCAAATTTTGGTGATCGAATTTCCAGACTGTAAACTCTTTTGATTGATAGCTTTCTGAATTATTGAAGGTGAAATTGGATCTTTTCCATACAAGAAGCCAATGAAGGGTGGAGAGGTTTATTAGAACCTTAGCTTGCCAATCATAACCCTTTCTGAAGCACCCTGTAATGTTCAATGGAAACAGTGGCGGATCCAGAAATCTTTTTTAGTGGGGGTGAAAGATTAAAGCTAACAATATATTTTGAAAAGAAAATAAAACACTTAAAGACCGAGTCATAAATATTGTTGACTAGAGATGAAAAAATTAAAATACATTAAGATAAAAAAATATTTAAAACAAAATTATTTAGATAAATAGTTTGAATGAAAAACACGTTATAAATCACTCATCTCACTATTAATATTAAAAAATAAAAATAAAAAAAGAAGAAGAAGAAGAAGTCACAATGTTACAAATAAAAAGTCCAATTAGAATTCTCACTATCTAAAAACATAATAAGTCTCAATCAAAGTTATGTCCCTAATTTATGTCCATGTTTTTAATACTAATCATTTTGTACATTGTGTTTTTAGAGTTGTACTATATAATTCTTTGGACAAAAATACCACTACTGTTATAACTTCTCTTATCTTTTTCATTATTGTTACCATGCACATGTATCCACCATATATTTTCTTATATTCTTTATGATAATAATATTTGTAGATATTATTAGGGGTGCGCAAACTTCGGATAATTTTCGGTTAACCAATCGAACTGACAAAGTTTGGTTAACCGTTTTCGAACCAAACTTTTTCGGTTTGGTAAATGGTTAAAGGAATTTTAAAACTTCGGTCAACGGTTAATTCGGTTCGAAAGGTAGGTTAACCGAAGTTTTTGATATATATATATATATATATATATATATATATATATATATATATATATATATATATATATATATATAATATAAATATAAATACTAAATTGAAGTTATGGATGTTTGGAGTTTATAATTCATGTTTTTTTATATTTTGTTATGAATTTATTATGATATGTATTTTATTTTAATTGGATTTATTATTTTAGATGTTATTTTTAGAATTTTAAATTTTAGCTTTAAAAAGTTCGGTTAATCGGTTAACCGAAAAAAAATTCGATTCGGTGAATTCGGTAGAGCAAACTTCGGTTCGGTTAACGGTTAAAGAAAAAAACTTCGGTTAAAATGGTTCGGTTAACCGATTGAACACCCAAAAATATTATATATTGAATTATTATAATAAATAAATTTGATTTCATATAATTTTAATTAGTATTTTTTTTTTTGAAAGGAAACTCGTAAAATTACTCTAAAGCATAACCACAATACAAGGTGGTGGGATAGCCTCCCACACGGCAAGACCAGAGTGTGAACCTGTCGCTCGAGCTAACACATGAGCTACACGGTTCGCTGACCTCCTGACATGGCGAATCCGCACATTCCCAATGTCAGTTGCAATGACTCTACATTGCTTAACTACCATACCAACATAAGACAAATCGAGACAATTTGAACTAAAACTAAGGCACAAATTCAAACAATCTAACTCAACAAAATAGACATTCATGGGACGATTCTTCAACCAAGATAGAGCCTCCTTGAATGCTAGGGCCTCGGCAAGATAAGCTTGTGTCACACCCGGTAACCTCCCGGCATAAGCTGCAATAAAACCACCGTTATGATCTCTTAGCACCACCCTGAACGTCGCAAAACCCCCATGCACTGCAGCATCTATATTACATTTTATTGCACCCTCTGGTGGCGCCACCCAAGCATGAGCAGTAACGTGTTGTTGATTCAAAGAAGAGGTTGCCAAACAATCTCATGCTCCTACCTCACTTGCAACATAATTATGAAGCTGTGACATAGTCCATTGAATCCCGTTCCACACCACATCATTTCTAACCTTCCACATAACCCACAGCCTTGCAGCCATGAGTACTGCCTGCGCTTCATCTTGATCATTCAAAAACAAGTCCACAAACTGTGCCACACTCCTACCATTCAATAAAGTAGTGACACCCCACAGTTGAAGAGCCATAGGACAATCACATAAAATATGAGAAATGGTTTCCTCCCCAGCTGAACACAGCGGACAACCACCCCCAATAAACACCCTTTTCTCTTTCAGAACCTCTTTCACAGGCAAGATCCCCCTTATGCACCGCCACAAGAATACCCTAACCTTCGGTGGCACCTTTAGCCGCCACAACTTATGCCAAGAGACAAGACTAGGCACATGCGTTAACACACTGCTCTCGGTTAGGAGCCTGTACCCATGCTTCACCGTATATTGGCCCCGTAGATCGTTTCTCCAGTACCATACATCACATTGATCCAATGCCACCGGCGTAGCCAAGACCCTATCAACATCTGTTTGCAGCAAAAGATCCCTCAACAAGTCTTGGTCCCATGCACCGTCATTAGACATGAGGTTAGACACCATGGCATATCTCAACTCCTCATAACATTCCGTGTCCAGCTTTGGATTCTCCACATCCGCCAACCAACAATCACCCCAAACGAATGTGTCCCTTCCATTCCCAATCCTTCTACCTACCCCATCCCTCAGCAGATTCTGTGCAGCCACAATGCTTCTCCATAAGTAGCTGGGATTATGACCCAATGAAGCCGAAAGAAAACCCCCATTAAGGAAGTACTTTGCTTTGAAAATCCTGCATACAAGAGAATTTGGAGAGGTGAGAATACGCCAACCCTGCTTAGCCAACAAAGCCACATTAAACTCATGCATTCTCTTGAACCCCATCCCCCCTAAGTGTTTCGGCTTGGCCAACCGTGCCCAACTTAACCAATGAATCCCCCTCCTATCGGACTCCCCATTCCCCCACCAAAAGTTACTCATAGTACTCTCAATAGCATTACATGTCGCTCTGGGCAATAGAAAGACAGACATGGCAAAAAATATAAATATTGGTTTGTTAGTTATTTCAAAAAATATAAATATTGGGCATATGTTTTTGCGCATCGCGCATAGAAAAGACTAGTTAATATTAAAAAATGCCAAAAACAAAATTTCACTCATCTCACTATTAATATTTAAAAATAAATAAATAAAACCACAATGTTAGAAATAAAAAATCCAATTAAAATTCTCACTATTGGTTTTAAAAAAATTCGAAATCAAATTTTTTTGCTAGGATTCAAACTGCGGACCATCTTATCTTCTTATCTCATATTACATATAATTAATAGTTTTACCATCTAAGTCAAATTAACCTTTGCATAAATTTTGATATATTTAATATATATACATAAATATGGGTGGGGGAGTGGGGGGCAGCTGCCCCCATTGTGGCTCCGCCACTAATCGCGATATTGGTCATTTTAAAATATGTTGAGTCAAGACGTACTCATCCTATATTCCTATCAATTTATAGGCCCGGGGTAAAGTAAAACACCATTAATATATGAAATTAACGTATATGAAATGCAGATGAATCATTGAGAGAGATAGAGAGTTGCTAGGAGTTAACCTGCACACATAAGGAAACATGTTGAGCATAGATTAGAATAAATATACATAAATATGTAGTCTCTTTTTCCTCCAAAACATGAAACAAGCACCCGTTATCTATATATTTCCAAAGATGCATTCAACTTGTATTTGGGCATATTTCACCACCACCGTATTCTGGGTATATTTACCCCCTTTTGGATATAAAACTAATTTTATATGAAATGCGTATTCCATTGATTTATATAGAGCCCACAACCGCTATTAATCTAGGTTGTTCATAATATGACATTAGTACAGTCACTTCCAGCATTGAGTCATGAGCAATGATCCGGTGGTTCCACGCTTGCCCTTGCCCATGGTCGAGCATATGTTAAGTGTGCTATGCAACATTATTCACAAGTATTTAATGATTCTTTAAACAATAAATTTTTCTTTTAAGTTTACAACTTTTTAAATTAAATGAACTAAGTTAGTCAAAATCTATATATCTATATCTATATCTATATATATATATATATATATAAAAGTAAAATCCTCCTAACAAATTTTCCCCCCAAAACTTTTGTAGTAAAATTTATTTGGTAAGTAAATGTCAAATGGAAATTAAATAAATAAATAAATAATAATAATAATGTTATTACCTTAAATAAATAAATTATTATACTTTCCCTTAAATAAATAAATTATTATACTTTCCTTTTGAATTATTATTTTTCTACCCATAAATACAAGAGCTTCTTCAACCAAAGAATCTCAGAGTCATCTTTCTGCTTTCTTTTTGTATGAATTCTCTACATTTTTCTAACTATATTCTCACGTACTTCAATATGTTTTGCAGTTTGGACATCATAAATAGCTTCATCAACGATATCTTCTTGAAGCTCGCCCAAGAGGTGACTCGCTTGGCCCACTACAACAAGAAGCCGATAATCACTTCCCGCGAGATCCAGGCCGGCATGAGATTGGTTCTTCCTGGCAAATTGGTAAAGCACGTTGTCTCTCTAAAAACACTAAAGCAGTCACCATATTTACAAGCTCTTAGATGAAATCATTTAAATCTATGTTTCCTTTTTATATAATCTCAATTAGGAATTAATAGATGTAAAGTAACTTGGATTTGAGTTTAATTTCATATTATTCTTCCAAAAGGTTTAATTTCATATTATAAGTATTGTTATCTACCTTCAACTATCAGTGAATCGATTAACATTCTCAAAAAAAAAAAAAAAAATTGAATGTCTATATCTACGTGCATTTAAGATGCGACATGTGTATGATTCATTAGGCTTTGAGGCAGGAGAACACATCTGGGTACATTGCATATTAGTGGATCTGTATCTCACTGCAAAAAAATATCCATACAATTAATTAATTAATATAATTACAATTATCATTATTCTAATTCAAAAAAAAAAAACTAAAGAATTAAGTGTAATAATGAAATTTGTTATTAATATTATGTTACTAATTGACACAGAAATCAGACTAAAAGAAAAACAAAATTAATATTAAAAATGGACTTGAATTAAAAAAATGTGCTTAATAAGTAAATAACTAATTTGCTAGACAGAAAATTAGGGTAAAGGAAAAAGAAAATGATTATTAAACATTGTACCAGATTGTTTTTATGATTGAAAATGAATATTACAAACGTGCCAGATTGTTTTTATGACCAGAAATAAGAATGAATTTTACACACGAGAATCTATTATTAATATTCTGTTATACTAATAGGCATGGGAATCATGTCAAATGAAAAAAGGATTTAATATTAAAAATTTATTGGAAATATAACACAGTTTTCCCTACGAAAAAATTAGTAACCACCAAATGAAATATTAGGAAAATATTATGAAGAAAAAAGAAATGGAAACAAATATTAACTCTTTCTATGAATGAAAAAATGAAACGAATATATCCATATTTCACTTAAAATATAATCAGTAATTATATTATTATAATTATATTAATTATTTATGAAGAAAAAAGGAAATGAATATGAAAGGATAAAAATAAAATTTAGACACGAAAATCTATTATTAATATTCTGTTATACTAATAGACACGAGAATTAGGCCAAATGAAAAAAAAAAAAGATTTAATATTAAAAATTTATTGAAAATATAACACCGCTTTCCCTACGAAAAAATTAGTAACCACCACGTGAAATATTAGAAAAAATTATGAGGGAAAAAAAAAAATGGAAATGAATATTAACTCTTTCTATGAGTGAAAAAGGAAATGAATATATTCATATTTCACTTAAAATATAATCAGTAATTATATGATTATAATTATTATAATTATATTAATATTAATTATTTATGAAGAAAAAATGAAATGAATATATTAATAGTTTACTGGAAATATAATTAGTAATTATATTTTTTTTTAATTATATTACTTTTTAATTATGTGGAAATGAATATTAATTCTTTTTATGAACCAGAAAGGAAATGAATATTTCACAAAGAAATCTGTTATTAATATCATGTTACTAATCGACATGGAAATCATGTCAATTAATCGACAATTATTAGAAAAATGAATAAAAATCAATATTAATTCTTTTTATGAAGGAAAAAAAAAGAAATATATATATATATATATATATATATATATATATATATATATATATATATATATATATATATATATATATATATATATTCAAAAGGAAATGAAATATGAAGAAAAACGAATGAATATGTTTATATTTCACTAAAAATATAACATAGCTTTTGGCACAGAAATCAGACCAAAAGAAAAAAGAAATTAATATTAAAAATGGACTCGAATTAAAAAAAAATGTGCTTAATAAGTAAATAACTAATTTGCTACACAGAAAATTAGGGTAAAGGAAAAAGAAAATGATTATTAAACACGTACCAAATTATTTTTGTGATTGAAAATGAATATTACAAACGTACCAGATTGTTTTTATTACCAGAAATAGGAATGAATTTTACACACGAAAATCTATTATTAATATTATGTTACTAATAGGCATGGGAATCATGCCAAATCAAAAAAGGATTTAATATTAAAAATTTATTGGAAATATAACACAATTTTCCCTACAAAAAAAAATTAGTAACCACCAAATGTAATATTAGGAAAAAATTATGAAGGAAAAAGAAATGGAAACAAATGTTAACTCTTTCTATGAATGAAAAAGGAAATGAATATATCCATATTTCACTTAAAATATAATCAGTAATTATATTATTATAATTATATTAATTATTTATGAAGGAAAAAGGAAATGAATATGAACAGAAAAAAATGAATTTTACACACGAGAATCTATTATTAATATTTTGTTACTAATAGACACAGGAATCAGGCCAAATGAAAAAAAGATTTAATATTAAAAATTTATTGAAACTATAACACCGCTTTCCCTACGAAAAAATTAGTAACCACCACATGAAATATTAAGAAAAAATTACTAAGTAAAAAGAAATGAAAATGAATATTAACTCTTTCTATGAGTGAAGAAGGAAATGAATATACTCATATTTCATTTAAAATATAATCAGTAATTATATGATTATAATTATTATACTTATATTAATTATTTATGAAGGAAAAATGAAATGAATATATTAATATTTTATTGGAAATATAATCAGTAATTATATTTTTATAATTATATTATTTTTTAATCATAAAGGAAATAAATATTTCACACAGAAATCCGTTATTAATATCCTAATGACATGGAAATCAGGCCAATTAATCGATAATTATTAGGAAAAATGAATCGAAATCAATATTAATTCTTTTTATGAAGGAAAAAAAAAAGAAATGAATATATTCGAAAGGAAATGAAATATTAAGAAAAACGAATGAATATGTTTATATTTTACTGAAGATTGTGAAGATGCGATCGAGGATATAACGATGGTAAATTTGATAATTTTGTAAGATTTTCTTAAACTTAGAGTTAGTATGTTGACTTCGAGATTTGTACATGTTATATCAAGTTTACCAGTATGTAATATATACAGATCAAAGACAACATGTGTCCAATACTGTTTACAATCAAGAAAATGTAATTTTCTTTAAAAAGAATAAGCAAGGTCTCTAACTTGCATACAATCTTACAAAGCTAACAGATGTGATTCACTCAGCAGAATATCTACTAATCAACTGAATTACAAAAAATGCACATATCATATTTATATGGGAAAAAAATACTGTAGCTCCCAAACATTGTGCTATGTGTTCAAACTGCAATGCTCCTCATATTTCAGACTATCTATTATCAAGCCACGTGATGATGATGATAAGAGCATTACCTTTTTAGCCCAATCAACCAATGCTTCTTTGACCTTTTCAATTGAGAGTGACTTTCCAGTCCCTCGACACCCAAAAACATACAAACTTCCCGCCTTCCCCTGCTCAACACATTGTTTGCAAAATTCCAGAGCACGATTTTGCTCAGCATCTCAACACATTATGGTTGATGGAGCAATAGATACATGCAATGCCTCCTTCATAGCATTTAATTGCTCGGGATCTATTTTTACAGAAGATAAAAATAGTAAATCACACATCACTAGAGAGCTACAGTGATATTATATCCTTCAGAACACATAACTAAACAAAATTCAAACTAAATTTTTTTTAAAAAAAAAACCCTGTATACGCAGATTCGGGTCCGATTCTTCTATAACGAATGGTCTGGTTTCTTCAACTCCTCTGTCGGTGGAAAGGTCTCCGGCGAAATTGAAGTCGCCTCGGCAATGCCTTATTGACAGTCCGGCGATGCCTCATTCCATAGTAATATTATACCTTAATTATAAAAATTCTACCTAATAATTTTAGTATTAAATGTCATACAATAATTACCATAAACAATGTTTAATAATTGACAAATTCAATTAGGCAATAAAAATTACTATTATAAAATCTTTGGTAATATGTACACATTATTTTTTTTATTTCGGTTTAATAATATTATATCTTATTTATAAAAATTCAAAATAATACATTTAGTACTATTGAATATTGATTGACTAAAAATTATCTTAATTATTAAAGCAATTAATATGTATTTAACTTTAAAAAGTTTTCAAATATATGAATTATTATACATAGCAGCATGGAATTAATTAGTAGGACAATTATAAGGTAATCTAATTAATAATTTACTTTTTAAATTATATTCCCTTTTTAATAATGAATATTTTCTTAAAGTATATACACAGATTATGCTTATCAATATAGAATTAAAAGTGTATAGATGTATAATATTATTAGTACAAAATCAATTATACTTGCCTTAATAATTAATTAATAATATTATTGCCTAATAATTATGTGTTGTCACCTTTTTTGGAGTAATTATTATGGTAATTTATATACATATATATTTTTATACTTAATGTATAATATTATTGGGCACAAAATAAATATACGTACCTTAATATATATAGATTATTTTTAATATAATTTCCTAATTTATTAAAGGTAATTATTCTCATAATTTTTCTTTCCTTCTTTTGTGTAATTATTATGGTAATGTATTTAAATATTGGAAGAGAAAAAATGTTATAATTAATATAATTAATGAAATTATTATTGTAATTGTCACAATGTTTGGTAATTATAAATAATATAATTAAGAAATTTGAGAAATATAAGATTTCTTCCGTAGAAATATTTGTGACAATTTCATTAAACTATAATTAATAAAATATAAAATATAATTAAAGAAATGAAATTATAAAATTAACAAAACATGAATATTTATAATTTTTTTTAAATATACATACATACACTTTTTAAATTTCTAAATATAATTTTTTTAAGTATAAATCTATCAATATAAATTAAAATTAATGAAATTATATTATAATTTTCCTATATACATATTAATAAATATTATGTGTATATACAATGTATTATACAATCATATAAGGATATGCGTCCGATTAGAGTTTATATTTATTCATACAAAATTTAGAATTTACATTTTTATTGATTTCTAAATACAATTCTCTTAGTTATTATTATTCATATTTTTAGATATAATATATATATATATATATATATATATATATATATATATATATATATATATATATATATATATATATATATATATAATACAATTTGGAATAAATCAACTTAATTATATGAATTTTTTCTATAAATTTATCTAAATATGTACATGATTAGAGATTTTCCAGATTATATTAACCATACAAAATTTAAATTTAAATTTTGTATGTTATGAAAATAGATACTTGACCAAATATATAAAAGTCCAACTATATTATTATATTGTATATTTTAACATTTTTTTATTTTTTATTTTAATTTTAAATTCATAAAAACAAAAAAAAAAAAAACAAAAAAAAAAAAACAAAAAAAAATCCGTGCAACACACAGGTAAAACACTACATTTAAAAAAAAATACAATTTCATAAATATCATAAATTAATTGGTACAATATCATTTATATTTATAACAATTAAAGAAAAAAATAAATAATTTCAAATATATGAACCAATGATTTCAAAATGAAACTAATATACAGTTACAAATAAATATAGCATGATTAGATTTACTTTAATTAGTTTTAATTTCCTTAATGATATGACTTTTCTTTATCAGCTTTTTGTGGGAGACTAACAGGGCGTTTGGTTGGAGGGGAAATTATGTGGGAAAGGAATTGTAATTCCATGGGAGTTGAATTACTGGGAATAAAGTGGGAATATAAATTCCAGTGTTTGGTTGACAGGAATAGAATTACTTGGAATTTTCATTCCAATGTTTGGTATACATGGGAATTGAAAGGGAATAAGTAGTATAAAGTCAAAAATGTCCATTATTATTGTTAGACATTAATTTTAGGTTAAAAAATGAATGGGTAATTTTGACTCATCACTATCTTTTTTTTTCCCGGGAATTAAAATCCCAGGGGGGACATGGGATTTTAATTCCATGAAAATGGGAGAATTGCAATTCCCTCAAACCAAACTACGGAATTTAATGACATTTGGAATTAGGTGGGAATTAAGTGGGAAGGAAATATAAAATCCCTCCAACCAAACGCCCTGTAAGGGAGTGTTTGAGTTGCTGGAAATTATTATTATTTTTTGAATACTTACTAATAAAAAAATTAAAATATGTTTTACCCCCCCCCCCCCCCCCCCCCCCCAATAACATGTGTAAATCTTATATTTTTTAAAATTACAATTTGATAAATATTATAAATTAATTAGTAGAATATCATTTCTGTTTATAAATTATAATAATTAAAAAAAATTCATATATGTGAACCAATGATTTCAAAATGAAATTAATATACAGTTACAAATAAATATAGCATGATTTGATTTACTTTAATTAATTTTAATTTCCTTAATGAAATGGCTTTTCTTTTATCAGTTTTTTTATCGGAGACTAATGTAGTGTTTGGATTGCTATAAATATTTTAAAATAAAAATTCATACTAATAAAAAATCATTTTAAAATATTTTTTTAACCCCTCATAACATGTGTAAATCTTATATTTTTAAAAAATATAATTTGATAAATATCATAAATTAATTAGTACAATATCATTTCTGTTTATAATAATTAAAGAAAAAATAAATAATTGAAATATGTGAACCAATTATATCACAATAAATCTTTTAAAATTTAAAACAAAAGAACGGAAATTAAAAATAGAACGAAAATATTTCAATAATAATATTCTACATCATCAAGTAAAAGTAAATTAAAAATGAAAAGATAATATTTCAATAATAATATTCTACATCATCAATAGTAAAGGCATATTTTAAACAATAGTAAAAGTAAATTAAAAATGGAACGGAAATATTTCAATAATAATATTCTACATCACCAATTAAAAATAAAACTGAAATTAGGTAAAAATACCATTGCATATGATATTCTAATTGATTAATTGACGGAAAATAAAAAGAATAATTGGTTGAAAATGAATATGATATTACTAATTGACTGATATTTTACGATGATATATTTTCACCCGAGTCACCCATTCTAATGGACTGAAGATGTTAGCTATAAACGAGGACGGACAAGATTATGTTGTTACTACCAATGTCGTCTACCGTATGAGGTTTTAATAATGTGTAAATACAATTGGTGATATTATGTTTTTTTTTTAATGACAAAATTGCTATATATCTACACACAAAAAAAAAATTAAAAAAATTTTAAAGCAATTTAGTCAAAAAATATATATATATTTTTCATACAAATGAATTAGGATAGCAATTCATTCCTATAACTGAGTTGCTAAAGAATGAGCACGTTTGCCTAATTTATAAAAATACTAAACAATGATAAATAAAAGCTTCAAAGTTACAACACTGCATGCGTATATCTACACATTAGCTATTAATTTGAGCAATTATTTGTTTAAATTCAAGCAACGATAACATCAAAACATATAAACGATCCAAACTATATCTTCAATTGCACTATATAATATTTAATGGTCTAATTTAAATAATTATATATCAATCCAGATATTCTTAATATATTACAACAAATTCACGGGCGAAATCATATCTTTAATTGCACTATATAATATTTGAGTTATTACTGAAAAAATCAGTCTTTAATCACGGTTAATTGTATGTCACTTTTTTCCGAGTCACCCATCCTGATAGTCTGATAGTTTTAACTTTAGACGATGATGGATAAAATTCCGTTACTACTACCAATGTCGTCTAGCTATAAAGAGATTTTCAATAATGTATAATTTAAGCCATTGATATTATGTTTTTTTTTATATACGAAAATGACAAAATTGCTATATATATAGCTGATCTACATAGAAAATATATCTTCCGTATAAATAATTTATATAACTGAGTTGCTAGACAACGAGCTAATTAGCCCAATTAATACAAATTATAAACACTGATATATAAAATCTCTAAAGTTGCAACACCGAATGCGTATATCTACACGTTAGCTATTAATTGGGCAATTATTTATTCGAATTCAAGCATTGATAACATCAGAAAACATAATCGGTGCAACTCAATTCTTCAATTATATTATATAATATTCGATTTTATAATTTATACAATTGTATATCGATATAAATATTTTTAAAATTTTATAACAAATTCATTCCGTGCAACGCACGGGCGCAAATACTAGTTGAAATAGAATACTAAACTTACCAAAATGATATAATATAATAATTTTTACCACAAAAAAATGGTATTTTTCAAGTTCTTTCATACATATTCATATACAAATTATTCACCAAATTTTTAATATCAATTTCTTTCAAAAGTTTATTATCAATGGCAATTAAAACTAATACATAAACTCTAAAAACATAATTATCAAGTATAAAAATAATAGATTTATATTATACAAGTATATAAGTATAGATCTCATCCATCTACTATTTTGCAATGGATGAATGAGATTATTCTAAGTTTTTAAAGAATCAATTATTTTTACACAAACATTCAAGTATATATATGATTTTAACATTTAATATCAATACGGAATGAAAATTTTTGGTTTTAGCAAATTTTAGCAACAAATTAAAAAATTGGGAAAAGAAACACATATTTTTGTTTTATAATTTCTAGAAAGAATTAATACTGTCGACATGCGTTTAATTTGTTCATTCTGCCACAGAGGGGCAATAGGCAGGCTTTGGAAAACAACTACCAACAGAACACCGCAGTTGCAATCATCTTTCTGATTCGGAGAAAATGTCAAGAATGGGATTCGAACCCATGCCCTTTCGGACCAGTACCTGAAACTGGCGCCTTAGACCAACTCGGCCATCTTGACATTGTTGTTAAGTTGATTATTTATTAGTATTTATTTATTATTGTTTAGTTATGACTTCTTAATTCATTGTCTTGAAATAAATTAATTATCTCTACTCGCATGGACAACTCAGTTGGTCACAAGGGTGAAGTTTGGGAACAATGACTCGAGATTGAGTCTCACGTTTAATTGAGTTACCATGTCGGGTTGGGGTGTGGGGGCCCTTAGGGTTGGAATTCAGCCTTTTGGAAGAATGATTTACATCATCTCAGATTCAACCTTTTGAGAACAATAAATTAAATAAATTTTTAGATGAACACTTAAATTGTGATAAATTAATTACTCCATTTTGTGTGATTTGGTTGCAATATGGGATCTAAATAAAAATATCTTTCTTTCAATTTTTATCATAATTACTAATTAAAATCTATCTACATCTTACAATGGTTAAAAAAAAATGTGTGCATAGCATTGGATGATGTGTTTTTTAATTTCACAAGTCAGGTATGTAAGTCAATTGGGGTTTTTAACCTTATTTTCTTTGTTGATGGTGGTAGTGCATAATATGAATGTGTCAATTTCAATGTGAACGTGAGTGTTTTAGCTCAAGTATATTGAATACTTTCAATAATATTATCAATATGATTATATATGCTTATTCAATTAGTTTGGATATTTGGTGGACACGACCTTGTTATCCATACCCGACCTAAAACATGAACTGGCTGAAATTTTATTATAAATATAATATAAACTATATATTTAGTTTTAAATGTATTTCATAATTAATAATATATTAATTTTCAAAAATCTCTTAGTTAATTATTAAGTTTGTCTTATTTTATATGAAAAAAAAGTATATACAAAATAATAAAATCATTATAAAACTCAAATTAAAATTGATAAAAATAAATTTTTGAATATATCTAAACTAAACCGAAATAAATTCAAAATATTTTCACCCGAACATATCCAAATTAAATTTGTCCTTACTTGGATCTTCACGCCTCTTTATATAGTAGAATAATAGGACTCTTGAAGTCTGAAAGTAAGTTGCGTGAAAACTCCTTGAATTAAGGTGAGACACTCAATTCAAATTGGCTGCTTGAAGACTTTGTACGCTAAAAAAATTCTGTTAGAAGATCCGCCCAAACTGAGGAAACTACGGAAGGTAGACTAGAAAAAACAAAACACAATTATATTAACTGATCTAATATTGTTTGTCAAATAATTAGTCAATTAAAGGTGTATAAAATGTGTAAAATTTATACACTTATGGTACAGTATTCAAAAATTTTTGAAGAGTTGTCTCTCAAATTATCGCCCGTTGTCCTTAACCAAGTAGGCTAAGACACCAAACCTTGTGGCTGTGTTTCTCGATACAAAACATCCACATTGTTGGTGATGTAGATTAAGAGTGTCTAAGTGAAATATCATTCTCAATGATTTTGATTTATGATATGAATATCATGCAATTACAAGTTTCTAGGCACTAAGATAGATAAATCCACTAGAAACTAAGCTCATGAATTGGGGTGAGATACTAGCAATTCGATTAACGAATGAAAGTGATTGGAATACTACACTTGATGCAATTATGGTAAATGAGGGCTTTGGCTAAGGGAATTGATCCTCTAGATGCCTTGTTCTTTAGAATTAGAAGAATAAGAGTCTAGAATAGGGCAATGATGTACATAAGAATCACAAGTTAGATGGCACTCTCGCGACATATCTCTTGTGATTAGGCCTAGGAGTGTCCCATTTTTATGGCGTGCCATTCCTAGGCCTAGAAACTCACCAAACAATGAATTCCCTCAAATGTCTTCTACCCTCATGGTAAAAACAATAGAAAATGTATAAGTGTTGCTTAGATCTCCAAATCAATTCTACTTGCAATTGAATATCCTCCTAAACATGTTAATGAATGTGGCCATCAAGCATCATCAAGAAAATTCAAGAAAGCTTGTACAAACATCAATTTTGACCGCCGCAACTATGGGCGGCTTCGACGATGATGGCGAGTCGACCTTCTTCCGCCGTCATAACCGGTACGACCTCAACAATAAGATCATGCTCACCGCCGCCATAATTTCTGTTCAGGTTGTCCGGCTAGACAACACGCCGTACATCTTGACTTGATGCCTTTCTCCCTCACTTTACTCTCTGGTCGAGTTGAACCGCAGTTGTCCGGCCAGACACTTGGCCGTACGACCTGGGCAACTTCTTTCCCTTGTGCATTTGTCCTTCTTTTGCTCCAAAGTGTCTAGAAATCTCTCATTTTTTACTTGGATCACCAAATTGGTCCCTACATGTGTAAACCAAGCAAATAAGATGCCTTTGGAACAAAATAACTACCAGTATTCTTAACAACTCATCCTTCAATCTTTAGATGGTTCAGATGGAAACTGAAATCTTATGCCCATTCAGATCAGTCCCACATATGACAATATTGATAGCGTCAATTATCAAAGTATGATATGCTATACGAGAACAAAGTAACCGTATAAGCATAAAAAATAGAATTTAATACGGAGTATAAAGAGAAAACAAAGTATATAAAATTCTTATAATAGAGTCTAAGATTGGGTTTTATAATTTAATTATAATTTTTAAATTTTCTACATTTAGCATATCTAAGGTTTTAGGTCTCTCTTTCTTAAATGTCGTTTTCAACTTTCCACCTTCTTCATTCTTCAAACCAAATTTATTCTTCATCATGGCATTACATCACAGATTCAACATTGCATTGAAAATGAATGAAGACTTGTAATTTAAATTTTTATGAATTTTAAATTAATTATTTGTATTTTTTAAAAATGTGATATCTTGTTGTTTTATTTAATGAGATTATTAAAAATTGTTGATTATGATTTTTGAATTCTTGAAAAATTGTATTATAATTTATTATATTTTTAAAACTTCAAATCTGTCATCCTATATATCCACATCAAATCCGTCATTAGCATATCGGATTCGAATAGACCCAATTAAACTCCTATTAGATGATATGGTTCAAATTCACCTTTAGTGGATTAATTGGATGCGGGTTCATTTCAAATCTGCTCCAATCCCTTTGGCGCTCACCCCTAAGCTGTAGCTAGTAGTAAGGATGCTAGACTCTACTCTTCAGGCCACTACATATTAAAAAATATGTATAATACTAATACATAAAATATTTAAAATTTATATTATAAATTGTCAGGATGGCCGAGTGGTCTAAGGCGCCAGACTCAAGTTCTGGTCCTTGTAAAAGGGCGTGAGTTCAAATCCCACTTCTGACAACCATTTAATAATGCTCTCCTTAAAATGTAAAAGTACCAAAAACGAAAGTAATTCTCAAGAAATAAATACTTCACTTTTTAGATTATATACTACATTATAAACAATTTATATAAAAAGTCTTCAAATAAATTAAAAATTTGTAATCATATGTCACACTTATAAAATGTATTAGTCTTTATAGGTCCGTGACATAGCAACAAAAATTGGTTTTACATGGAGTTAACATATATTTTCATAATTAAATTATAAATTACATAAATAAAAATAATATTGTCAAATAACTTGAAATAAAATTCACAAGTTTTTAACAATTTTACATACATAATAATTATCAAGAAAAAAAAGTTTTAGGTACTTTTTTGAATGTAAAATAAACAATAACCGCATCAATTATCAAGGAATGATATGCTATACGTACGTGTCGAAAACAAAGTAACCGTATAAGCATAAAAAATGGAATTTAATACGGAGTATATCAAGAAACCAAAGTGTATAAATTTCTTATAATAGAGTCTAAGATTGGATTTTATAATTTTAAAATTTTCTACATTTAGCATAGAGTCAATTCCTTTTTTGGTCCTAGACTTATTGGAGCATGGACAATTTTCATCCTTCATAATAAAAATTACCAATTTGTAGCCACGCTTATTAATCGTTGGACAGTTTTAATTCTCCGTTAATAAATCTGTCAGTTGACCGTGAAATAGAAGGGCAAAGCTATCTTTTTATGCGTTTTTCTTCTTTGTCGTATTAGTCTAATGTTTTTTACTTCTAAACAACCCACACGAAGCTCAACCATTGTAAATTGTATTCTTCTTCGCAAGCTTGCAACTGTGGGTTTCTTCCTCCAGAAGTAGTCGTAGGTGTTGACGGCGGTGGCGGCGGCGTGTGGCGGTGGAAGTGGAGTAATAATGAGATCCTCAATGTATTTTTCTTGAATTGCTTCCACAGTGTGTTTTCCTTGAATTGCTTCCCAATTGGGTCCTCTTGAAAGCTAGTAAAATTACTGCTTCCCCTACTAGCAGTAACACTAGTAGCATTGAATTCCTCGACAAACCTCTTAATCACAATATTCCTGGCACCATTGCGATCCGAACCCGAAAGCTCCTAGCTGAAATTATGGTGGTTGCCGCCGCTATTAACGCAAGCCCGAAGGAACACCCATTTGTTCCCCTGATTCGGATTCCATTTCCGCCCCGGAACATGGGCAAAGAGGCGAAAAAACCAAGAAATTCCTTGAAAAATCGCAACCGCCTTTCGACGAACACCCCGACTGCAAAATCATTTACCTATGCGCAACTCAACATCAACAACAAAACGACAAGGAAAAAGAGAAGCAATCTAGTAACCAGGTTCTGAACAAGTTGCAGTAAACATGAATCCAGAGCTATAGTTTAAAGACAACACCATTAAGCAACGAAACACAGTGTTTTGAGACGCTAAAATTGAGCTCCAAAACTCGCATGACCTTAATGCTGGCTGTACACCATCGTTTTGAGGAATTGGAAGCTGCTTCTGTGCGGCTTGGATTGCTCTTCAAACCTCATCATGCCCTGGCCTGCTGAGGTCATCCTCTTGATCGACGGCGAACTCGCCGGAGGAACCAACTTTCTTCATGGCCGCCGGGAAGGCCGAGAAGCCATGCTACGACAACCATTTTTTGGATGACATATCAGCTGAGAGAGTTCTTCTTATGGACTGTTGAGACTAATACGACAAAGAAGAAAAACGCATAAAAAGACAATTTTGCCCTTCTATTTCACGGTCAACTGACAGATTCATTAACGGACGATTAAAACTGTCCAACGATTAATAAGTGTGGCTACAAATTGACAATTTTTATTATGAAGGATGAAAATTGTACATGCCTCAATAAGTCTAGGACCAAAAAAGGAATTGACTCTTTAGCATATATAAGGTTTTAGGTCTCTCTTTCTTAAATGTTGTTTTCAACTTTCCACCTTCTTCATTCTTCAAATCAAATTTATTCTTCATCATGGCATTACATCACAGATTCAACATTGCGTTGAAGATGAATGAAGACTTGTAATTTAAATTTTTCTGAATTTTAAATTAATTATTTGTATTTTTTTATAATGTGATATTTTGTTGTTTTATTTAATGGGATTCTTAAAAATTTGTGATTATGATTTTTGAATTCTTGAAAATTTGTATTATACTTTATTTTATTTTTAAAACTTCAAATCTGTCGTCTTATATATCCACATCCAATCCGTCAAATCCGTCATTAGCATATCGGATTCGATTAGACCCAATTAAACTCCTATTAGATGATATGGTTCAAATTCACCTTTATAATTAGCGGATTAATTGGATGCGGGTTCATTTCAAATCTGCTCCAATCCCTTTGGCGCTCACCCCTAAGCTGTAGCTAGTAGTAAGGATGCTAGACTCTACTCTCCAGGCCACTACATATTAAAAAATATGTATTAATACTAATACATAAAATATTTAAATTTTATATTATAAATTGTCAGGATGGTCGAGTGGTCTAAGGTGTTAGACTCAAGTTTTGGTCCTTGTAAAAGGGTGTGGGTTCAAATCCCACTTCTGACAACCATTTAATGCTCTCCTTAAAATGTAAGAGTACCAAAAACGAAAGTAATTCTCAAGAAATAAATACTTCACTTTTTAGATTATATACTACATTATAAACAATTTATATAAAAAGTCTTCAAATAAATTAAAAATTTGTAATCATATGTCACACTTATAAAATGTATTAGTCTTTATAGGTCCGTGACATAACAACAAAAATTGGTTTTACATGGAGTTAACATATATTTTCATAATTAAATTATAAATTTCATAAATAAAAATAATATTGTCAAATAACTTGAAATAAAATTCACAAGTTTTTAACAATTTTACATACATAATAATTATCAAGAAAAAAAGTGTTAGGTATTTTTCTAAATGTAAAATAATCAATAACCGCATCAATTATCAAGGTATGATATGCTATACGTACGTGTCGAAAACAAAGTAACCGTATATCTCAGGAGATAAGAATGACAGCTCAACATCAAGTGCAGCAACAGAATGAAGAAGACGCGCTTGGTAGACGTCTTTGGTAGACGCCTTTGGTAGACGCGTTTGATAGACGTCTTTGGTAGACACCTTTCGTAGACGCGCTTGGTAGACGTCTTTAGTAGACGCTTTTGGCAGTTATAACTGCTTCTTTCTTATCTCTATACTCTGTATATAAGCTCATGTTGAGCTTCCTTTTTGGCAGTTAATCAATTCCCTTTTTTTTTTAAGAGGAAGATGATTGGAAAAGCTGAACTTCATAATGGGCTGTACTATTTGGTTTTTCCTGCTAGTTCCATTTCTGTACACACTGTTAGTTCAAGTATGAATAAATGTGCTTTGTGGCATGATAGATTAGGGCATGCTTCCTATTCTAAGCTACAATGTTTGAATAAGGTGGATCCCACAATTTACATGAATAAAGATCTGGTTTGTGAGTCTTGTCATTTTGCTAAGCAAAAGAGAATGCCTTTCTGTTCTAGTGACTCTATTTCCGCTGCCTGCTTTGACTTGTTACATATGGATATTTGGGGACCCTACAGAGTTGCTTCTCTTCAGGGGCATCAATACTTTCTTACTATACTAGATGATCATAGTAGGGCAGTATGGGTCTACTTGATGAAGAGAAAGTCTGAAACTAGAGATCTGATTAGAAGTTTCTGCAGTATGGTTGAGATCCAGTTTGAGTCACATGTTAAGTGCATTAGAACAGACAATGGATTAGAATTTGATATGGCTGAGTTCTTTAACCAAAAAGGGAATTGATTAACTGCCAAAAAGGAAGCTCAACATGAGCTTATATACAGAGTACAGAGATAAGAAAGAAGCAGTTATAACTGCCAAAAGCGTCTACTAAAGACGTCTACCAAGCGCGTCTACGAAAGGTGTCTACCAAAGACGTCTATCAAACGCGTCTACCAAAGGCGTCTACCAAAGACGTCTACCAAGCGCGTCTTCTTCATTCTGTTGCTGCACTTGATGTTGAGCTGTCATTCTTATCTCCTGAGAGTATAAGCATAAAAAAATGGAATTTAATACGGAGTATATCAAGAAACCATAGTGTATAAATTTCTTATAATAGAGTCTAAGATTGGGTTTTATAATTTTTTTAATTTTCTACATTTAGCATATATAAGGTTTTAGGTCTCTCTTTCTTAAATGTCGTTTTCAACTTTCCACCTTCTTCATTCTTCAAATCAAATTTATTCTTCATCATGGCATTACATCACAGATTCAACATTGCGTTGAAGATGAATGAAGACTTGTAATTTAAATTTTTATGAATTTTAAATTAATTATTTGTATTTTTTTATAATGTGATATTTTGTTGTTTTATTTAATGGGATTCTTAAAAATTTGTGATTATGATTTTTGAATTCTTGAAAAATTGTATTATACTTTATTTTATTTTTAAAACTTCAAATCTTCCGTCTTATATATCCACATCCAATCCGTCAAATCCGTCATTAGCATATCGGATTCGATTAGACCCAATTAAACTCCTATTAGATGATATGGTTCAAATTCACCTTTATAATTAGCGGATTAATTGGATGCGGGTTCATTTCAAATCTGCTCCAATCCCTTTGGCGCTCACCCCTAAGCTGTAGCTAGTAGTAAGGATGCTAGACTCTACTCTCCAGGCCACTACATATTAAAAAATATGTATAAATACTAATACATAAAATATTTAAAATTTATATTATAAATTGTCAGGATGGCCGAGTGGTTTAAGGCGCCAGACTCAAGTTTTGGTCCTTGTAAAAGGGCGTGGGTTCAAATCCCATTTTTGACAACCATTTAATAATGCTCTCCTTAAAATGTAAAAGTACCAAAAAGGAAAGTAATTCTCAAGAAATAAATACTTCACTTTTATAAACAATTTATATAAAAAGTCTTCAAATAAATTAAAAATTTGTAATCATATGTCACACTTATAAAGTGTATTAGTCTTTATAGGTCTGTGACATAGCAACAAAAATTGGTTTTACATGGAGTTAACATATATTTTCATAATTAAATTATAAATTACATAAATAAAAATAATATTGTCAAATAACTTGAAATAAAATTCACAAGTTTTTAACAATTTTACATACATAATAATTATCAAGAAAAAAAGTGTTAGGTACTTTTCTGAATGTAAAATAATCAATAACCGCATCAATTATCAAGGTATGATATGCTATACGTACGTGTCGAAAACAAAGTAACCGTATAAGCATAAAAAAATGGAATTTAATACGGAGTATATCAAGAAACCATAGTGTATAAATTTCTTATAATAGAGTCTAAGATTGGGTTTTATAATTTTTTAATTTTCTACATTTAGCATATATAAGGTTTTAGGTCTCTCTTTCTTAAATGTCGTTTTCAACTTTCCACCTTCTTCATTCTTCAAATCAAATTTATTCTTCATCATGGCATTACATCAACGTTCCACGCTTGCCCTTACCCATGGTCGGACATATGTTAAGGGTGCTATGCAACATTAGCTTTTAATATTTTAAATACTTTTAAAAAATAAACATATTAACAAGTATTTAATGATTCTTTAAACAATAAATTTTTCTCTTAAGTTTACAACTTTTTAAATTAAACTAGTAATTCACCCGCGTGATGCACGGGGAAAAAATTATGTTATTATAAATATAAATAAAAAATATAGAAAAAATAAAAATAATTTAAATTGTTTAATATAATAATATTTTTGAGCTTCCATTGGTCAAGTATTTATTATTTTATAGAATACAAAATTACAATTAAAATTAAAATTAAAATTAAAATTAAAATTTTGTATGGTTTATATAATCTCTAATTATGTACATATTCAAATAAACTTATAGAGAGAATTTACATAATTACATTGATTTATTCTTAATTGTATTTCATCTATATTATAATTTTCACAATACGAATAATAACTAAGATAATTACATTTAGAAAACAAATTTCAAATTTTGTATGAGTAAATTTAAACTCTAATTGAACACATTTTTTTATATGATTATATAATATATTCTTTATGCACATGTCATTCCATAAACTCAAATGTCATTCTATAAGCCCAAGACCACTTTTTGTGGAGATAATTCAAATGTATTTTTTTTTCTTTTAAAAGTCCTAAGTTTAGAAATCCAGAAAAATATTAAAGACTCATACGATATATACATTTATATATATTTAAATTTTTATTTATGGCTCAAATGATTTTTTTTTAAGTCCAATAATTGACCCACGGCCCGCAACATTTGTTTTCTTCATCCCTTCTCGCTTCAGCCATTTCTTTGAAGCATTTGAGAGGGATTAAAATTATATGTAGAGGCTTGCATTAATTGAACTGTTTCAGAAATCGAATAGGCTTTCATCAAAAATTTAATTAATATTGCAATCCCAAGAAGCACCATAAATAACAAAAGCATATCAAACAGACTTTCATTGTAAAGCCAGAGATTTAATTAATATTGCATCGTTTCAGATTTTCTATTAATCGGGAATCGGAATCCTCAATCATAATATCATAACATTTAATAACTTCATTAATTCAATAAATGTAATCATTTGTTATGGGTTAGAAAAAAATAGCTATTTTATTTTTCAAATGTTGTGGTTTTTTTTTTTATAGTAAAAGATGTTGTGGCTATTTTATATTAATAAGGATAAGGATAGAGACAATAATTATAACAATAATTACTCACCAAAATAATAATTGTAATATTAATTACTTCCCAAACCATATATCTTTATTATAGTTAAGATGAACTAAGTTAGTCAAAATTGAAATAGAATGACTAAATTGACCAAAATGATATAATATAATAATTTTACCACAAAAAATGGTATTTTTCAATTTCTTTCATACATATTCATATACGAATTATTCACCAAATTTTTAATATCAATTTCTTTCAAAAGTTTATTATCAATGGCAATTAAAACTAATACATACTCTAAAAACATAATTATCAAGTATAAAAATAATAAATTTATATTATACAAGTATATAAGTATAGATCTCACCTATCTACTATTTTGCAATGGATGAATGAGATTATTCTAAGTTTTTAAAGAATTAATTATTTTTACACAAACATTCAAGTATATATGAGATTTTAACATTTGATATCTATACGGAATGAAAATTTTTGATTTTTTAGCAAATTTTAGCAATAAATTAAAAATTGGGAAAAGAAACACATACTTTTGTTTTATAATTTCTAGAAAGAGTTATTCTGGGAACTACCAACTGAAGACCGCAGTTGGAGAAAATGTCAAGAATGGGATCACTGAAGACCGCCGCAGCTGCAATCATCTTTCTGTTTTGGTTGGAGAAAATGTCAAAGAATGAGATTTAAACCCATATCCTTTCAAACCAGTACCTGAAATTGGCACCTTAAACCAACTCAGCCATCTTGACATTAATGTTAATTTGATTATTTATCAGTATTTATTTATTACTGTTTAGTTATGACTTCTTAATTCATTGTATTGACATAAATTAATTATCTCTACCCGCATGCACAGCTCAGTTGGTCACAAGGGTGAAGTTTGGGAACAATGATTCGAGATTGAGTTTCACGTTCATTTGAATTACCATAATTTACATCATCTCAGATTCAACCTTTTGAGAACAATAAATTAAATAAATTTTTAGATGAACACTTAAATTGTGATAAATTAAGAGTTAATACCTAAAATGGTCCCTCGACTATGCCATAATTACCAATTTGGTCCTCAACTACCATTCTTACCAAATTAAGTCATCAACTATGTAACTTTTACTCAATTAAGTCCTCAACTATACAATTCTTACCCAATTTAGTCCTCAACTATACAATTCTTACCCAATTTAGTCCTCTGTATTAATTTGACTGTTTGTTGACTGTCAAAAGTCGGGATAAAATTATAATTTTACAAGATTTCTCCTTCCTCTCCATTTAGCAACGCCAAACCATGCAGCAATACACTCCGATCAGATTTTGATCGTCAAAAAATCGTTGAAAATCAAATTCATGGGCTATCCGATGCACAACCACTACTTCGATACTGACAGGTTTAGAACCCAACCGGAGCTTATTGCTACATGGTTTAGAGCTGCTAAATGCGGAGGAAGAAGAAAACTTGTAAAATTACAACTTTATTTCCACTTTTGACAGTCAACAAACAATCAAATTGACAAAGGACTAAATTGGGTAAAAATTGTATAGTTGAGGACTTAATTGGGTAAGAATGATAGTCGAGGACCAAATTGATAATTACGACATAGTCGAGGGACTATTTTGGGTATTAACTCATAAATTAATTACTCCATTTTGTGTGATTTGGTTGGAATATGGGATCTAAATAAAGAAATCTTTCTTTCAATTTCTATCATAATTACTAATTAAAATCTATCTACATCTTACTATGGTAAAAAAAAAAAATGATGTGTGCATAACATTAGATTATGTGTTTTTGCACAAATCAAGTATGTAAGTCAATTGGATTTTTTAATCTTATTTTCTTTGTTGATGGTGGTAGTGCATGATATGAATGTGTTCATTTCAATGTGAACGTGAGTGTTTTAGCTCAAGTATATTAAATACTTTTAATAATATTATCAATATATATATATGATTATATATATATATATATATATATATATATATATATATATATATATATGTGTGTGTGTGTGTGTGTGTGTGTGTGTGTGTGCTCATTCAATTAGTTTGGAAATTTGATGGACACGACCTTGTTATCCATACCCGACCTAAAACATGAACTGGCCAAAATTTTATTATAAATATAATATAAATTATATATTTAGTTTTAAATGTATCTCATAATTAATAATATATTAATTTTCAAAAATCCCGATCTTAGTTAATTATTAAGTTTTTGTCTTATTTTTAATTTGATATATATGAAAAAATATACATATATATATATATATATATATATATATATATATATATATACACACACACACACACACAAAATAATAAAATCATTAAAAAACTCAAAATTGATAAAAATAAATTTTTGGGTATATCCAAACTAACCCGAAATAAATTCGAAATATTTTCACATGAACCGAACATATACGAATTAAATTTGGTTTGGTTATCGGTTGCCAAAAATATCACTCAAAATTTTTGAATATTTGAAATAAAGTTTGGGTATAACTCGAATCGAGCCGACGCCCACCTTTACTTCCAAGTCATTTTCCATATTTTCAAGTTTCGTACTTTGATTTATCCAAACCCATTAATACTTTATCTATATATAAATCAACTTGATTGTGTGACAAAGAGTTGAGGTCATTCACAATATTTTAGCTCATACCATCATAGGGCTTATGGAAGTTCACAAGGGAAAAATTCATTATACAATACAAAGGCTAAATTATACAAAATTAAGATACAAAGCCCAACTAAATTATACAAAAGCATATATATACTACACAGACCTCACAGATTTGCTGATCAGAACAACAAGTTTTTGCTGCAAATTAAAGATTTAGAATAGCCATTGGAGGCATACAGCATACTAACAGCCATAGCCATAGGACCCTGTGGCCTCTGTTATGTGCTCACTTCATGGGCAAAATAGCAAGCATTAAGGGCATGTTTGTTTCATGAAAAATGTTTTTCAAGGAAAATATTTTCCTTAAACTTGAAGAAAACTTTAGATTTTTTTTTTTTTGTTTGGTTTCTTTTACATGAAAAATGTTTTTCATTCCTATAGTTTGCCTCCACTAAGGCTTGATCTCATGACCTTTCATATAGGAGAGTTACTACATGTCATCTAAGCACAAGATGCTTGACAATTACCATTATTATTGTTGTTGTTATTATTATGTAGGGGTATAATTGTCTTTATACTCATTATTCCTTACAATTCCAAACTCAACCAAACAATGAAATTGATATTCCCAGTAATTTATTTTCCACCAACCAAACAATGTAATTAATCTTTTCGTAATTTCCTTTTCATGGAATTTCAATTCCGTTTCTCCTCAAATATTTCCCGCGCGCGAACCAAACGGGGCCTAATAGTTGGAAAAGGAAAAGAAGAAAACACTGGGTTTACTTTGTTCAAACACAAAACTCCCTTAGGGCCTTAGACCATTTCTTTTTGGATTTGAATTTCTGCTTCCCTTTATTCTAAATAACACACTTTTTTATAGGGTTGATTATAATTATAAAAGTTCCTAAACTAAGAATGATTGATTATTTGGTAGTTTTTAAATAATTAATGTACCTAAACTAATTCGATCGAAGACTAAGAATAATAAGTTAAATCGCAAATTATGCCGTGCAACCGTGTGCACCATGCATGGTGCACACGGTTGCAAAAAATAACGTCGTTTTGATTAAAAACCACGCGTCCAACTAAAAAAAAAATCAGTTTTGATTGCCGTTAACGGCGTTATGTTGTGCATAATTTGAACTATATATCCAGAATGAATGAACTATATAGTTCAAATTATGCACAACATAACGACGTTAACGGTAATCGAAACTGAATTTTTTTTAAGTCGGACGTCAAAACGACGTCGTTTTTGCAACAGTGTGCACCATGCATGGTGCACACGGTTGCATAGCATAATGCTTCAAGTTAAATAACTATTTAGTACGGAATAGTTTCTAAATAACTATTTAAAAGTTTCTTAATATCTAAACTATAAACTATGTAATATAATGGTAATAACATAAGACTTCCTAATTAAATAATAATGGCACATGTATCATTACACCCCTTCGGAACACCAGGCTTGAAAACCTCGAGCATCGTGAAACCCACACTTCCCACGATGAAATGGCCTCAAAAAAGAATTGCAAAGTAGTAAATCACAATTGGCATTCTATGAATCATTTGATCGATGACCCAACAGTTATGAGGAGGCTCCCAATCTTGGATATCCTTTGAGTGAGTTAGTTGGAACCACCATGTCATGATGAGTGAGATAACAAAGATGAAGATTGACCAATATCATATGACACAACCATGAAATGAGATGGGGTTGTACAAAATTGAAGAAAAAAATCAAGTTTGCAAAGTGAAGTTGTTAATAATGATAAAAATACTAGTATGTCAGTGCATTTTTTTAAAAATATCATCTGATCCATCTGATTTTTACATATATAAAGTTGAGATTAGTTCGTTTTATCCTGTGTCTTCATGGGATCATGCCCCCCTCCCCCCCTCCCCTCCCCTCTCTCTCTCTCTCTCTCTCTCTATATATATATATATATATATATATATATATATATATATATATATATATATATATATATAGTGAAAGGTTCCCGTGCGGTTGAATGCTTCCCGTGCGGATGTGCGGTGGATTAATGTGCGTGAGATTTGTACTCAATGTGCGTTGAGTGTTGTGCTTAATGTGCCTGAGATTTGTACTTAATGTGCGTGAATGTGTAAAATGCAGCAGAAAATATTGATGTCAGCTTCTTCCCCATCCCCAGTAGCCATTTGCCCCCTCCCTGATGATGATGATGCGGAGGCGAGCTATGGTGGTTAAGAATTATGGGAATAATACAACAGAAATCCACACTTAGCTGCTGTGCAAATTTTACTGTGCGTGCGTCATTTATATAAACATTCAACTGCATTGAAGGTAGCTGATAATCCAGAATTCATGGCCAAATTGAAGGAAGAAGTAACAAGAAGCTTGGGCGTTAATGTGCTTGAGTTTCTGTTCTGCTTCCTTCTGAGCTCGTAATTCTGAAATACTCACGCACATTAAGCACAAATCTCACGCACATTAAACACAATACTCAGGCACATTAAGTACAAAACTCACGCATATTAACATGACGCACATTAAGTACAAATCTCAGGCACATTGAGTACAAATCTCACGCACATTAAGTATAAACCTCACGCACATTAAGTATAAACCACACGCACATTAATCCACCACACATCCGCACGGGAAGCCACAAATGCACCTGATCCCTTCCCCCCACACACACACACACACACACACACACACACACACACACACACACACACACACACACACACACACACACACATATATATATATATATATATATATATATATATATATATATATATATAAGGGATTAGGTGCAAAAGCTCTCCAGGTGAAACATGCGGATTAATCATAGCCATTGATCTTCCCAAAATCAACAATGCAGAATGAAGATAAATTTAAAAAAATGCGGTGCCATTATGGTAATTTTGCATATTATTGAAAGCTTATAATGGTGCGTAATTGTAAAGTTTAAGGTGCATATTTTCAAAATTTAAGGTGCGTCACTTTAACACTTAAGGTTCATCAGTTCTACACTTAAGGTGCGTTATTTTAACACTTAATGTGTGTCATTTTAACATTTAAGGTGCATCAATTCTAAACATAAAGGTGCGTTATTTTAACACTTAAGGTGTGTCATTTTAACACTTGTACGTTATTTTAACACTTAGGGGGCGTTTGGTTCAGGTTATATTATATAACCAAGGGAATGTGACATTCCCGAGCTTACATTCCTATGTTTGGTTCATTTTCTCTGAGGGAATATAACATTCCCAGGGAATGCAACATTCCCTCCACATAGGATTTTGAAGGGAATGTGATTCCCTTCATTTTGTTAGGTAATGTAAGATAACCTTGCATATTTATGAATTTTGTCATTTTAATTCTAATTATTTAAAGATATATATTTTATGTTAGCTTATTATTATAATATTATTATTATTATTAAATAAATAAAAGATAACCCTAAACCAAACATGATTATATTACATACCTCAATTTTAAGTTTTTAACCAAACACAGGAAACTAACATTCCTAGTAATCTAACATTCCCAGCAATATAACATTCCCTAAGGTAATCTAACATTCCCTAAGGTAATCTAACATTCCGTGAACCAAACGGCCCCTTAAGGTATGTCATTTTAACATTTAAGGTGCATCAATTCTACACATAAAAGTGTGTTATTTTAACACTTAAGGTGTGCCATTTTAACACTTGTACGTTATTTTAACACTTAAGGTATGTCATTTTAATGCTTAAGGTGCATCATTTTTATATAATTTTCAAAATGTTGTTTTTGGAAGGTTGATTTCCGAAACGTTGTTTCCAAAAGGTTAAAATCAACCTTCCGGATAGTGCCTTAGCTTATGCTTACCTTTCGAATGAACGGTTTTGCGTAACGTTTCGGAAGGACGTCTCTTTGAATGGTTAATAAAAAAAACGCGGTGACATTATGGTAACACTTAACGTGCATTATTTTAACACTTGAGATGCATCATTTTAATACTTAAAGTGCGGCATTTTAACATTTAAGGTGCAGCATTTTAACACTTAAGGTGCGTCATTTTAACACTTAAGGTGCGCCAATTCAACACTTAAGGTGCGTTAGTTCAATAATGGTAGGAGGAGAATGCATCCAGTTCCCAGGAAACACTTTTTTTTTTTTTTTTTTTTTAATTTTTCTTGATTTGAGCCGTTGATCTATAAAATATTTTCGTTAAAAATACTCCTACCGTTATAATGTTATCTTTTCCAATTATTGTTGTCATGCATATGAATCCACCATATATTTTCTTATCTTCTTCAATAAACAATAATATATAGACATTATATATTGGAGTACTATATAAGTTATTTCCTAAAATATAAATATCACATTTATACAAATGATTATTATTATTATTATTATTATTATTATTATTATTATTATTATTATTATCATTGCGCATTGTGCATAGAAAATACTAGTATATATCTAGGGTTCAATATTATATATCTATGGGCTCATGCATTTTTTATGAGTTCTACTACATGAACTCTCAAATTCTACTCCATCATTTCTACTCCCTGAGATGGCAAACCAGGATTAATTATTTTCATGAGTTCTATTACATAGACTCCCAAAATTCTACTCCTTCATTTATACTCCCTGAGGTGACAAATCAAGATTGGTTATTTTCATCATGTGGGTCCACAGAAAAATGTCTACATCAAAAACATGTGAGAGGGAGTACAAGTTGGGAGTTTAAAATGGGAGTATACCAAATATTTTCCTATTTTCATCATGTAGGTCCGTAAAAAAGTGTCTACATCAAGAACATGTAAGAGGAAGTACAAGTTAAGAGTATAAAATGAGAGTACATTAAGTATTTTTTTATTTTTTATATGTATATAAATGGCCTCGACCTTAAAAATATTAATTTTGCTTATTTAACTAAACGAGCCTTACCAGGACTATGTGGTCTAATGGTATCCGGGTTGGACTTCCATTTGGAAGGTTGTGAGTTCAAGCCTCAGTGGAGGCGTTATTGGCTCTTTGTGTATTGAACAGATACTACAATGTAATAGAGCTAGTAGCATTCAAAAAAAAAAAAAAAAAACTAAACGAGCCTTAATATAGACTCAAGCATTACTTTTTTATTAAAAGATTAGGTCGAATCGAGTCAAAACTAAGTTGAATCGTAGGTCCCAATTTGAAACCCGACCCATTTCGGGCTCTAATCAGGATGGTCGCCATCTTGGAAAATGGAAACGACATCGGATGGGTGATTCTCAGCAACTCGACCGGCTTGCGCCTGAGGAGTGAGTATGATAATGAAGGGAATTGATGATGAAAGGAACAAAATTTATGATGAAAGGAGAATGAAAATGAAATATGATTCAAGACAGATACTTACAAAATATGGCAATATAATATAATATGATGACAATTGTAAAATTTAATTAGCAAGTCTTTGACATAATGAATAATGTTGATGTATCTATCCAATGTTTTACCTTTAATTATTTTTCACTTTGAAAACTATTTCACTCTCAAAAAATTTTTTAAAAAATATTAACTCATGTTCTTATTTGTAATTTTTTTTTAATCTTAATAATTATTGTATTGTTGAAATGTTGAGTTCACATTTATCTCTCTTTCAAATTTGAGGTTTGAAGTGGTAAAGAATTCTTTTATTTTATTTATAAAAAAAAAAAAAAATGAAAGTCCACTGATTTTTAGCAATAGAAAACAGAGGAGTACTATATGCATTGCTCCTAGTACTACTACTATAGAGTACTAAAACAGACTGTGATCTGCTTTGGATGTATAAATGCAAATGCCTGCCACTACCGCACTCAGCATAGAAACTTGTACTGAGAGATGGGCAAGTGTCATATCGGAAACGACGTCGGATCGGTGGTCCTTGACCGCCCCGCCTCCGCCGCCGCCTCCCACGGCGGTTACAGTCATCTCAAGCTCTGGTCAACCTCATTCCGCCGCCTGATCCTCGACGCCGTACGTTGCGGCGGCGGCGGCGGCGGCGGAGGAGCTGCGCGGCACAAGCATGGCGATGCTGCTTCCAAATCCACTATGGAGCGGAAGCCTAGCCGCCGCCATCAGAGTCAAAGATCTGAATGCGGATCAAAATTTTCCGGATCCGACAAGCTCTCGGACCTTCTCCGGCTGTCGGAGAACTCGGAGCAGGAGGAGGAAACGGAGGAGGTGCGGCGGAAGGTGGAGGCGCTGGAGCGGTTGAAGGGCGTGACGAAGCGGCTGCAGAGCAGCGAGGCCGACGGCGTATTGGAGGGAGCCAAGGAGGTCCGAATGCTGACCAAGGACGATTCTCAGGCCCGAGCAACGCTCGCTCTGCTCGGAGCCATTCCGCCGCTGGTGGCGCTGCTCGACGCCGGCGACCCCGCCTCCCACATTGCCGCCCTCTACGCTCTGCTCAATCTCGCCATCGGCAATGACGCGTGAGCTTCTTTCACGATTTTTTTCTTCCGCCTTCTCTGCTGCATATTTTTCAGTGGCATAATTGTCGTTTTGCTTGTTCCTTTACTCTTTCTTTCTTGTCAGTATTTCCTTCTTTTGTTTGTTTCTCAAATTCTCTTCCAGTCTAATTGAGAGAAATGCGGATTAGGGTTCAAATCTATGCAAGTTTTGCTTTAATTTTATGAAAAAGAACACTCTTAAAATTCTGTAGTTCAACACATCAAATTATCAATCAGTAAAATCTGTAATCTTGCCAATGACTTCTTCTTTCTTGTAATGGAAGTATGGAACCTTCTAGTCTATATAATCTACTTTAGTTGGAACTTATCCTTGGGCTATCTCTGATTCTCTGACCTTTGTCCTCTGTTTTAAGCTTCAAACTGCTCATAATTTTTTAGGAGATTCATTAAATTTTTGCCACATGAGGTTGATAGTTTATCTTGCTTGATGTGCTTGTTTTATATTGTAGTTATAAATCAAACTGCTACTGTTGACTCATTGCAGAAACAAAGCCGCAATCGTGAAGGCGGGGGCTGTTCATAAGATGCTAATGTTAATTGAATCTCCAAATGGTTTCCCAGAACCAGCTGTGGTTGAAGCCATTGTTGCCAATTTTCTTGGTCTGAGTGCTCTGGATGCAAACAAACCCATCATCGGTTCCTCGGGTGCGATTTCCTTCTTGTTGAAAATTCTCAAAGATTTGGACGAATCACATGGTTATCAAGCCAGACTGGACTCACTCCGAGCACTGTACAATCTTTCAATCTCACCTTCGAACATTTTCCAAATCCTGGAGACTGATCTGGTGCCGTTTCTCATGAGCAAGTTGGGAGACATGGAAGTAAGCGATAGGATCCTTTCTATTCTTAGCAATATAGTGCCCATCGGAGAAGGGCGAAAGGCGATTCGTGTAGTTCCTGATGCATTTCCGATGCTGGTTGATGTGTTGAACTGGACGGATTCACCAGGGTGCCAAGAGAAGGCATCTTACATTTTAATGGTAATGGCGCACAAGTCATATGCAGATCGACAAGCCATGCTCGAAACAGGAATCGTTTCCTCCTTGCTTGAATTAACGCTTCTAGGCAGCACATTGGCGCAGAAAAGGGCTTCGAGGTTGTTGGAATGCTTGAGGGTTGACAAAGGAAAGCAAGTATCGGAAAGCTTTGGAGACGTGAGTGCAACGTTATCTGCCCCGCAATCATCCGCGTGTTCAAGTCGTCAACTAAGGGACACGTTAGAGGAGGAAAACAGTATGATGAGCGAAGAGAAAAAAGCGGTGAAGCAATTAGTTCAACAGAGCTTGCAGCATAACATGAAGAAAATGGTGAAGAGGGCTAATCTGCCACAGGACTTTGTTCCTTCTGATCATTTCAAGACCCTCACTTCAAGCTCAACATCAAAGAGCTTGCCGTTTTGATAGAGTTTGAGGCGTTTTCGGAGTGCATTGCTCCCTAGTGTAGATGTCTAGTGGATCAAAGGTATGTTTTGTCTTTGTCTGCCTGGAACCATATAGTCATTTGTGCAAACTAGGCATGGCTATATATATATATGTATATTGTAAAGTTTAAGCTAATAATGATATTTCTTAGTTTGTTTTTGTCTTCCCATTTATCTTTGCAATGTTTTATGCCTGCATATAGCTTGTGGATGATTGGACATCCATGGTTTCATGCATAGATGCTTTTGCCTCTGAAATTGCTTGTCAAAACATGCTTTTGTGGTAATTAAACATAAGAAAATTTTCAAAACATTGTCACTTCCATTGGTTTCCTCTGTAGCCCTCCTCGTTTGAGCGGTTGTTTCCATACTGCTGTTGCTGGTGCTTGGTGGGACTTGATCTTTGGTCTCTTGTGATAAATTTTACCATTGTGACCAGTTTAAGTTGCTCATGACGGTTTTAATTGTTTAAAAACCGTATTTAAAGTATGAATGTTCATGACAATTTCTGTGTAGTTAATTTTTCTTTATTTTTTAGTTTTCAAACCTGAATCTATTAAAAATTATCACATTAGTGAGTGATAAGAATAAGAATGTGATTATTTTTGTAAAGACCTTTAGCATGGTTGAATGAGTAAAATAAGATATTTAATAAATTCGATTTCAGTAAACGAAAATTAAAATGATAACAAAAATAATTCTCCATTCGTACCAAGTGGGGGCCACCAATGGCATGCAACAGTGTGGGAAAGCGGAATAATTGGGAATCAAAATTTAGGCCATCGCTATCACTTCTCTTTAAATCATTTTTTAGTTTTCACCTTCCAAAGTACGGATCTCATTATTTTATTATTATTTTTTTATATTTATTAGTTAATTCATATATAATCATTGAATATAATTTTTTTAAAAAAATATAATGTCACGTTAAAAAATGAAATATTAAAAATAAAACCTGGAAGGAAAATATTATTTTTCATCTTAAAAAAAAAGTATTAATAGAACTGAATTTCCTTGAATTAGGTAAATTCGAGAATTAGCTCAAAATACAGGGACTAAATTGTGATTAAGAATCAACAATATGATAAATTCTATAGAACAGGAGTACGAGTTAATACCCAATTTAGTTCTTGATTATAGTGGATTTTCTGAATTTAATCCTAAACGACTTTTTGTACTTAATTAAGTTCTCGACTTTGATGGTTTTATTCAATTGAGTCATCTATTAAGACCCAATTTAATCATTGACTGTACTATAGTAGTTTTATCCAAGTTAGTCTTCGACTCTAGTAGTTTTACCCAATTTAGTTCTCGACTATAAAAATGAAAATAATACGGAGTATGTATTACATGAAGACATAATTTCTTACCCACAAAAGGCGAATTCCCTCGTCCCAAGGGTTTTCACACTTTGGCCTAACAAGATTATGAAGGATTAAATCAGGTGACTCAATAACCTATTAGGTTAAAAATGTAATTTTTTATGACAAATTTCACCCTTGTGACCACTTGAAGTGTCCATATAGGTTAAAGACATGATTTCTAATTATATGAGAGGAAATGGTCTATCCTTCTCCCTAGTGATACCATGATTACTCTTAATTACACTTCCTACTTATTTGAACATATATTCCGTAATATATATATATATATATATATATATATATATATATATATATCAAGGTTGCAAAACTCGGCCGCCTAGCCGCCTAGGCGCTAGGCGGCCCCGAGCCTTGGAGTTTTGGCCAAAACTCGGCCGGCCGCCTAGGCGGCTGCTAGGCGGCCTGGGCAGCCAAACTCGGCCAACTCGGTCGAGTCGACCGATTTTGTCTGATTTTGATCGTTTTTGACCGATTTTGTTTGATTTTGACCGATGTCGTCTTTCATTAATTATTGATTTTAATATTATTATGACATTATGACTTATAAATTATCATTATTTCATTTATTTAGATGTGTTATTTGAGTGAACGTTGAAAACAACCTCATTAAAATTGTCGAACTACAAGTCTGTTACTATTTTTTTTAATTTTTTTGGTGCCCGCCTAGCGCCGCCTAGAATCCGCCTAGGCGCTAGGCGCTGCCCGGCCGCCCGACTAGCGCCTAGCGCCTATTGCAACCATGATATATATATATATAGTCTAACTATCAAGTTAAAATTTTAGTTAAAAAGTAATATATTTTTCAATTCTAATAAACTTATAACACCACAACTATACCATCCTTTATAATATGGACCATGATCCATATTACTATAATTTACACTCTCCTACCAACACGTACGGCTGAACCTTATAATATCTAACTCATCAAGCCTCCTACTCTCATAAGACCATTTCAGTATTTCACCTACCAAACTTAACAATCCAGAATATTCATAACCATCAAGCATAATATTAAAAAGCAAAAAATAGATCTCTTTATTTTTTTAAAACAATAAGGCACAGTTTCAACTTGGAATATAATTTTATGGAATTAAGGCATTGTGAAAATTGTTAATAAATTATTTTCACCTGTGGTTTGGTTTGAGAAAATGACATTAAAAAAAAAAAAGAAAAAAGGCAGGGGATAAGAAGTCAACAGTACTAATTACTACAATGCATCTGGAGAGTATTATTGGCAACAGCAAAGCACACAGCGTCGGTGGAAATCTTTGTCTGCGTAGTAGTTGACTTGTAGGACCACTCGCCTTTACTCATCTCTCAAATCTGAATCCATAAAAAAAAATCGAAATTGTTATAAGAGATCAATGATCAAGTCTTACTAGCGAGCATCAATTTGTAGAAGCAATATGGTCCTATTAGTAGCTTATAGCTTATTAGTAGCTTAAAATAAGCCATAAGCTCCTAAATAAGCTCTGCCAAACAGAGCCTTTGTGGTCTAGTGGCACCAAGGTTACACTTCCATATGTGAGATTGTGGGTTTGCCTCTCAGTGGAGGCGAGAGTCGGGTTCGAGTCTCAGTGGAGGCGAGGCGATATTGACTCTTTGTGCTTCAATAGGTTGGGAATATGAACAGATACTACATTGTAATAGAATCAGTAGCATTTGTACCGTGAGTAAAAATTAACCACTCGTTACAATTTTGTTGGATTTCTGTGTGCAGTGAACAAAAGTCTAACCTTTGTTGATCAATTGGGTCACCATGATTAACTCCTCCACAATCTTGTTCGGTCAAGTGAGCAATTCCAATTTTTTTTTTTTTTTTTTTTTTTTTTTTTTTTTTTTTTGTGACAAGTTGTGTAGCAGTTCCTGATTAGATCTGGCATCAGGCATCGGCCATGCACCACATCACAATAGAAGAAGAATATTAATTCCTGTTTGGATCTGGAATCTAGGGTTTACAAAGTTGAAATTTGAACTACCCCATAAACAAATGTATATGCAACTGTTTTTACCAATTTTTTAAACCCAACTCCATCTGTCAAATTCTTCAATTCAAACTGCATTCACATTGCTATATATTTTCTTTTTGTGCACAAATATTTTTTTAAAAATAATAATAAGGTTTCTCTTCATGGTACGTTCTATTTAATAAAAAAATTGCATCACAAGTTTTTCTTTTTCCTAATAGAATTAAAATGTGTGCTGAGAATATTATGAGAAAATGACACTTTTGTCTTCTAAATTAAATATATGCTTATAGTGTTTTTTTTCTCTGAATTATTAATGTATTCACATTATTCCTTTAATTATTTTAAAAGTAACAATTTTTATCCCTCTTTGTTAAATAGACGTTTAGATTGTTAAAAATGAGGACATATATATATATATATATATATATATATATATATATATATATATATATATATATATACATATCGAAGGATTCAGGTGTGGGTATAACTTCCCGTGCAGTTAGATCTGAGCCGTTGATCAAATTTAGATCAACGGCTCAAATCAATGAAAATTTAAAAAAGAAAAAAAAACGTGTCTGGAAGAAAGAAGCATAAGCTAAAAATGCACCTTAAGTGATAGAAACACGTACCTTAAGTATTAGATCTTAAGCACAAACTCACGCACATTAAGTACAAAACCCACACACATTAAGCACAACCTCACGCACATTAAGCACAAAACTCACGCACTTTAAATATTAACTCACAGACTTTAATTTCAACAACTACGGACATTAAGCACAAACTCACGCACATTAAGTACAAAACCCATGCACATTAAACACAACCTCACGCACATTAAGCACAAAACCCACGCACTTTAATTATAACTCACAGACTTTAAGTTTTAACAACTACTCACATTAAGCACAACCCTACGCACATTAAGCACAAACCTCATGCACCTTATGCACAAACCTCACACATCTTATATACAAAACTCACGCATATTAATCACAGATCTGCTCACCTTAATTTTGACCTAAATGCAAAAATTACAAATTTTCCACCACATTTTGTTTTAAATTTTGATAATCCTGAACGTTGATTTAAGCGAGATGAATGGCCCAGATTAAACCGCACAACCGCACCTGGGCACCTTAACCGCTCCAGAACCTAATATATATATATATATATATATATATATATATATATATATATATAACTTAGACCATTTATGGTCCATGGAACTAACTTGCAAGTTGCAAAACCTTGGAAAAAAAAGTCTCTAGGATAACCATAATAATGCATCTTGATCCCACGCCCCGATCCTCCCATGCATGCATTGACATTTGTCACGTTTTTAGGTGAAGATATTCTTTTATTTATTTTGGAGCGAGGATGATTAAAATTATGAAATCATGACTAAGTGGGCACAAAGTTGAATGGTTAGAATATGACTCTTGTACACATAAAGATTATGAACTTGATTATATCAATTGTCTCTCAATCGAGCTTGTTACAAGATCTCTTTGATTTTATTTGTCACCCACAAATAATAAAGAATCATAAATTTGTTATTAATTGTATCAAACATCTATCACACTTCTAAAATCAAAAATTAAATATTTACCAATATATTGACTATACATTATTCTAAACTCAAAAAATTTACTCCTAATGAATGATGAATCAACAATATGTGTTTTACGGGAATGGAGTTTGCTTCCCTCTAAACAAGATTATATTTCAATTTTAAATATTACAAATGAAGTCATAACTGTTGGGAATATAATGTTCTCCACAAGGGGTCACAACTAACATACTAACATATATCGTAAAATATACACAAATAAATTTCCTAAGCAATGTATAACACTATAATGATGATTTTAAAACCCTAAAAGAATATTAAAAAACTTCAAGAAATATTAAATAATTTTCTCGAGACATAAATAAATTTTCTACTTAAAGAGAAAAAAAAAAAAAAACTAAGCCATCAAAACTGAGATCTTGAATCTAGGGTTTCCTAAGTAGACACTAGAAAGCCAGCGAATAAATGAGTTTTCAAAAAAATTTTATTAAGCCATCAAACAGCAAACAAGTAAAGTAACATACTAATCCTATATAGTAAAATACACAAATAAAATTTTCTGAGGCAATTATCCACGGATAGTCAAAGCAGAGAGGTGGTCGCCGGTCGGGGTTGAGAAGGGGAGAGGCGATCAGTGAGAAGTGGAGAGGCGGTCGTCTGGTGGGTTTGGTCTGGGTAAAGTACCAGGCCCAGATTTTGGGCTGTGCAAGATGGGTTACCGCACAGGACCCCAAATTTTAGAAGCTCAATATTTTATTTTTACCTAGTTAGTTTAGAAATAAAAATTAAAAGTTTTTAATTAAACTTAAAAGGTTTTATAAAGAAATTGTAGGAACATGTAATTATTGTATTTTAACTTTGAGGTCTAAGGTTCAAAACTTGTGTACACTATTATAGTATTATTATTATTCCATAATATGTCTATTTTTACCTGTTCGTTGCACGGAAAAAATTTGTTATAATCTTTAAATTATGTGTGCGTGCGATGCACGAATAATTTTTTTGTTATATATTTAGATAATAAAATTACGGTATTAATTTTATAGATTTTAATTTTGATAGAGCCTTATTTATTTATTCGAATAGATTCACAAAAATCTAAAAACTGGCCCTGTAAAGTAGAGAGGGAGGCTCTGTAAAGTAGAGAGGGAGAGGGAGAGGGAGGTCTGAGGAGACTGGAGAGAGCATGGGCTATATATAAGACTGCACGGTCAATTCAAGTTCTCAACTTAAAATTTTTTTATTTAAAAAAAAAAAAAATAGCGTAGATGTGAGAGGATCAATCTACATTAATTATCACTTTACATTAATGGGGTGTTTGGTTGGCATGAATGGCAATTCAATGCTAATACAATTAAAAAAAAAATGATAAATTATACTGTTTGGATGGAGGGAATTGCAATTCCCTCAATTCATTGAATTGCAATTCATAGGTCCCCTATGAATTGCAATTTATCCCTACAAAGAAAAGGGAAAATGAAGGAAATGACATATTTGTCTTTGAATGGTATTATTAATATTATTACGCAAGGGTATTTTAGTCTTTATATCACTTCTCTCATTTTCATTTTTAATAATTTTATTCCTCTCTACCAAACAATGTAATTTTAATTCCTACTTTATTCTCACCTTATTCTTTTCCCACCAAATTACAATTCCTTTCCCTCTTGATTCCTTCATTCCAACCAAACGCCATGTTGGGCAGGAAATCTTAAAATGTCTGATGTAAGACAATTGTTATGCTGTGGAACTGTGTCCACCTTGCAAGATGGACACGAATTTATTTTCATTATTACTGAACTATATGTTCATAATTATAAAGCTATATATTCATAATTATTAATGTGTAAATTTAGTGTAGAGTGCAAAAAGGTTCCCACTATTATTATTATTATTATTATTATTATTATTATTATTATTATAAATCGTTGAAATGTTGTTAATTTTAATTTTTTGAGGTGTAATAATAATGAAATTTTGGTAACAAGATTAATCAATATTTATTTAATTACGTAATATGTTTCGTTTGACACAATAAATGCCTTATATGATTTACGTTTCTCCCTATATCATATGATTAATCAAATATAAACAATGTCAAACAATGCATTACTTAGTGATGAATTCATGTGTAGATAAAATAAAATCTGAAATTTAATAGTAATCCATTTGTGCATCATAGCATAGGCATTACAAATTTATAGTAGGCTTTAAAACGATTAAAGATTGAAAGTCATTAGCTAATAAACAAATTTGTACAAATTACCATTTTGGGGAGGATGATTTGTGACATGAAACGATGCTTGCATTCAAAAGACAAAAGCCAAGGGAAATGTCAGAGTTAAAAATGGACCGGTCTAGGGCTGATTTTTAGATTTTTGTGGTCCTGTTCGGGTAAATAAATAAGGCCCTTCCAAAATTAAAATCTATAAAACTAATACCGTAATTTTATTATCTAAATATATAACAACAAAAAAAATTATCTGTGCATCGCACGCACACTGCACGGATAATTGGGCAATTATTTGCTCGAATTCAAGCAAGGATAATATGAAAAAACATAATCGATACAACTCATTTCATCAATTGCACTATATAATATTCGCACAGGTAACGCACAGGTAAAAATAGACATATTATGAAATAATAATAATAATAATAATAGTGTGCACAAGTTTTGAACCTTAGACCTCAAAGTTAAAATACAATAAATATATATTCATACCATTTTTTTATAAAGCCTTTTAAATTTAATTAAAAACTTTTAATTTTTATTTCTAAACTAACTAGGTAAAAATAAAATATTGAGTTTCTAAAATTTGGGACCCTGTGCAGTAGCCCAGTTTGTACAGCCCAAAATCCGGGCCTGGACCGGTCGAAGGAGTTTGGGGGTTGGTTTGTGGATGGAAACTTGGAAAGGGCATCACATAGGGCTTGTTTGGCCATATGTATGTCAGTTTGGAATCTTTTCTCCCACTTCCACTTTAATGAAGAAGATGAAAAATTCTCATCTTGCCATCTACTCTCACAAATCCAAACCCAACCCAAAAAAAAATTTGGAAAAAGGGTCAAATAGGCCCTCGAACTTTAGCTTAAAAGTCAATTAGGCCCCTAAATTTTTTAAAAGTTCGATTACACCCATCAACAATTCATTTAGGTGCAATGAAACCCAAAAACAAGTTAATGACCTGCTATCACAGGTCATTAGGGTTCAGGCCACCTTCCGGCGAATTTTACGACAAAAAAAAGGTGACCAGTAACCTACCCAGATTTGTCGAAAATTTCGCCGGTCACTTCTTTTGTCGAAAATTTCGCCGGTCATTTTTTTTTCTTTTGCCGAAAAATTTGCTAGAAGGTGGTCTGAACCCTAATGACTTGTGATAGCAGGTCATTAATTTGTTTTTGGGTTTCATTGCACTTAAATGAATTGTTGATGGGTGTAATTGCACCTTTAAAAAGTTTAGGGGCCTAATTGACTTTTAAGCTAAAGTTTGATGGCTTATTTGACCCTTTTTTCAAAAAAATTAAAAAAAAAAAAGTCCAGCACATTAAACAACCCTAACCCTAATTAAAAATTAAAATTTTAAAATAATAATAATAATAATAATAATAATAATAATAGTCAGGGACGGAGCCAAAGCGGCGCAGGGGGTCAGCTGCCCCCCTCACCCCACCCCCACCCCACCCCCACCCTACCCCATATATAATCTTTGTATGTATGTATGACTGTATGTATATATAGTATAGGTTTTAGTATTAGTATAAAAAAACTAGTAAATGTCAACATGTAAGGAGTTAGATTAGTTGGTAAGGCCTATGTTTGTTAATGGGAAAGGTCTTGGGTTTAAATGCTAACTTTACACATTTTTGAGTCCTTCTCCTATGGCTTCAATACAGTCATTTTTTTTTAAATATTTAATATGTGTAATTTATAATGTGTTTTCTATTCAAATTATTTTATCAAACCCTAATATTTAATATGTGTAATTTATAATGTGTTTTCTATTCAAATTATTTTATCAAATTAATTATGTTTCATATTTTGTTATGAATATTTTTATAAAGTTTCGATGTATTTTATTTTTCGCACATATCCAACAATATTTACAACTATATTTCTTAAGTAATGGTTATAAAAAAAAAATTCTTAGGTAATTTATTTATTTTTTTAAAATTATCTCTTTTGTTTTAATATTTTACTTTTACTGAAAAAAATTTTTGAATCTGTCCTACTTCTTCGCCCCCTCAATTCAATTTCAGGCTCCGTCCTGGTCACAACCTCTCAACCAGATTATTCAGACCAATAATGCAACTATCAAATATATCGAATTTTATTTGAAAAGTTTGAAACGTTCTTTGATACCGACATGTATCACACAAATCCTCTTAAATCAACAAAATTTAAAATACTATACTCCATGTGTCGTCTATTTTTAAATTGTACATTTGTACCAGAGGCAAATATGTAGATATGTATGGTTGTATCAGGTGCTGGCATCATTACTGATAATAAATGGTAAAATTATAAGGCAACTTCTGTTAGGTTGGTCAATCTCAAGTTTGAGTCATTCAGTTATGCACAACATAAGCTGGTTTACCTCATTGTTCATCTTTATCGGCTGCAATCACAAGGTGAGGTACGTTTACTTAGTGCACATCCTCGAATAGTGACTGCATATTTCCCTCGTCACTAATTAAAAAAAAAAAGAAGCTAAAATCAACATTGTTAGTTGGACCAAATATAATTCAACACTTTTGAGAAAATCATATTTATATAATTTTGAAAACAATAAAAAGGTAATTACTTTGAATTAAAAAATATATTTTTTCATTTGAACTTTCACATTTAATGTATTGTATATGACAAAAATGGTTCCTATTTTTAATTTTAGGGGGAACATCGAGCCCATATGTGCCATGACTTTTTCACCGACCATTAAATTCAAACGGCCATGAAATAAAGGATGGTGGAGTCCATCTATGATACGATGCTGGATATCTGTGATATGAGAATATTCATCAATATAATTGGGAGAAGAAGAATATTCAATATAATTCATGAAATGTTAATATCATAAAATGTTTGCTAATATTAAATGCACTTAGGTGTAAAATTTAATAAATAAATAAATAGCTTATCAATAAATAATAAAAAAACTTAAACAAATTATATTATAATAATAGTTATAATATTCAAACCTTCAAAATTTGATGATTTAATACCAGACATTCATACGTTGTGATAATTATATTATTTAACCCGAAAAACTAAAACCTTACAATTGAAAATTATATTGTTTCAACTTGATTTTAGGTATGTGGAGTGTTTTTTTTCTTTTTAGGGATAAAGTACAAATAAGCCACTGTACTATTTGGGAAAAAGTAATTAAGCCATCGAACTCAAATAACCCCCAAATAAGCCATTGAACCCGGAAAAAAAGAGCAATTATCATTTTTAACAGGTTAACTCCAAGTTTTTGCTGATTGGATTGACAAATGTTTATTTTATTTACGTTTTTTTTTTATTATTATAATCCACCTACATAGTAAAATATTTTAAAGTAATTATAATCAAAGTAGTTTTGTTTTGTCTAGATCTAAATTATTTATTTATTATTATTTTTTAAACAAAAGATCCCAAAGTGAAAAAATAATAATAATAAATAAATCAAATCTCGACAAGACAAAACTATTTTGATTATAATTACTTTAAAATATAATACTATCCAAGTGGATAATATTAATACTATCCAATGATTCTTATTCGTGAAATGGATTAAGTCAAGATGGAATGTAATACTTATATTAATCAGGTTTGTTACTTATAGAGAAAGTGTAATACTTTTGAGTTTTGAATAAAAATGTAATACTTTTAAATAAAATACAAAAGTATCACATTTTTCTTCGAAAATATTACACTTTCCCTTATAAGTAACAAACACTTTTATTTCTAATTGTTTGATTAGTATTATATTTTTCAATATAAGTATTATATTTTTATATTGACTCGACCCGTCTCACGGATAAGGATACGTAAGACGGTCTCACACAAGTTTTTACAAAAAATTAATAATAAAAATAAAAACACAAAAAATTATTAAAATATATTTAGTACCTACAGTTTAATTTTTTAATCGTTATATATATATATATATATATATATATATATATATATGAGTTAATACCCAAAATCGTCCTCGACTATAGTGGTTTTTCTCAATTTCGTCCTAAACGACTTTGGTGACCTAATATCGTCCCAGACTTTTGTGTTTCGCTCAATTTAGTCCTCCATTTGTTATTCCGTCAAATTGGTGTTAAATAAAGGGACAATTCAGTAATGTCAATATTGATCTCTCTTTACTTTCAACTTGTGAAGTGCGAAATTCATCTTTCTTGTACGAATTACACCCAGAATTACTCCCGGACCTGCAAATCAAATTTTATATTCGCAGTTTTAGGAGTAATTCTGGGAGTAATTCGTAAAAAAAAAAAAAGATTTTGCAGTTCACATGTCTATGAGTAAATTGGGTAAAAATTGTATAGTTGAGGACTTAATTGGGTAAGAATGATAGTCGAGGACCAAATTGGTAATTACGACATAGTCGAGGGACTATTTTGGGTATTAACTCTATATTCAATAAGGAACAAAATTGGGGTGTTTGAATTGAATAAATATCAAGGGTGTGTTTGAAAATCAGGAAAATGACTTTTGGAAAATGTATTTTAAAAAATAAATCATTTTCTAGAAAATATTTTCCTTTTCCGTGTTTGGTTGCATTCCAGAAAACTGTTTGGTTATTTTTTGAAAAATGAGCATAATTAATTTTAATTTTAAATATACAATGGTGGTGGTTAGGGGTAGTGGTGGTGAGTGGGTGGGTGGCTGTTCCACTGCTGCAAACAGAAAATGACTTCCCCCCAAAAAAAGGAAAGTCATTTTCCAAAAAAATTTCTCTACTGAAGATTCATACTGAAGACGAAACAATGCGATTGCGAAGAGAAAAACGCCGTTAACGACAAGTGAAAAATAATTTTTTTTTTCTAATTAGAAAAATTATGAATATACAGTATAGAAATTATGAATCTGGAATCGTGCCCACCTTTCTAGGTGGGCACGTTTCCACAACATAATTTGCCCAATGTTAATGCATGGGGGGCAAATTTTGACTAGACCATAGTTTAAAACGGTGCGATTTCTTTTAATTAAAAAAAAATGCCACTTGTTTTGCCCAATTAATTCTGTTTGTATGACGTATTTAGTTTCATTTTATATACATTATAATTTAATTTCAACACAATTAAAGTATCATTTTGTTTCAACTACAATTTTTCATTTGACATTATACACTCAATATAAATGTGATACCTGTTATTGAATTTCATTTTAGACACACTATAGTTTTATTACAACACCACTAAAGTATAATTTTAATTTAACTACGGTTTCATTGGACAATATACACTCAAATATGTGAAACTTGTTATTCAATTTCATTTATATACACTATAGTTTCTGATAGTGCTAATACACGTGGACTAAACAACCGAACTGATCAACCTATCTCTACGCTCGACCATGTGATGATCGGGGGCCTCTCAATAGGCGCCTCTCTCCTCCAGTCAAAAAGTCCTCCAGCTACCATAAATGCGAGTATTTATAAGCATTAAAGCGAGAGACACGGCCCGGGCTATCGGCTTGGTAGGCACGTGGCCCTTACGTGTCTGTTGCTTAACATTGGTGTTCTGGCACCGCCCGCTACTGACACGTAAGGTCTTACGAGAAGGGTACGGGTGGTAATCGGTCTGCACGAGGGGCGGTAGGAGAATCACATCGGTCGGAATCGCTCGGGACACATGGGGTGCGGGTCGGAGTTTAGGAGCCGGTCGGGTGTATAACGTATCAGTTTCATTGCAGCATAAGTAAAGTATCATTTTGATATAACTACAGTTTCATTTGATAATATATACTCAATATGTAAGAACTGTTATTCAATTTCATTTTATACATTTTATACATACTGTAATTTCATCGCAACTAAAATATCATTTTAATTCAACTATAGTTTCATTTGAGAATATACAGTCTATATATAAGACATTATTCAGTTTCATATTAGATACACTATAGTCTCATTACAGCACAACTAATGTATCATTCGAATTCAACTTTCATTTGATAATATACACTCAATATATGTGACATGTTAATCAATTTCATTTTAAATATACTGTAGTTTCACTTTATTCTGAACACATCATAAATACAAATTTTGTTAAATATAACGACCATCATTTCTTTACTTAAAAAAAAGGGTACTATTTTGGACCTTGGTCTACCGTATAACAATTGGTTAATGGGGCCACTACGTTTTGTCGTGTGAAATTGGTGGGCTGCAGGAGGGCTTCAAGGGGCAAGGCCAGTTAGGGGTGAAGATAGTTTGAGCCTGCCATTGAAGACTATTAGACTAATGTCATAATTGTGAGTCCGAGAATGTAAGTAGGTTTTTATATAATTTCAGTCCAAGTCTACAAAAAGTCTGATATAGCCTGAAACTATTTTAAAAACTTAATATATAGGTTATTAAAAAGGTTTTGAAGTTTACAATAAGCTTTGAGCTTATTTAAGACTTACATATTTTAAATTTTATAGAAGTTTTGATCCTATTTAAAGTCTATATATTTGTAAAAAAAAAATTTAATTTTATGAAATATCACAACCTTTCGATTACTTGATAATCACATTTGTTATATCTATTAATCATCTTGACTTCTACATATATGTTGTAAGGACATTTGTTATATCTATTAATCATCTTGACTTCTACATATATGTTGTAATGCTAACCTTGCTCACATTTTTCAAAATATTTTTCTAGGCATTCTTCTTAGCTTCATACAATTGCAAACCATCACTTCTTCTTATCTTACTATACGAATTTGTATATGCAAAGGTGCACATCAAAAACTCATTTTCTACGATGCTAAATGGTTACTCATCCTTGATGATTGCGGGCACTAACAATGGTGTCTCTCATCTTTTCATTAAAGTATAGTATTTAGTGTTAGCAACAACAAACGAATTATGGAGTATTTCATAATTCACTAGGTGGGCAAAATGATACCAAGGTTTGCTTATTTTATCGAGAGATATGTAACTTTTAATACAAGAAAATCTCTAAGTGTCTTTTAATAAGATAGCTCATGTTAGCACCTCTTCCACTAGTAGATAGTTTTTGCTTATAGTACGCAAAGCAAGATGGAAAAAGAGTTAGAGCTAGGCTATGTTTGGTAAACCTAGTTGAAAATGTAGCTGAAAGCTGAAAAGTAGCTGAGAGCTGAAAAAACTATAAGCTAAAAGTTGAAAATGGAAGAGTTGTTACTAGTTAAGTGTTTGGTAAAATTAGCTTTTTGGTAAGGTAATAAATGTAAAAAGACTAAAAAGGACATTTTCATAAAATTTAAATGATGTGGTTATTATATTATTTTTATATTATTAAATATATGAGATATATTTAATTTATAAAAAAAGTTTTTTTTTTATAATATATATGAGATACATATTAAATTAAAACAAAAGAAAAAAGTTTTTACTTGATAAGGGTAAATGATGTCATTTATTTATGAACGGAAGATTGGAGTTGGAACTTTAAGGAGTTGCTGGACGGTGAAGAGTTGGAAAGAGGATGAATAAAAATACAGGAGAAGATGAAATGCCAAAAGGGTTTTAATATAGAAGGGTAAAAGATGTCATTTATTTAAAATAATAAAGATAAAGATGGAAAAAAGTTAAGAAAGCTCCTAGGTTATTTTAAAAATGCTATTAGATTTTCAAAATAAACTTTTATTTTAAGGTATTAACTTATTTTGATAACAATACCAAACAGAGTTTATACCTTATTAGTATATTAAAATAAGCTATAAGCTCATAAATAAGCTCTGTCAAACAAGTCCTACCCAAAAGAGGGAGTACAACAACAAGGGAATCAAAATTTACTATAAATTAGGCCCCTAAAAGAGAAAATTACATTTTTGGTCCTATGACTATAGGAGGCATGTTAATTTCAGTCCGTGACTTTTAAAACTAACACTTTAGTCCTTTAACTACACTTTTTTTAGCAGATTTGGTCCTCCCGGCCAAATCGCCAGCCAAATGTTGCCGGAAAAACATAATTCCTTTTTAAAAAATTATTCATAGGGGCAAAATGGTCATTTAAACCATTTTTTTAATTAAAAAAAAAAAGTCATTTCTTCTTCTTGCTGCGCTTGCGGAAACGGAAACATGGATACCAACAGCGGCGACAATATCCAACAAAACGGATGGCTTCAATTCACAGCACATCTAAATAAAGTTAATAAACACAGCAAAATGAAGAAAAAATAGTTACAATTTCATAGCACCTGCAAGATAGCAGCATGGCACCTGCAAGATAGCAGCCATGAAATTGTAACTTCATTTTGCCTGGTGCAAAAACGTTGGCGACAATATCCGCCGCTTCAAGTCCTGCTGCGCCACCATCTTAATCTCCATCACCGCCGCCTTCTTCTCTGCTCCCGAGCTCTGCCATGGATTTGCTTTGTTGGATAATGTCGCCGGGCCACCAGCAAGTGAAGGAAGGAGAAGAAATGACCAATTTGCCCCCATTATTAAATAATTAAAAATATTTTGTGTTTTTCCGGCAACTTTTCCCCGGCGATTTGGCCGGGAGGACCAAATCTGCTAAAAAAAGCATAGTTAAAGGACTAAATTGTTAGTTTTAAAAGTTATGGACCGAAATTAACAAACTCCCTATAGTCATAGGACCAAAAGTGTAATTTTCTCGCCCCTAAAATCATATCCAGCATTCAAAACACGCTTAGTCACAAACATGTGTGGTGGTGATAATAATAATAAAGTAGCTTGAAGAGAAATGAGAGAGAAGAGAGAGGCGGGAAAATAAAGAATCAAGAAAATATCTTTCAACTAAAAATCTAAAAAGATATTTTTCGCTAAATTGATTTTTTTTCCATTGACGAGAATGAATAATATTTTCGTTTGACTTTGTTTTCTTTGAACACTCAAACATGGCAAAATATGAAAAATAACTTTCAGAAGCTAGTCATTTTCTAGGTTTTCAAACCCACCTTTAATTAAGTATTATGTATGCCACCAAATATATGAAAAGTTCAACCATATTATTATTGTACATTTTATATCTGTTCATTACTTTTAATTTATTATTCAAATTCAAAATAATATTACTTTTTCTGTAGATTACAAGTGTAAAATAATAGTAATAATAAAACTACAAGGGCTATAAAAATTAGAGAAGTCAATGTTACCTCGAAATCAATGGGCTAATCCGATAAGCACGGATTAGGACTAATAAATTTTAGCCTAAGGCTATTCTTTGTATAGGGTTCGGACCAATAAATTTTAGCTTGATAAGTACAGAATTGATAAGTCCAATGGTCCAAAGTGGCTAACCCGATAATTCAAGTTACTTAAGGCTATTATTTGTTTCACAAGTTATATGACACAAAATATATACAAAATTTATATGTAAGCTCATTTTTAGTCATTTTTATTAAATGTATAAATAAAATTTTTGACATATTTATTTCAACATAAAACATATTCTATGAAAGCAAAAAACTTATTATAATTATTATATTATAGTGTAAATATGTATTTTTTTTAGTTGGAATTTAGAAATGGGGGTTTATATTGATTGGGTGATATATAATTAAGTTTATATTTATTACTATATACATGAACTAGTTTATTTAAATTGAAAGTTTTGAATATTAATTAATTTGAAACCATTAAAAGTTTTAGTTGAGTCTGCGAATAATATATAGTATTATTATTGAGTATGGTATACATTTTTGTACGTAGTAAGGCCAAATGAGGCTAACACAGACGCCAACATACAGCTTCAAGTAGACAAATTATACTAATTACTTCAATTCAATCATCAGAAAATTAAATTTAAAGCATGTATATTTTGAACAGCTTAGAGGCAGCTCGCCCGGGTAACTAAACCGAAAGACGTCCCTCTGGTGTTAGAGCAGGAGGCTTGAGCCGGGTGATCTTTGTATGTCAAGTTTACATCGTCTAACGTTATGCCACGGCATGGTTTTGTCTTGCTGCACTCGAATGTCATCGCCACTTTCGTGGCTGATGTACCATGTATGTCTTTATACTTTATGTTGCTTATCTTCACACCTGAGCCCTGTCATGATTAATCATATATAAAACATGTTTAATTAGCATCATATGGGATGGAATTCAGAATCATATATATATATATATATATATATATATATATATATATATATATATATATATATATATATATATATAATCAGCAACGTTGTTAACTATATATGGAAAAAAATTAAAGAGATTTCATTTTCTGTTTTTGATGTTTTTATGGTAATTTTGAGGGTACTGGTGGAACAAGCTAAGGAATATGCATGATTGATCGTATTACCTGATGAGGACACTTTTGATTGTTAGGACAGTAATTCTGGTCGATAATGATGGGGTTTTTAACATTAGACATGACTGCATGTTGAAAAACAACATTTTTCACAAATCCATTGCTTGGCCTTGCCCACGTTTTGATACTCAATCCATTTTAAGTGTCGGTAAAAGTAGCGGTTTTAACCGTCACATTTTGTACTCCACCCTCCTGCTCTTTCCAACCTAAACTCCCAATGCTGCACACAAACATATATATATAAAACAAAGATTCTTTAATTAAGATTCTTATTCATTTGTAAAGTAAATTAAAGGACGCAATGGAATCAAATTGTTTGTTTAAGAATGTTTTTATTAATTAGACCGACCTGATTCCGTGGCCGGGGCCACACATGATGTTTTCAATCCACAAGTTTGGAATTCCCCGGGCCGATGGAGATACAGTCGTCACCGGTGCCGATGTGGGAATTCAAGATTGTTACACCTGTTGATGACTGCACGTGGATTCCGTCGGTGTTGGGGCTGTTTCCGGGAGCCGATACCTTCACTCCTTGTAACTTGGCGTTATGGCAGCTTTCAATGCGAATGTGAAACTTTTGACTGTTTTGTGAACTTAGTCCGTCGATAACAATGTTGTTTGAGTTGTAAAACGCCAATGTCTATACGTAAAATACATATATATTTACGAAAAGTTAGAAAAAAAAAATAAAACCAAACCTAAAATAGTACTCCGTATAAATCATTATATATATATATGCAGGTTGATCGAAGAATATTATATTGCGTACATACCCCAGCTCCATTAGGGCAATTCTTGCCGGAGTTTTTGCAAGACCAAAGAGCAGCGCCCTTGGCGTCTAGGGTTCCGCCGACAATGGAAACTCCGGTCACCCTTACAAATTTGATCCAATTATCAGCCTTTCCAATTACATTGTAGTCAGATGGGGCCACAATTGTTCCATCTATTTGAAACCTTATGGACTTGCTCTTGCATGTTTGGCCTCCAAATGTGGTCGCACTGCCAAGCAGGAACCTTCCCGGTGGGATGTAAACGGTGGCCGGGGAAGTGGAGGCACAAGCCGCCTCCCATGCCGCCAGAAAGGCCTTGTTGGAGTCACTCTTACCATCGGCTTTTGCTCCATAGCTTTGAACATTGTAATTAGCATTAGCTGCTAGTGTACATGTTATGTACAAAAAGGTGAAGACAAGTGAGAAACAATATTTGCACACAGCCATGTTTGTATGTATATGATAATGGATTGTATGTATTGTAGAGAGATAGAGAGAGAGCAGTGGTGAGATGTTGAAGAAGAGAAGGGGGTATTTATATATAGGCAACGGGGTTAATGGTTGGTCTAATAATATAAGAAATAGAACTATATATGCATGGTTGGTCTAATAATATAAGAAATAGAACTAGGCATCCATGCAAAGATATAAGTATTATTAGAACTTGGGAGAAGTATTATTAGAACTCGTTTGGGAAGAAGTATTATTAGAACTCTGTATTCTAGATATACTAGAATTTATTTTCTCTCTCCCAATATTATTAGGATTACCATTTATGATTTATTCATGTATAGTGTATAATTTCAGGGTGCTCAATAACAATTTACTCTTCCAGAATTATTATTCTCCTCAGATTTATTGTTATCATCAGCATATGTGTATCGTTTATCATTTGTCAATGTTTAACTAACAATTGATCATTATCCGTCATTCCATGCTGCACCTTCATTTCTTTATGTAGTTAATAGTTATGTATGAATCACCTTAGGGTATAATATCATATATATATCCTTTGCAGCTTTGCTTATTATATTATTTAATTCTCCTCAGATTTATTGTTATCATCAGCATATGTGTATCGTTTATCATTTGTCAATGTTTAACTAACAATTGATCATTATCCGTCATTCCATGCTGCACCTTCATTTCTTTATGTAGTTAATAGTTATGTATGAATCACCTTAGGGTATAATATCATATATATATCCTTTGCAGCTTTGCTTATTATATTATTATATAAGTTATAACTTAACGGGACAAGATTAACCGCTTAACACGGACTACATCAAAATTATAACATCAAAGACACAAGTACAATATTACTTCTTTATACTTGCATTGTATATTATATTCAATCCTCCGCCTAACAATTTCATCATAGCATTGGCGCGGCTACCATAACCCGCTCTAATTTGTTGAACTCAGAATTAGAACATTGATACAACCGGCCACTGTATCCCTGACCTGTCATTAAAAAAATTAGTAAAAAAAAAAAAAAGAAGAAGAAATTAATAACAATAAGAATAATAAGAGATTCAGGCTTTGAAGTATATATTTTGCTTGTTTTTTCCTTTCAGAATTTATGCTTTCAAGGTTAGTAAAATATAATTTTTTTAATCTTTCAACATGAAATTTATCCATATAAAAAATTCATTCAAAAATAAATTTATTAGTTTGTTAAAAAAAAAAAAAAAACTGGCCTAGTGTTAGACTGTTAGTTGTTTCGCCATGTCCCTCGACCCTCGCCATGTCTGGGGAGCTCTTCAGGTTCAACTTCACCATCAAAATTTCTCCTTTTTAGCTCCCTTTTTCAGCTTCGATTTTCGATTCCCAAACGCCAATAATCTAATTAAAAAAAAAAACACTTACCTTGTTAGTTCGGTGGCGGCAGTGGCAGGAGCTGGCGGTGGCGGCCGCAGAAGCTGGCGGCGGTTGCGGTCGCGGAAGCTGAGCAACACAGTGGCGGTGGTGGCAGGGGTCGGGACTGGCGGAGGCATCGTCGTTGGTGGCTGAGAGTGGCGATGGAGTTGGTGGTGACGACGGAGATGAGAGGTGCGTGAAAATTAGGGTTTTTGCGATTCAGATTTTAGATCTGGTGCAGACTAAGTTCTACTTCGTATTAAAAAAAAGTTATATTAATTTTAAATTAATATAACTATCCGCTGTTCTTTCTACGAGGAAGGGTAGCAGAAAGTTATACGGAGTATTAATTTTTAATTATAGAATCAAAAAGTTCGGTTAATTTAGTTAACAGAAACTTTCGAACCAAATTAACCGTTAACCGAACTTTGGAAAAACCTTTAATCATTAAGCGAACCGAAAAAGTTTGGTTAAAAAACGGTTAACCGAACTTTGTCGATTCGGTCGGTTAACTGAAAATTATCCGAAGTTTGCACACCCCTAATTGCGCTGTTCATACGAACAACAATTTGATTTCTTCAATTGCTGAATACTATAGCCTTTGAATTACAGCAAAATCACATTGAGGGGGAAATACAAATTAACCAAGCTAAGAGCTAAAAATAATAGCACATGAATTAAGTAAGGTACTAGTTTAGGTCAAAAGTTTGATTCACTTATCTATTTTAGTCCCTTCTATATTTGCGTAGTTTTTGTTATTAGCAAAGTAATACATACTATAAAGTCAAGTAAAGAAAGGTTTGAGTCATTTAAGAGTTTAGATGCTTAAAATTATATATGCATATGGAACAATGTTTTAAGAGAGGTGGAGAGTCGTCTCAAATGGTCAGAGACTATCTGAGGTTCACCTTGATTAGTTGTATCTTGCAGATTATAAATCCCAATGCAACACACTAGAAAAAAAAAAAAAAAAGTAACACTATACACATTACACGAGTAAAAATCTAACTTTATATATTGTCTTATATATCGTGTTGTAATTGATGACTAATTATCATTAAGGTGCCTTGATAGTACGAGCTATTAGATCTGCAATCCGATGTATTACATAGAGTATGTAAAAAGTAGTGTATGTGCAGTGATAGAATGTAAAGTGATATGTTTAATATTAATAGAGTTAATACCCAAAATCGTCCTCGACTATAATGGTTTTTCTCAATTTCGTCCTAAACGACTTTGGTGACCTAATATCGTCCCAGACTTTTGTGTTTCGCTCAATTTAGTCCTCCATTTGTTATTCCGTCAAATTGGTGTTAAAGAAAGGGACAATTCAGTAATGTCAATATTGATCTCTCTTTACTTTCAACTTGTGAAGTGCGAAATTCCTCTTTCTTGTACGAATTACACCCAGAATTACTCCCGGACCTGCAAATCAAATTTTATATTCGCAATTTTAGGAGTAATTCTGGGAGTAATTCGTAAAAAAAAAAAGGATTTCGCAGTTCACATGTCTATGAGTAAAGAGATGTCAATACTAAAATTACTGAATTGTCTATTTATTTAACACCAAATGGACAGAATAACAAATGAGGGACTAAATTGAGAAAAACACAAAAGTCTAGGACTAAATTGAGCGAAACACAAAAGTCTGGGACGATATTAGGTCACCAAAGTCGTTTAGGACGATATTGAGAAAAACCACTATAGTTGAGGACGATTTTGGGTATTAACTCAATATTAATATCAATAAGTTCAAATATGAATTTTTTGATTTCTTAATTACAAAATGGGCTCGAAAGGCTATGTTAGGTCAAAAAGAGTACAATAAGCGAAGATTCAAATCAGTAGTTTAGGATTTGAGTCAAGAATTTAAATTCAACCAAACCAAAAAATAAAAAATAAAAATTAAAGAATCAGTGAAGCCATATTGGAATGGAAATCCGTGCGACATACGTGCGTGCTGCGTGCCACCTTCAAACTCCTCCCAGCAGCGGAATAAAAAGAAGGATGTGAGAATAGACAGTAAAGATGAGTGCAAGAACGAAAGCAAAGTTTTGGGATTTCATAGTTACGTTACTGGGATTTTATGGATTAACAAGTTGACTGGCTGGCTTAATTTGTATGTATTCTTGCTCATAATTAGCTAGTATTTATTCGTTACTTTACAACTCTCAAGGTAGAATGAGCACAATTTAATGCTCATAGACTTTGGTAAGTTACAGCATGATAAATTTCACACCAAATTCTACAGCAATGTTATCTTATATTATGTGCTGTATACAGGTATATATAATGATTTTTGAGTCATTTTTGTTTTATCTCATGGGTATTTTAAAACTATTTTTGATCAAATTGCTTTCAAAGTTATTGCTATACTTGAATATTACGAGAAACTGTTTAACTAAATATAGTTCGCTCCCTTATTTTTATTTTAATTTTATGTTTACAAAAAGATCTTAGAAACTATTTTTATTAGATTTTGATGATATTATACCTGCTAGGAGCAAAGTTTAGGTTCCAAAATCTTTTACAATTTTAAACTTAAGATTTTATTTACGGTATCATCTGCAAAGTCTTATTTAGACGCGAACTATACCACCTAAAAAGTAAAATAACTATAAAGTAATTCAATCCCTAAAGTAGACTAATCGGACAGTTCATTATAAGACCAGGTAGTTCAAATGGTCAAAGATCTAAGAGGTCAAGAAGTGAGATGGTCAATAGTCAAAGTGTACAAAAACATAAGAGTTTAAGACCAAAGAGTTGAAGACCCAGAAATGCTTAGATCGAATAATGGAAGGACATAATAGTCTAAGAATTAGATGGTTCAAAGGTTTCGTAGAGTAAAGGCGGCTCAACTAAGGTAATATCAACCTAGTAATTGATATAAGAGCAACTACAATAGTGATTTTTACTCAGTTTTTTAGGAAATCATACCTTATGTGGAGGAGAGAGAGGGAGGAGAGAGAAGGTTTGTGGACTGCCTCCAAGAGATTGATTTTTTGTGAGGCCCGTATGAGAGAGAAAGTAAAGAAGAGAGACACAATTCCGTGCGTGAACTGCATAGACCACGCCCAGTCGGGCGCGTTAACTGCCCTATTTTTTGGTGTGCTCCTTGTTCTTAGAACAACTTGTTCCTAGGATGATTCATCAGCTGAGACATAGACAACATTCTCCTTGAATTATGAGAATATGGATTGCCTTGGCTGTCTGATCATAGACTTAACGTCTTTTCACGAATGATTGCTTTCGTCCTGTAAAGGAGCATCTCTTCATTTAGGGGTGTGCAAACTTCGGATAATTTTCGGTTAACCGACCGAACCGACAAAGTTCGGTTAACCGTTTTCGAACCGAACTTTTTCGGTTCGGTTAATGGTTAAAGGAATTTTAAAATTTCGGTTAACGGTTAATTCGGTTCGAAAGGTCGGTTAACCGAATTAACCGAACGGTTAACCGAAGTTTTTAATATATATATAAAAATAATAATATAAATATAAATACTAATTTGAAATTATGGATGTTTGGAGTTTATAATTCATGTTATTTATATTTTGTTATGAATGTATTATGATATGTATTTTATTTTAATGCGATTTATTATTTTAAGTGTTATTTTTAGAATTTTAAATTTTAGCTTTAAAAAGTTCGGTTAATCGGTTAACCGACCGATTAACCGAAAAAAATTTCGGTTCGGTGAATTCGGTAGAGCAAACTTCGGTTCGGTTAACGGTTAAAGGAAAAAAAACTTCGGTTAATTCGGTTCGGTTAAAACGGTTAACCGATTGAACACCCCTATCTTCATTTGTTGAAAAGCCGAGAGTTGGGTTCTCTTGCTGATGTAGCTTCTGCTTCAATAATTCGATCTTCTTTCGTTTAAGAAGTCCTAACTAACAGATCATAACTCGGTTTCGTGTGTTTGACTATCTTAACACGAATTACATGGAGAGTTATGGTACCTTCCGTCTAGAACGAAGGTAACAAAAGAATTGACAAAAAGTTAGGGGTCTACAAACTAAGTTACATTGATATCATCAAAATCTTAATACATATGTTCCTAACAATTTCCCCCTTTTTGATAATGTCAAAACCTATACTCTGCTTATAAGGCTGACAAATATCCCATAAAGGATTGTTCATTTCAAAACAGCCATTTAGAAGAGCTTACATTCAGTTTCTAAGAGATTATTAAAAATACAAGTAATTGAAACATGTAACTTAGATAGAGACATGATAGATTTGACAAAGAGTGACTTTCATATAAGGATTGAAACACTTACAAAAAAAATTAAAGGCATAGATGAAGAACATTTACATATCTAAAAGTTTCACCTTTTGTAACTGAGCCTCCTTTCGTTCTTTGTCATCTCTTTCCTACTATTGCTTGAGCATCCTATCCATGTCAATGTCTCGGTTGATGTGTTCTCTGAATTTTCGGATAGGGTTTTCTTTCACGAGATCTTCATATTTTCCTTTGATGTTGCAACTCACATATAATTGTTGTATGCTTCAAGGATGTTTTCTCCTTCAACAATGCCAAGATTCCACCAGGCAGTGAGCTCAAACGAGTGCATTCCTTCAGTGTAATTCTTTCCTGATTCTGTGTGGATTTTGAAGGCGGCATTGTATTTGACTCCTGGTTCAGCATCTTTCTTCACTTTCCTCACATCCTTTATTTTCTCTTCTATCCTTTCGCGTTCAATCAGTTCTTGCTTTCTAACACGTCTCGCCTCTTCTTGTTTGTTCCACAACACTCCAGATTTGCTTTCTTGATAAAGTCTTATTTAGGCGTGAACTATACCATCCAAAAAGTAAAATAACTATAAAGTAATTCAATCCCTAAAGTAGACTAACCGGACAGTTCATCATAAGTCCAGGTAGTTCAAATGGTCATAGATATAAGAGGTCAAGAAGTCAGATGGTCAATAGTCAAAGTGTACAAAAACATAAGAGTTTAAGACCAAAGAGTTGAAGACCCAGAAATGCTTAGATCGAATAATGGAAGGACATAATAGTCTAAGAATTAGATGGTTCAAAGATTTCGTAGAGAAAGGCGGCTCAACTAAGGTAATATCAGCTAGTAATTGATATAAGAGCAACTACAATAGTGATTTTTACTCAGTTTTTTAGGAAATCATACCTTATGTGGAGGAGAGAGAGGGAGGAGAGAGAAGGTTTGTGGATTGCCTGCAAGAGATTGATTTTTTTGTGAGGCCCGTATGAGAGAGAAAGTAAAGAAGAGAGACGGAATTCCGTGCGTGAACTGAATAGACCACGCCCAGCCGGGCGCGTTAACTGCCCTGTTTTTTCTTCTTCTTTTGTTTTTTTTTTTTGTTTTTTTTTTTTTTTTTGCATCAGACATAATGCTCTTTAGTTTTTTTTTTTTTTTTTTTTTTTTCCTTCTTCTCTTTCTCCTAGTAGGCATCTAAAATACCACCCAAAAAAATCATTGCTATTGAGGTTGCGTTAAGTCGAATGATAATTGGGTTGACTTTAGGTCAAATACCGGATTAACAGGGCCGTTCCAATAAAAATGGGGGCCTTGTGTAATATATTAATTTATGACTCATTTTTCAAGTAATTTCTATATATAAATAATAGTTGTTCAAAAAATTATATCAAAATATAAATATTATATAAAAAATACATCTAAAATTTCATTTAAAAAGTGTTCAAAAAATTATATCAAAATATAAATATTATATAAAAAATACATCTAAAATTTCATTTAAAAAGTGACGTGCATCATGCACATTTAGACGCAAAATCATTTACCAAACTTTTGATATCTACTTCTTCCAAAAGCTTATTTTCAATGGAGATTAAAGCTAATCCATTGAGTCTCTCTTGCAACATACTTGATCGTAAATAAGATTTCAACAATTTCAACTTTAAAAAACTCATTTTTGTAGAGACAACTGTAATTGGAATAGTCAATAATATTCGATATACAATAGTAGCATTTGGAAAACAACCTATCTGTTTCAATGAATACAATATACAGTATTCAGTGCCCCTATCTTTTTTTTTTTTTTTCAATAAAATCTCTTTAAGCAATTTTACATCAATATACAATTCATTTCCATCAATATCATCACACGTACTGTTCATCTCTTTTAAGAGCTGCTTCTAAACAAATGTAACAAGACTTCAAATCCATATCAGCACCAATGGTAATTTGTCAGAACTAAACAAAAAAAACCAAAAGTTCCTTCATATATTTCATATTGCTCAAATCTCTGGGTCAATGAAATAATAGTTTGATCTACAATATATAAAAAATAATGAACCCTATCACAAATTGGCCCAATCTCCACACACTTAGCCTGAAATCATGTATATTGTATATACAGCAATTTATATCGTGCACCAGGGCGCACAATGCAAAACGACGTCGTTTCAAAAAATTTTTTTTTTTGAAATTTCGCTACCCTGTGTTGGCGGTTAATTTTCTTTAAAAAAAATCTCATGTTAAAAAAATGTACATAATTTTATACTAGAATACACATAATTGTATACATGAATGTACATAATTGTATAACAAAATACACATACTTTTTTTTTTAAAGATAATACACATAATCTAACATAATACATAATACTCATAAACTTTTAACATAATACACATAAATTTTCTGTTTCGGATGTATATAATTGTATAAAAAAAATGTACATAATTGTATAAACAAATACACATAATCACGTCAACTCCCTACATAACTTACCAAAATGACGTCGTTTTGGGAGGCATGGGGCGCACAATGCTATATGCACCGTGGTGCAGGGTATAACGATTGTGTATATACATATAATTTTTTTTAAACATAGAAGTTCAAAAAATTGGGGGCCCGTGTGGTCGCCCTTGTTAAACACTTAAACATGCTCAGTCCTGCGGATTAGTAAGATTGTATCGGATGTGAATTGTATTCAATATAAAAGGACTTCACGGAGTTCAAAGTTACAAGAAGTGACTTAATCTCCATCAGGACAGGCCAAACTACAATCCACGCACAATCACGTTGTTAGTAAAATGATTAAGCATATATATTTCAACCGCACAGGAGAACGTTGCAAATTTCCACTAATTTGATAGTCTTTGTCAAGAACATCCAATTCAACGTAACTTAGCTTATTACTTTTTCGAGTAGATAAGCCTCAAGAAATTAAAAATATATAGAACTAAACATGCACGTACTGTTTTTAATGAGATGTAAATTTTCACTAATTTGTCTTTCTGTGTCAAAAACTAACGTAGAGTCCAACTACAAGAAACAATTCTCAGCAACCATTTGAGTAAGAGTGAGTTAGTTTCTCTATTTTTGAATAATTTTTTGAGGGAAAGAGAAAGAGGCAAAGAGAGCTATGATAATAGAACATTCGTGCAGTGCACATTATTTCGCAACAGCACTAGTGATCTCTTCATCTCTGGCAGGATAGACGAAGAGTTCTTCTTCTGTCTCCGGTTGGATATGTAGATTTGATCTCTTCATTTCTAGAGTCGTAGATGGAGAGAGATGTCCTGAGTCGAATATTTTTATTTTATTTTTGTTTTTGACCAGAGATGAAGGCATGTTTGGTAAAATGATTATTAGCTGATTGTGTTAATTAGAGGGTATAAATAGTTGATAACATTAGTTGATTGTAGAAAAATATTTGGTAAATTAGTTGTTAGTTGATAGCTGTTTGGTATAATTTCTTTTCTCAAAAAGCTAATTGAAAAAATTGTTTGGAGTTGTTTTTTGAATTTTAGCCTTTTGGAATTGCAAAAAACTAATTAACCAAACATTTATATTGATATTTTAATTAAATCAAACAATTAATAGGATCAAATAAGCCAAAATTGACCAAAAAGGGCCGAAGAGTCTTTTTTAATTTTGTACTGATTGAAGAGTAGTTTTACGGGTGAGTATTGTCGTTCTCTTGAGGATTGCACAAGGTACTAAATCCTCTCATAAAAATCTAACGATGGTTTAAAGTATAATGAATTACAATAATAGGAAAGGATGAGGGGAAACCAAACTGGGAATAAGAGAAAGAGCCTTTAATTCATCTGAGAAAGGTCCTAATTCGATCGACGATCTCCACATAGTATTGTTGTTAAATTGCTTAAGAAATAGTCATGGCATATTGGAAAGGAAATTCGTGCGACATACGTGCACACAAGTGACAAGAAAATATATGGAATAAGGGTCAAATAGGCCATCGAACTGCACACAATACAACAATTAGGCCACTGAACCTAAAAAACCAACAATTAGGTCCCTAAACTAATCAATTTCAAACAATTCTTTCCATTGGAAGGTTTCCAACAGGTCATCTCCCAAATTAATAATTTTTTTAAAAAAATTAAAAATTAATTATTTTTAAATTTAAAAAAAAAAAAAAAAAAACTGGAATCCTGCCGGAGACGGTCGTCTCCGGCAGGAACTAGTTTTTTTTTTTTTTTTTTTTTTTTTTTTTTTTTTTTTTTTTTTTTTAATAATTAATTTTTAAAATTTAAAATTTAAAAAATAATTAATTTGAAAGGATGACCTGTTGACCTGTTGGAAACCTTCAAATTGGAAGAATTGTTTGAATTTGATTAGTTCAGGGACCTAATTGTTGGTTTTTAAAGTTCAGTGGCCTAATTGTTTTATTGTGTGCAGTTCGATGGCCTATTTGACCCTTATTCCAAAATATATTTATGTTCTAGAATTCAAACTTTTTTAAAAAGAAATTATATTTATACTAGTCAAACCTATATTTATTTTTTTCGTTAGGCGAACTGACCGTAACAAAATCATGGAACGCTGATCGATTCATCAATTCGATATCGGGTTGGGTCCGCTAGGAACTTCATGCTTATTGCGGCCTTCAAAATCATGGAACGCTTTTTCTTCAATTCCCTAGGATTTGATCAAAGATGAGTGCAAGAACGAAAGCAATGGTTTGGGATTTCATGGGTGCCATGTAATTTGCCAAGAGTTACGAGATGAGGAATATTAAGACGTAATAATACTGCATGTACCCTCATGTCAGACGGGTAGTTTAACGTTTATATAGAGTGAAGTGACACATTTTATTTGGTTTTGTGCATTTAATGTTACTTTAAATGGCATTGTTAATGGTATTTTAATGGGGAATTCTATTTGCACCACCCTAATTGCTATTTACACCACCTATTTAATAAGTGTGATAACTTTATAGGTGGTGTAAATAGAAAATTGCTATTTGCACCACCTTCATTAATTTTAGTCAAACATTATTTGTTTAACAAATATTTATTATAAATGACACTTTTTCCCCTTAGGTATATGCTTTTAACACTTTTTCCCTCTTAGTTATTCATGTATCCACATTTGCCTTCTAGTTATATTAAAAGTGACATGTTTTCTTCCTTTTATGTTTGATAGACATTTTTACCCTTAAAACTAAATATTTCATTTATTTTCTTCTCCGACAAATTATTGTTTATTTTTTCCATTTATGTTTGATAGACATTTTTACCCTTAAAACTAAATTATTTATTTCATTTATTTTATTTTTTCGGTTCTGAATCGTAAGCAAAGTCAAAGGGAGTTTGTTTTAATTTGCAATCACACGTGTTATATGTTACTCTTCCAAACTTCATTCCCGTTAAAAAGGGGAAAAAAGTATTGATTTCTTAGGCTTTCGCTGTCATATTGAAGTTGACAATCCATTACGTTCCAATGACATTTTGGAGTGTGATTTTATATCTAAGATTATATTTGATTTCTCTCTTTTTGAGGAATGCACACATTCATTAGAGGACATATATACTAGTAATCTAAAATTACTTTGATTTGACAGTAATTGGTTTTTATATGATTATTATATATAACTAGTATTTTCACCCGTGCGATGCACGGAATAGATTTGTTGTAATATATTAAAAATATTTGGATCGATATATAATTATTTAAATTAGAACATCAAATATTATATAGTCCAATTGAAGATACGGTTGGGATCATTTATGTGTTTTGATGTTATCATTGCTGGAATTTAAGTAAATAATTGCTCAAATTAATAGCTAATGTGTAGATGTACGCATGCGGTGCTGTAACTTTGGAAATTTTATTTATCATTGTTTAGTATTTTTTTTATAAATTAGGCAAATGTGCTCGTTCTCTAGCAACTCAGTTATATGAATTAATTTATATCTTAATTCATTTGTATGGAAGATATATATATATATATATATATTGACAGGATAATGATGCTGGCACCCGACCCGGATCATAAGCAGCATCTGACCCGACACCACATGGAATGGTGCTAGCACGTGACCCGGATCATAAGCAGCATCTGACCCGACACCACATGAAAACCCAATGGGCAAAACTCCAACGGGCAGAATTCCAGCGGCTGTCACCTTTACTGCCACTGAAGCCACCATTGATGTCACCATTGATGAGAGAGAATTAAAGGCTTAGCTCCTCATTTATGCTTCATGTTGTTACCGTTAGCAGCTTTTGTATAAGTTGGGGCTCCCCTCAGCTTGGAGGAGGACGTTCAATACTCTGGACAAAGACACTGTATTTTCTATACTGAGACAAAAGCAATACAACTATTATTACTCTCTCTCATAGCGTTATTATAATATTATTATTACCGGTAACATTATTACCGTCATATATATACACACACACACACACATATATTTGTTTATATATATATAGCAATTTTGTCATTTAAAAAAACATAATTTCAACGATTTTATTTACACATTATTGAAACCTCTTTGTGGACGACATTGGTAGTAGCAACACAATCTTGTCCATCATCGTCTAGAGCTAACACCTTCAATCGATTAGGATGGGTGACTCGTGTGAAAATATATAATTGTAGAATATTAGTTAATTAGCGATCCTTTTTATATTTTAAGTGAATTAGTACTATCAGATTAATTTTCAGCCAATTATTCTTTTTTATTTTTAGTCAATTAGAATATCATATGCAGTGATATTTTTACCTAATTTTTGTTCCATTTTTAATTGATCGATGATGATTTCCAAAACAGAAAGAAGAGGGAAACAGTGCAAAAGGAAAAATTATGATTTCCAAACTCACCAATCCATTGTATTTATAGGTAGAAAATATGAGAATTATAAACTTGTATAGTTTTTCAAAAATGAAAGGTGTAATTATGTAATATTACCAATTAATAAATTTTAATTAATTTTCATTTTACATTTGCTTACCAAATAAGTTTTACTACAAAAGTTTGAGCGCGAAAATGAAATAGGAGGATTTTGTTTATATATATATATATATATATATATATATATATATATATATATATATGATTAAGCCAACTATCATGTAATATGATGACATTTCAATTACCATTTCAAATAAATGGTCATAGGTCCGAACCTTTGGAGTGAAGCTTAGATTCTTAGGGTTAAAAATGTTTAAGAAAATATAAATCAAATATAACTAATTGTGAAGGCACAATACAACTTTATTTTCTTATACTTACGATTCAGAACTGAAAAAATGAAATAAAATAAAATAAAATAATTATTAAATTTATATTATTTTAAAAATAAGAAATAGAATTTATAATAAATAAATAAATAAATAAATAAATTTTGAATTGCAATAAAATAAAAAATTGTTCGAACTGAACCATAATCATCCGTACATATAAACAATAATTTGTTGGAGAAGAAAAAATAAATGAAATATTTAGTTTTAAGGGTAAAAATGTTCACCTAACATAAAATGGAGAAAACATGCCACTTTTAATATAATTGAGGGAGCAAATGTGGAGAAACAAATAACTGAGAGAAAAAAGTGATATAATCATATAACTCAGAGGGAAAAAATGTACAATTTTCCCTTAACCAGAAACTTTTAATTCGATTGCTATAGTGTCCGGTTCAGTTAGAACCGAACCTTGGTCATCCCTACGTATACGCAATAATTTGTTAGAGAAGAAAAATAAATAAAATATTTACTTTAAGGGTAGAAATGTCAATTAAATATATCAGGGAGGAAAATCGTCCCTTTTAGAATAATTGAGGGGCTAATATGCTAACATGAATAATTCAAGGAAAAAAAGTGCTATAAGTATATAACTTAGGGAGAAAAAGTACCATTTTCTCTTAATTAAATTTTGAATTAAAAAATTATTAATTACACCTCATAAATGAGGTTTGACCAAGGTGGTGCAAATAGCAAAATGTATCCCCATTTGGCTATTTACACCACCTATTAATTATTAAAAGTTTTCACCTTTTTACAATTTCAAGATACTTTATACCAACTTTTAGTCAAAGGGTGGTGCAAATAGCAAACACCCATTTTAATTTATGGGTTAACGCATTGACTAGTTGAATTAGCGTGCATTTATTTTGATCTTTACAATCAGCATTCATATATATGGTCTTTACATGTAATATCATCAAAATTAAGTATAAGGTTCTTAAAGGCATCCACAATAGTGGAGTTAAGAGATTTTTTAGGAGCCTTAAGCTTATGGGGAAGAGAGAGGAAGAGGAGAGAGAAGAAAAAAATGAATTGCAGGAGATGGTGGTTTTTGTCTCGTATTGTAGAACGCACTAAAAAATATATGTATAATGCACAGCAGCAGTACCCATTGGGTGCATTGAGGGTGGTCACCAACTCGCAACCACCCTCATTTAATTATTTTCTTTTGCTTTTTTCATTTTTTTCCCTTCCACCCTTCTCTATTAGTTGACACTTAAAAATCTATGCAAAAACCAGACTAATGCAGATGTTCTAACAAATAATAATATTTATATCCTAAAAATTAAAATTCAATCGTCTAATATTTATAAGATTTATGTGTTCCATTATTTATTTCAATCATTTAATTTTACTAACTTTTTGTTCTTTATTGGACATTATCCAATTGCACATAGTGCACATTTACAACTGCGTACTATATATGAGTAATCACTACACACCAAAAATGTCATTTAGCGAAGGTTATGTTGTTGCTTAGCAATGGTTTATTTTTTTTTTCTTAATCTCATGGGTATTTTAAAACTATTTTTGATCAAATTGCTTCCAAAGTAATTGCCATTCAAAAATAGTTTTAAATTCCCATGAGATAAAATTGGATCTTGAATGCAAGTCAATTCCCAATCCAAACACTCTATACCTCATTGCCACTCAAAAATAGTTGGACCTCCCATTCGTTTTTAATTTGTACTCAGGGATATGCCCCGGTGTTAGATGTATTTGAATTTTTGATTTAATTTACATTCCCGATTGAAGGAAGAAGGAAAAAAGGTGTTGTCATTTATCTCGACAAATTTCTCGAGGTCTATTGATCGAATTGGTGTAAATGTTTACCTTAAAATTTAAAGGTATAGTGGCGAGATTTAAATTGAATTGGTGTAAATGCTTCCGTTAAAGTTTAATGAAAATAATGAAGAGAGGAGTGTGCAAAGGTGTAAAGAAGGGAGTCAGATGCTGCACCCACCCCACCAAAACGGATACAACTAAACTCCAATGTAGTCATGCACACAAAGTGCACACAACCCCTCATCATCCCCTGAGACCCCGTAACCACCCGCAACAGTGCCCGCCACCCTTCTGAAACAAAGCCCATAATGGCAAAAAACTATGCTCAGCTCCCCATTGACAAAAAATAAATTGCTCAATTTTTTCATGTTCCAAAAATCAACAAAAAAATCCATATTGGGAATGCCTTAAGACAAGCTTTTAATTGGTTGATCTAATTGAAGGGAACGTAACCAACTGCTATGAAGGATACCTTTTTAAATAGTGAATTACAAATAAAATGATATTTTACTTGAAGAAATTTACATAGAGCAATCGTTATACCGTACACCACGACGTGCGTAGCACTGTGCGTCGTGCGCCTCCCAAAACGACGTCATTTTGGGTCGTTTTGGGAGGTACGGTAGGAAGTTGCTGTGATTATGTATATTTGTTCACGCAATTATGTATATTTCTTTATACAATTATGTATATTTGTTCATACAGTTATGTACATTTTTTATACACTTATGTACATTCTTTTTATACAATTATGTACATCCGAATCAGAAAATTTGTGTGTATTATGTTAAAAGTTGATGTGTATTATGTTAAAAGTTGATGTTTATTATGTATTATGTTAGATTATGTGTATTATCTTTTAAAAAGAGTATGTATATTTTGTTATATAATTATGTACATTCATGTATACAATTATGTGTATTCTAGTATAACATTATGTACATTTTTGAACATGGGTTTTTTTAAAAGAAAAATTAACTGCCATACACTGGGGTGAGAAATTTCAAAAAAAATAAAAAAATAAAAAATTAAAACGACGTCGTTTTGCATCTGGGCGCACAGTGCAACGCGCGCCGTGGTGTAGGATATAAATTGCCTACATAGAGTTGAATACAAAGGTGGAGAGAGAAAGAAAAATTGAAAGTAGACTTAGAGTTCTAAAACGAAAATTATTTTATTGAGTTAGAATTACGCACAAGTCAATCTTCTTTGGTATTTTAATTGGAAACTTATGATCTACATTGACTACCATTTATATAAGCATTTGGACAAGTCGGGCAAGGGATTTGAGAACCTTAAAGATGTATGAGAGATTTCTATAAATTCCATTACCGAATTCCTACATTTTTTTTGATTTTATGCTTATGCTGTTCTTGTTGTTTCACATTATTGTCACAACTCACAATACGTGTTATAACAGCACGTGGTTTCATAAATCTTTAAACTTATTAATTTGGAAATAATCTGAAAATTTGGTTTGCGTTATTCTCGAAGAAACTCAAAATTTTTGGATACTAAATTAAGGCTGTGTTTGGAAACCCGAAAAATGACTTCTGAAAGTCATTTTCCGGGTTTTTGGTGTTTGGCTACACCTGGAAAATCCAATCAACGGAATCCATTTTCCGTTGACTGGGGAAAATGAGGCCAATTTGGCGGAAAACGACTTCCGCCAAATTTGGGCGGAAGTCGTTTTCCGCCTCTTCTCTTTTATTTTATTTTATTTTTTTAAATTCTATGGTTTCTGGCGGAACTGGGTTCCGCCAGAAACCACCCTTAGTTTCCGGCGGAAGCCATAATTTTTTTTTTTTTTTTTTTTTTGTTTTAAAGATTTAAAATAAATTTTTAATTTAGAATAAAATAATTAAAATATTTAATTATACCATTCTACTCTCATTTTCCAGAAAATGAACCAAACACACCAAAACAGTTTTCCAAATGCAACCAAACACTGGAAAAGGAAAATGTTTTCCGGAAAATGACTCATTTTCCAGAAACCATTTTCTAGAAGTCATTTTCCTGCTTTCCAAACGGACCCTAAAATATGTCGAAAGTTTTAAACTATTACAATGTTAAGTTTAAAACGTAAAAAGAAAAGAAAAAGAAAAAGTAGTATTGGCATATTGCATTTAGGGTGGCTCTACATGAGTAACATGATTGTAAGTATACAAATGATACACGTTTAACCTTATCAAAATTGGTTAATTTATTTAACAAAGGTTAAAATTTAATTAGCTATAAGTGTTGGACCGTCTCCTATCAGGATCTGTCTCAGTCTCGGTCTACGCTGCATCAGGGTCAGAGTGTGTATTCCAACGGTCTTCTAACATTTTTCAATTGAATTGGACTGTTATTCAATCTTATTTGAATTATGTGGATGTTATTTATCAGTGGGTTGTTGTCATCATTTATTTGGGAAAGTTGGTTTCATGAAAACAAGTATAAAATGATGGGTTTCGTTATCATTCCACTTCACGGATTTCAGAGGGATATTCTATTTATATTAAATCAATTTAGCAGATTATAATTTTGGATTAAAGAGATGATCTCGACGGATCACTCTACCTGAAGCTGGTTCAACAGTTTCTGCGCCTGAAGAAGAAATAGGCATGCACGCTCCTCTCCTAAGTTAGAATTAGGTCCTGGTGCGCCCAAGTGCAGTTGTGCGGTTAAATTTGAGCCAATGATCTTGCTTAAATCAACATCCAGGATTATCAAAATTTAAATAAAAGAAAAAAAAATGCGGTGACAATTTGATAATTTTTGCATCTATGTCAAATTTAAGGTGCGTGTGTTTTGTGTTTAAGGTGCATGGGGTTTGTGCTTAAGGTGTGTGAGTTGTGTGCTTAATGTGAGTAGTTGTTGAAACTTAAGGTGCGTGAGTTTTGTGTTTAAGGTGCCTGAGTGTTGTGCTTAAGGTGCATGGGTTCTATGCTTAAGGTGCGTGCAATGGGGTATGTGCTTCAGGTGCGTGGGTTCTGTGCTTAATGTGAGTAGTTGTTGAAACTTAAGGTGCGCGATTTTTCTTCTTAAAGTGTGTTGTTTCTTTCTTAAGCTGTGTGAAACTTAAAGTGAGCAATTTTAGAACTTTAGGTGCGTGGTTTGTGTTCTTAAGGTGCTTTGTTGTGTGCTTAAGGTGCGTGGTTTAATTTGTGTACTTAAGGTGAGTGGTTTGTGTTCTTAAGGTGCTTTGTTTGTGTGTTTAAGGTGTGTGAGTTGCATGTGTACTTAAGGTGCGCCATTAGACCTGGCAATTCGTGTATACGGGTTTCGTTAACGGGTTGATAACGACACGAACACGATAAGGCTAAACACGGACACAACATGTTAAGATTAACAGGTTCAAATTTTTAACACGAACACGATTTGTTAACGGGTTGACACGATAGATACGCTTTAATTTGTTAACAGATTTCAGGCCATGTTGACACGAAACCTGTTTAAACCCGCTAAACCTATTAATATATATATATATATATATATATATATATATATATATATATATATATATATATATATATATATATATATATATATATATATATTTTTAAAAACTAAAATTTAAAGTTAAGTTATATATAAAAGAAATAAAGCATACAATTCAATCCATCAAACAAACTAAAAAAAATATTCAATTTATAACATTCATAAAATGATAAAATAACATCCAAAAATCATAATTGAAGAAGTCCATGCTAGTTTTTAGAATAAAATTAAACACAATAAAAATTCAAATTTCAGATTGTTGAACATCAATAATTGGTGTCGGATTTTAGCCTAATGTAGTAAGTTCATTCTTAGTGATGTATTCATCTTCATGATATCTTTTATGATCTCATTAATGACAATGGTTCATACCTAAATGATGGTGTATGAACCTTTAGTTGGTATATATATTGGAAGATATACAACCGTCTTCCCTAAAATAGTGTTTTTAACACGTCACAGAATCCATCTCTTCTGTTGTCCAGAGCTTAAAGCCTACACCAAATTTCTGCATAAACCAATGCAACATTGCTTCTTTCCAGTATCATTACCCAACAGCTACAACTATAATCTAGAGAAAAAAAATGTACAGATAAAAATTTAGCTTAATGGTTTTAGGGTCATCTTGTAAGTAGTCTGGCTCTTGATTCTCCCTGAAGACATGAGGATCAATGGGAAATCCAAAGCCCAAAAAAATAATTAGAAGGGTTTGTAAATTGTAACCCCTGCCCCTACCTCCCTTCAAATAAATTAAGGATAATTCTTCAATTGAGTTCCAAAGCATGGGTTATTTTCTTAGTAATGAAATTTGCTTGTCCTTTTGAGTTAAACATGCTCCAATGGGCAAGCAACGCTTTTCCCAGGTTATTATTGCTTGTCCTTATGCCTCTCAGCTTGTTTAGCCACCCTTTTCCCAGGTTTAATTTTAATCTGATAACGCAAGAAACATATGTTGTGGCTTCTTGTAATAAAAAATGGGTTAGAGAAGTTGACCATGAAAAGGAAATTAATTATTTGGTTTAATAGATCAAACACCGCAAATTATGTTGTGCATTGTGGACACGAGTCCAAAACGACGTCGTTGGAAAACACGATCTTTCAGTTAAAAAAAAAAAAAAATTTTGTCTCGCCGTTAACGACGTTATTCGTTTGTGTTATTATGAATGTACAATTATGAAATTATGAATGTACAGTTATGCAATTATGAATGTACAGTTATGCAATTATGAATGTACAGTTATGGAATTATGAATGTAAGTTATGGAATTATGAACACAGAGCTCTGACATTATGAGCTTACAATTATGAACATATAGTGATAAAATTATGAACATAGAGCTCTAAAATTGTGAACATAGAGTTTCGAAAATTATGAATTTACAGTTATCGAATTATGAATGTACCGTTACGGAATTATGAATGTACAGTTATGCAATTATGAACACAGAGCTCTGACATTATGAACTTACAATTATGAATATATAATGATAAAATTATGAACATATACTTCTATAACAAAGTGGTCTGAACTTAAAAAAAAAAAAAAATGATAGAGAACGATGCCACTAATGACACTGTTACCATGCATGCTGGACACGGATCCATAGCACAACGATTGATCAAACACACTACTACGTACGCAGAAATTGAATCTGTTATTATATTGAGTTGACATTTAGGAATTCAGTTGGGTTAGGCACTTTTGGAATAAGGGAGATCAACGTGTCACAATCGTTATGCGTTGGACCCGTGTCCAGTATGCACAGTGCCGTTAGGCATTGTTATCGTTTTTTTTTTTTTTTTTTTTTTTTTTTTTTTCTTTAAATTTCAGACCGCTTCGTTATAGGAGTATATGTTCATAATTTTATTACTATATGTTAATAACTATACATTCATAACTCCATAACTGTACGTTCATAACTCTATAACTGTACATTCATAACTCCATAACTGTACATTCATAACTCCATAACTGTAGATTCATAACTCCATAATTGTACATTCATAATTTTCGAAGCTCTATGTTCACAATTTTAGAGCTCTATGTTCATAATTTTATCACTATATGTTCATAATTGTAAGTTCATAATGTCAGAGCTCTTTGTTCATAATTCGATCAATAATTGTACATTCATAATTCCATAACTGTAGATTCATAATCTCATAACTGTAGATTCATAACTCCATAACTGTAGATTCATAACTCTATAACTGTACATTCATAACTCAATAACTGTACATTCATAATCTTCGAAGCTCTATATTCACAATTTTAAAGTTCCATGGTCATAATTTTATCACTATATGTTCATAATTGTAAGTTCATAATGTTAGAGCTCTATATTCATAATTTCATAATTGCATAACTGTACATTCATAACGGCATAACTGTACATTCATAACGACATAACTGTACATTCATAATCTAAAAAAAATAACGCCGTGGCGTTAACGGCAAAACGCGCGCGATTTTTTTTTTTTTTTTTTTTTTTATAACTAAATGACGCGTTTTTTTTGAAAAACGACGTCGTTTTGGATCCGTGTCGACAATTCATTGTGGACACGGGTCCAGGGCATAATTTGCCAACGTGTCATTACAACCAGCAGGCAATTTGCCATCCTCAAAAAATTCCCTGGCGAACTTCCATAGGCTTTGACCAACTATGCTCCATGTTTTTTGATAGAATCCCGTGTTGTAGCCACGATTATTACATAGTCAAGTTTGAATCCCTAAGAGACTACGATGTAGCAAACTATGAAGGTCCATGGATGATCTTGGACCACTATGTAGTGGTTCAAGAATGGGAGCCAAATTTCGATACTAGAAATAGCAAAACGAAGAAACTCTTTCTGTGGGTTCGATTTCCTTCCTTACCTATAGAGTATTTTGAGGAGGATTTTCTCAAGAAAATAGGGAAACAGATAGACCGCCCAGTCAAGATCGACACCGCTACTAGTCTGGCCTCCAAAGGGAAGTTTGCTAGAGTTTGTATCGAGGTAGATATTACCAAACCATTGCTGTCTATGTTCGTCTTGAATAATGTCGAGTGGCCTGTGGAGTACAAGGGAATACACTTGGTATGTTTCATCAAGTGTGGCATCTATGGCCATCGGGCAGAACATTGTGGGCAAATCAATGAAGCTGAAGTTAATGCTGCTGCTAGGGATGTTAATGCTGCAGAGGCTGGCTCAGAATGTGGTTAACCAAGTGCAGGACAGTGTTTCAGGCCCTTGGGTTTTAAGGATTGTTTATGGCAGCCCAAATAATAGTCTGAGAAGAAGGCTTTTTTCTGAGCTTTCGAGCCACAATATGTTTCTGCAGGGACCTTGGTTGATAGTGGGCGACTATAATGCGGTAACTTGCCAGGTGCTCGGAGTTCAATGATTGGATTTTTAGAGAGGGTCTTATTGATTTAGGCTTTACCGGGTCAAAGTTTACTTGGATGAGGGGTATTAGTACTACGACATTCAAGGGTGCCCGACTTGATCGAGCGCTTGGAAACATGGATTGGAAAATCAGATTTTCGGAAGCTAGGGTGGAGCATCTTCCAATGTTTGCTTTAGATCATTGCCCACTCCCGATGACAAGCAAGCAGGAGCAGAAGTCATCACTGGGTAAAAATTTCAGATTCAATCAATGGGGGTTTATATTGATTGTGTGATGTATAATTAAATTTATATTTATTAGTATAAATGAACTAGTTTATTTGAATTGAAAGTTTTGAATATTAATTAATTTGAAACCATTAAAAGTTTTAGTTGAGTCAGCGAATAATATATAGTATTATTGAGTATGGTATATATTTTTGTACGTAGTAAGGCCAAATGAGGCTAACGCAGACGCCAACATGAACATACAACTTCAACTATAAGTAGTGACAAATTATATTAATTACTTCAATTCAATCATCAGAAAATTTAATTTAAAGCATGTATATTTTGAACTGCTTAGAGGCAGCTCGCCGGCATAACTAAACCGGAAGACGTCCCTCTGGCGTTAGAGCAGGAGGCTTGAGCCGGATGATCTTTATATGTCAAGTTTACATCGTCCATCGTTATGCCACGGCACGGTTTTGTCTTGCTGCACTCGAATGTCATCGCCACTTTCGTTGCTGATGTACCATGTATGTCTTTATACTTTATGTTGCTTATCTTCACGCCCGATCCCTGTCGTAATTAATCATATATAAAACATGTTTAATTAGCATGGGATGGAATTCAGAATCATATATATATAATCAGCAACGTTGTTAACTATATATGGAAAAAAATTAAATAGATTTCATTTTCTGTTTTGATGTTTTTATGGTAATTTTGAGGGTAGTGGTGGAACAAGCTAAGGAATATGCATGATTGATCGTATTACCTGATGAGGACAATTTTGGTAGTTAGGACAGTAATTCTGGTCGATGATGATGGGGTTTTTAACATTAGACATGACTGCGTGTTGGAAAACAACATTTTTCACAAATCCATTGCTTGGCCTTGCCCACGTTTTGATCCTCAATCCATTTTGAGTGCCGATAAAAGTAGCGGTTTTAACGGTCACATTTTGTACTCCACCCTCCTGCTCTTTCCAACCTAAACTCCCAATGCTGCACAGAAACATATATATATAACAAAGATTCCTTAATTAAGATTCTTATTCATTTGTGAAGTAAATTAAAAGGACGCAATGGAATCAAATTGTTTGTTTAAGAATGTTTTTATTAATTTGACTGACCTGATTCCGTGGCCGGGGCCACACACGATGTTTTCAATCCACAAGTTGGAATTCCCCGGGCCGATAGAGATACAGTCGTCACCGGTGCCGATGTGGGAATTCAAGATTGTTACACTTGTTGATGACTGCACATGGATTCCGTCGGTGTTGGGGCTATTTCCGGGAGCCGATACCTTCACTCCTTATAACTTGGCGTTATGGCAGCTTTCAATGCGAATGTGAAACTTTTGACTGTTTTGTGAACTTAGTCCGTCGATAACAACGTTGTTTGAGTTGTAAAACGCCAATGTCTGTAAAATAAGTATATATTTACGAAAAGTTAGAAAAAAAAAAAAAAAAACCAAACCTAAAATAGTACTCCGTATAAATCATTATATATATGCAGGTTGAAGAATATTATATTGTGTACGTACCCCAGCTCCATTAGGTCAATTCTTGCCCGAGTTTTTGCAAGACCAAAGAGCAGCGCCCTTGGCGTCTAGGGTTCCGCCGACAATGGAAACTCCGGTCACCCTTACAAATTTGATCCAATTATCAGCCTTTCCAATTACATTGTAGTCAGATGGGGCCACAATTGTTCCATCTATTTGAAACTTTATGGACTTGCTCTTGCATGTTTGGCCTCCAAATGTGGTCGCACCGCCAAGCAGGAACCTTCCCGGTGGGACGTAAACAGTGGCCGGGGAAGTGGAGGCACAAGCCGCCGCCCATGCCGCCAGAAAGGCCTTGCTGGAGTCCCTCTTAGCATCGGCTTTTGCTCCATAGCTTTGAACATTGTAATTAGCATTAGCTGCTAGTGTACATGTTACGTACAAAAAGGTGAAGACAAGTGAGAAACAATATTTGCACACAGCCATGTTTGTATGTATATGATAATGGATTGTATGTATTGTAGAGAGATAGAGAGAGAGAGAGAGCAGTGGTGAGATGTTGAAGAAGAGGATCGGAGGGGGTATTTATATATAGGCAACGGGGTTAGTGGTTGGTCTAATAATATAAGAAATAGAACTATGCATGGTTGGTCTAATAATATAAGAAATAGAACTAGGCATCCATGCAAAAATATAAGTATTACTAGAACTTGGGAGAAGTATTATTAGAACTCGTTTGGGAAGAAGTATTATTAGAACTCGTTTGGGAAGAAGTATTATTAGAACTCTGTATTCTAGATATACTAAAATTTATTTTCCCTCTTCTAACATTATTAGGAATAGGAATAAGGGTCAAATAGGCCATCTAACTGCACACAAGAATGCAATTAGGCCACTGAACCTAAAAAATCAACAATTAAGTCCCTAAACTAACCAATTTCATTCAATTTGTCCATTTTGCAGGTTTCTTAAGTTTCTAAAAGGTTAATTACCCCTCCACCTAGGATGCATATGTGGCATTTTTTAAAAATTATTTAGTTTTAAATTAGTTTTTTAATATTTAATAAATAAAAACTAAAATAATTTGTTTTTTCTTTTTTAAATAAAATAATTTGTTAATTTTTTTAAAATTCGCAAATCACCGATATAAATTAATTATTTTAAAATTCGAAAATCACCAATCACGATAGTTTTTATTAAATAATTTGTTGATTTTTTTTTTTATTTCTATACTGATTATTCTTTGTTGCTAATAATACTAATACTGCTTCTTTTAAAAAAAAAACAATAAATTATATTACTGCTAATAATAATACTAAAACTATTAAGGGAAAATTGTAAAAAATGCCCCTCTATAATATGTCAATTATCAATGTCACCCATAAATTATGAGTGGTGTAAATATTGCCCCTCAATTATCAAAACGGTGCACATATAGCCCCTCTCGTAACGAAAATGTGGTTCCCTATTAGTGTAGGACACTATTAAGTCGGAGTAAATATGTAATTTAGTTGTTTTTTCTCTCCCTCGATTCGAAGTACCAGCGATGGACAGCGACGGGGAACTACAAGTCCGTTACGGGAGGGGCTATATGTGCACCATTTTAATAATTGAGGGGCAACATTTACACCACTCATAATTCAGGGGTGACATTGATAATTGACATATTATAGAGGGGTATTTTTTACAATTTTCCCAACTATTAATAATGGTTTTGTTTAATAATATGATACATTTAGTAATAGTATTACTGCTTTCTAATATATTGCTTTTACTGCTTTATTTCCCTTTGTAATATGCTTTGGCCAGGAACAAATAAAAAATCAACAAATTATTTAATAAGAAACTATCGTGATTTGGTGATTTTTGAATTTTAAAATAATTAGTTTGTATTGGTCATTTGCGAATTTTAAACAAATTAAAAAAATATTTTATTTTAAAAAATAAAATTATTTTAGTTTTTATATATTAAACATTAAAAAACTAATTTAAAAATAAATAATTTTTTTAAAATGCCACATATGCATCCTCGGTGGAGGAGTAACCTGTTAGAAACCTGTAAAATGGACAAATTGAATGAAATTGGTTAGTTTAGGGATCTAATTGTAGGTTTTTTAAGTTCGGTGGCCTAATTGCATTCTCGTGTGCAGTTCGATGGCCTATTTGACCCTTATTCCTTAGGAATATTATTATCATTTATGATTTATCATTCCTAAGAGTCATTGTATTCTCTCTTCATGTATACTGTATAATTTCAGGGTGCTCAATAACAATTTACTCTTCCAGAATTACTATTCTCCTCAAATTTATTGTTATAATCAGCATATGTGTATCGTTTATCATTTGTCAATGTTTAACTAACAGTTGATCATTATCCGTCATTCCATGCTGCACCTTCATTTCTTTTATGTACTTAATAGTTATGTATGAATCACGTTAGGGTATAATATCGAGTGAATTTCATTTTTGGTCCTACTGTTATAGGGGTTATTTCAATTTTAGTCCACCATAATCATTTTTGCCACATTGAATCCATTATTATTAAAAGTGTTCCAATTTTATTCCACGAAAAATCTTAACGGGACAACACGGACTACGTCAAAATTATAACAGCAAAGACACAAATACAATATTACTTCTTTATACTTGCATTGTATATTATATTCAATCCTCTGCCTAACAATTCCATCATAGCATTGGCGCGGCTACTATAACCCGCTCTAATTTGATGAACTCAGAATTGGAACATTAATACAACCGGCCACTGTATCCCTGACCCTGTCATTAAAAAAATTAGTAAAAAAAAAAAGATGAAATTAATAACAATTAAGAATAATAAGAGATTCAGGCTTTGAAATATATATTTTGCTTGTTTTTTCCTTTCAGAATTTATGCTTTCAAGGTTAGTAAAATATAATTTTTTTTAATCTTTCAACATGAAATTTATCCATATAAAAACTTCATTCAAAATTTGTTCAAAAATAAATTTATTAGTTTGTTAGAAAAAAGCACTGGACTAGTGTTAGACTCTCAGTTGTTTCGCCATGTCTGGGGAGCTCTTCAGGTTCAGCTTCACCATCAAAATTTTCTCCTTTTTAGCTCCCTTTTTCAGCTTTGATTTTCGATTCCGAAACGCCAATAATCTAATTAAAACAAATATTTTTAACAAAAAAACAAAAAAAAACACTTACCGCGTTAGTTCGGTGGCGGCAGTGGCAGGAACTGGCGGTGGCGGTCGCGGCCGCAGAAGCTGTCGTCGGTTGCGGTCGCGCAAGCTAACCAACACGGTGGCTACGGTGGTGGCAGGTGTCGGGACTGGCGGAGGCATCGTCGTTGGTGGCTGAGAGTGGCGATGGAGCTGGTGGTGACGACGGAGAGGAGAGGTGCGCGAAAACAAGGGTTTTTGCGATTCAGATTTTAGATTGGTGCAGACTAAGTTATACTCCTTATTAATTTTGTTTTAAAAAAAGTTATATTAATTTTAAATTAATGGAATAAGGGTCAAATATGACATCACACGATAATGTAATTAGGTCAGAACCCAGATCGCTAAATAAAAAAAAAATCAACAATTGGATCGCTAAATTAACTAATTTTAAATAATTCTTTCAATTTAAAAGTTTCTAACAGGTCAACAGGTTATCCTCTCAAATTAATTATTTTTAAAAAAATAAAGTTTAAAAGTTAATTATTAAAAAAAAAAAACAGAATCCAGCCAGAAACAAAGATACCTTCTTCGTCTCCGGCAGGATTCTCTGTTTTTTTTTTTTTAAATTTATTTTTAAAAAAATAATTAAATTGGGAGGATGACATGTTCACCTGTTGGAAACCTCTAAATTAAGAGAATTGTTTGAAATTTGTTAGTTTAGGGATCTAATTGTTATTTTTTTTTTGGTTAGTGGCCTAATTGCATTATCGTGTACAGTTCGGTGGCCTATTTGACTCTTATTTCTAAATTAATATAACTATCCGATGTTCTTTCTACGAGGAAGGGTAGCAGAAAGTTATACGGAGTATTAATTTTTAATTAATAAATTTTTGCACTACCATTCTACGAGGAAGGGTAGCCGAAAATATATACTAATTTTTTTTAAAGAAATCACTACCTTTTTGTTTAAAAGGGTAGCGGTTTCTTGTTTATTTATTTACCGTTACGGTACTGTTCCTTTTTTTTTTTTTTTTTTTTGTTTTTTAAAAAACAATATACTATCCTTGTTTGAAGAATGGTAGCCTAAAGTTATATTTCTTTGTCCCTTTTTGTACTAGTGATGAATGGTCAATGTTAAATATTAAGTCATTAGCATTATGTCAAAAATTATATAGCTACTAGTAAAAACACAACTTTATTCTCTTATACTTGCATAGCAATCAACAACTTTATTCTCTTAAATACTCAACTTCACTTTCCTTAAACCATACTAAATTCAAAACGTATTGTATTGTTAAATGTAACTTTATGAGAAAATATCACAATAACTAAACTAAATTGCATGTGTATTGTCCTTTTTTTTTTTCTTATTATTACTAACCTTTTCAAATCTCGTTGTTCTTCTCAAACATTCCCTGTAGTCTTGATTAAGTAGTTAATTGTTTACGTTTCAAAATGAAATTGTTGAAAACCATTGAGGTTTGGATACTAAGCATGTTACTAGCACCCTATGCATGCTTTATGCCACCGCTGTAAGTCAAAGAATTTCCAACCACCTTCTTAAATTCAGTTGAAAACCCTTGTTGTGACCATTTTTGGTATTCAGAAAAACCTCCGACGCTATTTCCGACCACAAGACAAGGTGGTCGGAAATAGCATCAATTTTGTAAAGTGGTCGAAAAAATCCGCTACTTAAGTGAAAGGATCATTGCATGGTGCTCACAATGAGCTCACCACATTAAATGTAACTCCTACACTTCAGCAGCTGTCAAGTCTCGATCTTTCATCTTTACTTACAATTTATTATCTAAGTAACAACTGTGCTTAGGGGTGTTCAATCGGTAAACGGAACCATTTTAACCGAACTGAAATTTTTTGCGGTTAATCGGTCGGTTAACAGATTAACCGAACTTTTTTAAGTTAAAATTTAAAATCCTAAAAATAACAGCTAAAATAATAAATGCAATTAAAATAATACATATCATAATAAATTCATAACAAAATATACAAAAACAATACCGTAACAACACTATAAACAGATTACATTACATATGACATTTAAATATTTAATACATTATATATATATATATATATATATATATATATATATATATATATATATATATATATATATATATATATATATATATTAAAAAGTTCGGTTAATTCGGTTAACAGACACTTTCGAACCAAATTAACCGTTAATCGAACTTTGGAAAAACCTTTAACCATTAACGAAACCGAAAAAGTTCAGTTAAAATACAATTAACCGAACTTTGTCCATTTGGTCGATTAACCAAAAATTATCCGAAGATTGCACACTCCTAACTTCGCTGTCCATACGAACAACAATTTGATTTCTTCAATTGCTGAATACTATAGCCTTTGAATTAGGCAAAATCACATTGAGGGGGAAATAAAATAACCAAGCTAAGAGCTAAAAATAATAGCACATGAATTAAGTAAGGTACTAGTTTGGTCAAAAGTTTGATTCACTTATCTATTTTAGTCCCTTCTATATTTGCGTAGTTTTTGTTATTAGCAAAGTAATACATACTATAAAGTTAAGTAAAGAAAGGTTTGAGTCATTTAAGAGTACTGTGGATGCTTACAATTATATATGCATATGCAACAATGTTTTAAGAGAGGTGGAGAGTCGTCTCAAATGGTCAGAGACTATCTGAGTTCAGCTTGATTAGTTGTATTTCGCAGGCTATAGATTCCAGTACAACACACTAGAAAAAAAAAAAAAAAGAAGTAATACTATACACATTACACGAGTAAAAATCTAACCTTATATACTGTTTTATATATCATGTTGTAATTGATGATTAACTATCATTAAGGTGCCTTGATAGTGCTATTAGATCTGCAATCCGATGTGTTACATAGTGTATGTAAAAACTAGTGTATGTGCAGTGATAGAATGTAAAGTGATATGTTTAATATTAATATCAATAAGTTCAAATATGAATTTAATTTCTTAATTACAAAATGGGCTCGAAAGGCTATGTTAGGTCAAAAAGAGTACAATAAGTGAAGATTCAAATCAATAGTTTAGGATTTGAGTCAAGAATTTTAAATTCAACCAAACCAAAAAAAAAAAAACAAAAAAACAAAAAAACAAAAAAACAAAATTAAAGAATTAGTGAAGCCATATTGGAAAGGAAATCCGTGCGACATACGTGCGTGCTGCGTGCCACCTTCAAACTCCTCCCAGCAGCGGAATAAAAAGAAGGATGTGAGAATAGACAGTAAAGATGAGTGCAAGAACGAAAGCAAAGGTTTGGGATTTCATAGTTACGTTACTGGGATTTTATGGATTAACAAGTTGACTTGCTGGATTAATTTGTATGTATTCTTGCCCATAATTAGCTAGTATTTATTCTTTACTTTACAACTCTCAAGGTAGAATGAGCACAATTTAATGCTCATAGACTTTGGTAAGTTACAACATGATAGATTTCACACCAAATTCTACAGCAATTTTATCTTATGTGCTGTATACAGGTATATATAATGATTTTTGTGTCATTTTTGTTTTATCTCATGGGTATTTTAAAACTATTTTTGATTAAAATTGCTTTCAAAGTTATTGCTATAATTGAATATTATGAGAAAGTGTTTAACTAAATATAGTTTGCTCGCTTAATTTTTTTTTTTCTTCTTAATTTTATGCTTGCAAAAAGATCTTAGAAACTATTTTTATTAGATTTTAATGATATTATACATGCTAGGAGCTAAGTTTAGGTTCCAAACTCTTTTACAATTTTAAACTTAGGATTTTATTTACGGTATCATCTGCAAAGTCTTATTTAGGCGCGAACTATACCACCCAAAAAGTAAAATAATTATAATGTAATTCAATCCCTAAAGTAGACTAATCGGACAGTTCATAAGACCAGGTAATTCAAATGGTCAAAAATCTAAGAGGCCAGGAAGTCAGATGGTCAATAGTCAAGTGTACAAAAGCATAAGAGTTTAAGACCAAAGAGTTGAAGACCCAGCTAGAAATGCAAAGATGGAATAATGGAAGGACGGAATAGTCTAAGAATTAGATGGTTCAAAGGTTTCGTAGAGTAAAGGCGGCTCAACTAAGACCATTCTTATCAGTTAGGGATATTAGGGGGAAATGTAAGAGTGATATATTAGGAAAGCGAATGTGGGAGTGAAGACAAAAAAAAAATCAAAACTGATTTTTTTAAAAAAAATAATAATAATAATAATAATAAGCATGTCACGCGCACAGCAACTGCTCTATCTTCATTAATTCCTCTTTCTTGGGCAGAGTAATATCCCAACCATAGCAGATGCTCCCCACATCTTCTCTCTCTTAGTTCTCTCTCTGCCACCATGGCATTTTGGCTTCAAAAGAAGTGAATTCTCCCCCATTTCTACTCTAGTGTAGATGCTCTAAGGTAATATCAACCTAGTAATTGATATAAGAGCAACTACAATAGTGATTTTTGCTCAGTTTTTTAAGAAATCATACCTTATGTGGAGGAGAGAGAAGGTTTGTGGACGGCCGGCAAGAGATTGTTTTTTTTGTGAGGCCCGTATGAGAGAGAAAGTAAAGAAGAGAGACGCAATTCCGTGCATGAACTGCACAGACCATGCCTAGCCGGGCGCGTTAACTGCTCTGTTGTTTTTGTTTGTTTGTTTTTTTTTTTAAATTTTTTTTATTTGCTTCAGACATAATGCTCTTTAGTTTTTTTATTTTCCCTCTTTTTCCTTTTTCTCTTTCTCTCCTCTTTCTCCTAGTAAGCATCTAAAATAACACCCAAAAAATAAAAATCAATGCTATTGAGGTTGCCCTAAGTCGAATGATAATTGGGTTGACTTTAGGTCAAATACCGAATTAGCAGGGCCATTCCAATAAAAATTAGGACCATGTGCAATATCTTAATTTAGGACCCCTTTTTCCAGTAATTTATATATATAAATAATAGTTGTTCAAAAAATTATATCAAAATATAAATATTATATAAAAAATACATCTAAAATTTCATTTAAAAAGTGACGTGCGTCGTGCACATTTAGACGCAAAATCATCTACCAAACTTTTGATATCTACTTCTTCCAAAAGCTTATTTTCAATGGAGATTAAAGCTAATTCATTGGATGAAGTAAGATTTCAACAATTTCAACTTTGAAAAACTTCTTTCTGCAGAGGCAACTGTTGGTCCCGGTAGGGTTATAACGAGAGTCTAGAGGGGGGGGGGGGGGGGGGGTGTGAATAGAATCTTTTCAGATTTTGGGAAATAACAACCTTTCAGCGTTACAGCGCAGCGGAAATATTAAGTTCGTTTTAATTACTTTGCACAGTTTGATGTTTTAATGAAACTTTCGGTTTGGGCGCGAATGATGATATGATGCAGAAAGTAAATCGCGAAAATAAAGAGATAAGGAGACGAGAGTTTTTATAGTGGTTCGGCCAACTTTGCCTACTTCCACTCTTCTTCCACAACTTATGGAAGGTTTGCACTATCACTCGTTAGTACAAATACACGAAAGCTTCCTTGATCACTAAGCCGGACAGCTTCCTGTAGGTTTTTCAACTCCGCAAGTTTACTCCGCCTCTATCAACGTCTTCTTCAGAGTTGAGGTTGGTAGAAAATGATTTCTGATTTCTCCAACGTGATGAAGTCTTGACTAAATGAAGGATGATCGCTTCTTATAAGATGCAAGACTTGTTCAAGGTGGAAGATAAGAAATAATGAGCTTCTTCAAATATCTTCACGCCTTGACACTGGTTCGCAAAAGCTTGGTGAGAACTTGAGATTGTTTAAGAGCTTTTGCTTGATAGTATTATCGAGTGAAAGAACCAGCACCTTCTTAGTTGATGAAGGTGGGTTTATATAGGTGAGGGAAATTTCATCCGTTGGAGGGAGATGAAATTTCAAACCTATTATCCAGTGGGTAAGGACCGGGGAGCTTGCTGCATTAAATGCTCCATTAATGTGGTTTGTACCATGTATCCGTTGAGGGCATGGATAGCCTTAGGGTTTTGTCCTTTAGCTTCAGAAGGATGGTACAACTTCATTTAATGCTCCTTGGTATGCGTGTCCCACATGTTGAGGTCCTTTTGTTCCTAGGATGGTTAGTCAACTCAGACAGTAGTGACATTCTTGTTGTTGTTGAAGAGAATGAATGTCTTGATGAATCGTCATAATGATAGTTGTCTCTACGAGGTGGTTGATAACCTTTGATGAACTTTCGTTGTTGACGCTTCAGTCTTCGTGCTTTGTGTCTCTTTTCATCTTGATAGCCCTAACAAAGGAACATAACTCGTTTTCGTGTGTTTGTCTAGCTTAACATGAATTACAATGTGAGTTATGGCAACTTTCGTCTAGAACGAAAGCAGCGATTAAAAATAACGAAGGTTAGGGGTCTACATTCTAGGTTACATTGGTATCATCAAAATCCTAATACAAGTGTTCCTAACATATTTGATCAATTATTTTATTATAAATTTTATTGTTCAATATTGTTATGAATTTCTAATGAAATAGTTTTTTTTTTTTTTTTTTTTTTATTTTTTTTTTTTTGTGTGTGTGTGTTGATGTTTATTAATAATATATATAAGTAATTAGCATATAAGTCTCAGCATACTATGGATAAAAATAATAATGTTGAGAATGTTGTTGTGAGTGAAGAACTATATAATAAGAAGAATTTTATGATATATTATAAATATTTTGTAAGAAAATTATAAATGATAAGAATCAAAATTATTGAAAGTTTGTAAGGATGTATTCAATTTAGAATTTCAATGACTTTTGTAGACTTTTTAAAATAAAAAGTTGATAAAAGTCTATGAATGTTTTTTATATAGACTTTTATAGAGTCTTATAAAGTTTTAAAAAGTTTTGAAACGACTCTATGAAAGTCAATTAAAATTTATAAAAATCTATCATTTTAAAAGTTTTTAAAACTCTACAAAAGTCATGATTGAATACACCCCATCAACCAAACCAAAATAAAAAAATTTAAAGAATTAGTGAAGCCATATTGGAAAGGAAAACCGTGCCACATACGTGCGTGCTGCGTGCCACCTTCAAACTCCTCCCATGCCAGACGGGTGGTTTTAAGTTTATATATAGTGATAGTGAAGTGACACATTCTATATGGTTTTGTGTATTTAATGTTACTTTTGATGGTATTGTTACGTTACAGGGATTTTATGGATTAACACGTTGACTGACTGGCTTAATTTGTATGTATTCTTGCCCATAATAGCTAGTATTTATTCTTTACTTTACAACTCTCAAGGTAGAATGAGCACAATTTAACGCTCATGGACTTTGGTAAGTTACAGACTTACAGCTAATAGATTTCACACCAAATTCTACAGCAATGTTATCTTATGTGCTGAATACAGGTATATATAATGACTTTGTGTCATTTTTGTTTTATCTCATGGGTATTTTAAAACTATTTTTGATCAAATTGCTTTCAAAGTTATTGCTATAATTGAATATTATGCGAAAGTGTTTAACTAAATATAGTTCGCTCGCTTAATTTTTATTATTATTATTATTATTATTATTTTAATTTTATGTTTGTAAAAAGATCTTAGAAACTATTTTTATTAGATTTTGATGCTATTATATATGCTAGGAGCTAAGTTTAGGTTCCAAACTCGTTTACAATTTTAAACTTAGGATTTTATTTACGGTACCATCCGCAACGTCTTATTTAGGTGCGAACTATACCACTCAAAAAGTAAAATAACTATAAAGTAATTCAATCCCTAAAGTAGACTAAGTGGGCAGTTCATAATAGTACAAGACCAGGTAGTTCAAATGGTCAAAGATCTAAGAGGTCAAGAAGTCAGATGGTCAATAGTCAAAGTGTACAAAAGCATAAGAGTTTACCAAAGAGTTGAAGACCCAGAAATGCAAAATCGAATAATGGAAGGACAGAATAGTCTAAGAATTAGATGGTTCAAAGGTTTCGTAGAGTAAAGCCAACCGGGCGTTTGGTTGGAAGGAAGGAATTAAGGGGGAAAAGAATTGTAATTCTGTAGGAAAAGAATAAGGTATGAATAAAGTAGGAATTACAGTTACCTTGTTTGGTAGGGAGAAATAATGGAAATGGGAGGAGTGATATAAAGACTAAAATACTCTTATGTAATAATATTAATAATAACATTCAAAGGGCAAATATGTCATTTCCTTCCTTTTCCCTTTTCATTGTATGGATGAATTCATTGAATTGCAATCCCTATGAATTGCAATTCAATGAATTGAGGGACCAACCAAACAATGTAGTTTATCATTTCATTGAATTGCAATTCAATGCCAATGCAATTCATTACATCCAAACACCCCATAAGGTAATATCAACCTAGTAATTGATATAAGAGCAACTACAATAGTGATTTTTGCTCAGTTTTTTAGGAAATTATACCTTATGTGGAGGAGAGAGAGGGAGGAGAGAGAAGGTTTGTGTACTGCCGGCAAGAGATTGATTTTTTGTGAGGCCTGTATGAGAGAGAAAGTAAAGGAGAGAGACGTAATTCCGTGCGTGAACTGCATAGACCATGCCCAGTTGAGCGCGTTCACTGTTCTTTTTTTTTTTTTTTTTTTTGCATCAGACATAATGATCTTTAGGTTTTTTTTTTTTTTTTAAAAAAAAAAAAAATTATTTTCCCTCTTTTTCCTTCTTCTCTTTATCCTAGTAGGCATCTAAAATACCACCCAAAAAAAATCATTGCTATTGAGGTTTCCATAAATCGAATGATAATTGGGTTGACTTTAGGTCAAATACCGGATTAGCAGGGCCGTTCCAATAAAAATTGGGGCCTTGTGCAATATCTTAATTTAGAACCCATTTTTCAAGTGATTTCTATATATAAATAATAGTTGTTCAAAAAATTATATCAAAATATAAATATTATATAAAAAATACAACTAAAATTTCATTTAAAAAGTGAAGTGCGTCGTGCACATTTAGACGCAAAATCATTTATCTACCAAACTTTTGATATCTACTCCTTCCAAAAGCTTATTTTCAATGGAGATTAAAGCTAATCCATTGAGTCTCTCTTGCAACATACTTGATCGTAAGTAAGATTTCAACTTTGAAAAACTCCTTTCTGCAGAGGCAACAGTAATTGGAATCGCCAACAGTAATTGGAATAGCCAATAATATTCGATATACAATAGTAGCATTTGGAAAACAACCTATCTGTTTCAATGAATTCAATATACTGTACTCACTGCCCCTATCTTTTTTTTTTTTTTTTTTTCAATAAAATATCTCTAAGCAATTTTAGTTCAATATACAATTCATTTTCATCAATATCATCGCACTGTTCATCTCTTTTAAGAGCTGCTTCTAAACAAATGTAACAAGACTTCAAATTCATTTCAGCCACCAATGGTAATTTTTCAGAACTAAACAAAAAATCAAAAGTTCCTTCATATATTTCATATTGCTCAAACCTCTGGGTCAATGAAATAATAGTTTGATCTACAATGTATAAAAAATAATGAACACTATCACAAATTGGCACAATTTGAATACACTTAGCCTGAAATCATGTATATTGTATATACATATATTTTTTTTTTAAATATGGAACCCCCAAAAATTGAGGACCCTGTGCGATCGTCCATGTTAAACATGCTCAGAATCGGTCCAGGATTCTATCGCACGTGAATTGTATTCAATATAAAAGGACTTCACGGAGTTCAAAGTTACAAGAAGTGACTTGATCACCATCAGGACAGGCCAAACTACAATCCACGCACAATCATGCTGTTAGTAAAATGATTAAGCATATATATTTCAACCGCACAGGAGAATGTTGCAAATTTCCACTAATTTGATAGTCTTTGTCAAGAACATCCAATTCAACTTAGCTTATTACCTTTTCGAGTAGGTAAGCCTCAAGAAATTAAAAATATATAGAACTAAAAATGCACGTACTGTTTTTAATGAGATGTAAATTTTCACTAATTTGTCTTTCTGTGTCAAAAACTAACGTAGAGTCCAACTACAAGAAACAATTCTCAGCAACCATTTGAGTAAGAGTGAGTTAGTTTCTCTATTTTTGCATAATTTTTTGAGGGAAAGAAAAAGATCGAGGCAATGAGAGCTAAGAGCCTAAGATAATAGAACATTCATACAGTGCACGTACATTTAATAGTTTTTTTTATACTAATACTAAATCATGTACTATATAATATATATACATATACATACAAATATTATATATGGCATGAGGGGGACAGCTGCCCCCTGCACCTTTGGCTCCGTCCTTGCACATAGTGTTGTTGTTAAATTGCTTAAAAGAATTAGTCATGGCATATTGAAAAGTATTAGAATAAATGCCTAGCAGTTAGTTAGTAAAATGGCAGTTAGTTTCTGTTAGTAGAAGGCAGTTAGTGAAGGCTGTTAGTGAAGACAGTTAATTTCTGTTATTACTGTTGCATTGCTTACTGTTACATACATAGCTACATATATCTCATATGTAATCCAGTTGATGATGAATACAATAAGTCTTTTTTCTTCTTCTAAAACCTCTGCTCCAAGTCCTTAATTGTGATATGGTATCAGAGCAGTAAACTGCGCTCATGGCTTGGAACGGTACAACAATCAGACCGACGGCGACCACGACAGCTCCGGCACCTGCTGCGACGCATTCCGGTCCAGTACAGGCGAATTCCGATGCTGCCGGAGCTAACTTCGATCCAAACGATGCTGCTAGCCCTTTCTTCCTTCATCCAAATGAGAACCCCTCACTGATTCTGGTTTCTACGCTGCTGGATGGCCGGAATTACCACCCCTGGGCCAGGGCGATGGAGATGTCTCTGCTATCGAAAAACAAATTAGGGTTTGTTGATGGCACAATTCCGATGCCGAACGTGGGGGAAGTTAAGTATCCCTATTGGAGAAGGTGTAACAATATGGTGGCTACATGGATCATGCGCTCGGTTTCACCAGAAATTGCTCAGACGATTCTTTGGGGAGGAACGACTGAGAGAGTTTGGAACACATTGAAGGCAAGGTTCAGTGAGGCTGATGTTTTCAGAATCTCTGATCTTCACGCTGAGATACATCAGACAAGGCAAGGAGATCTGAGTGTAAGCACTTACTTTGCCAAATTAAAGGTTCTTTGGGATGAACTCCAGGTTATAAGACCTTTGCCTACCTGCAAATGTGAGAGGAGATGCGACTGTGGATTATTGCAAACCCTTGAACAGCAGTTAGAGAGTGACAATCTCTCTGTTTTTCTGCGAGGACTCAATGACACTTATGCCTCCGTTCAGTCTCAAATTATGATGACAAAACCTCTTCCTACTGTGGACGAAGCTTTCTTGATGATCCAACAACAAGAGAGGAGGTTTATAATGCAGGAGGAGGTCTACAAGTGCAAGAAGCAGGCAACATCTTCTTCACTAAGGGGAATAATGGTGGTAAGAAGTTTCAGTCCAACAATAATAAGAAACCAGTTTGTTCTCACTGTGGATACACTGGTCACACTGCAGAAAAGTGCTATAAGATACATGGTTATCCACCAGGGTGGAAACCTAGAAATAAGAATGTTGGATCTGCTAATCAGGTGCAATTCACCTCTAATGAACAACAAGTCGATGAAAACACTGGTTCTATAACCTTAAGCCAAGGGGAGTACAGGTTACTCAAGCAGATTTTGCAGAGAGATGGCATGGTTCATGACCCTTCATCACTGAGTCCATCACCCCTAAGTGACCTCGGAGGGGTGACACCTCAAGCCAATTTAATAGCTGCTAATTTTGCCCCCAATTCACAACTTGAAGGTAACCATCTCAAACTCTTTTTTGATAACAAGGCTAGTTGGATATTAGACAGTGGGGCTACTCACCATGTTGTGTGTCATCATGGCTTGTTGACAAATGCAAGAAGAGTTTAGGGAATGTTTGTTGAACTACCAAATGGTGATAAAGCTGACATTACACACATAGGATCTATATATGCTGATAGATTAACTCTGCAGAATGTGTTTTGTGTTCCTGCTTTTCACTATAATCTAATCTCTGTCAGTGAACTGATTAAGACATCTAAATGCAAGCTGCTATTGTATTCTGATCTGTGCATCATACAGGATCAGGAATGTGGGAAGATGATTGGCTTGGCTAGCTTGCAGAAGGGACTATATCACCTAGTGAAACCTGAATTTTCTGCCTTGGATAAGATAGAACATGTTAGAGCTAATGCTTGTAATGCTGGTAGCACATGGCATGCTAGATTAGGCCATTGTTCATATGGAAAACTTAAACAATTGTCCTTGTTTGACATGAGTTCCAGAATGAATAAAAGTGATGCTTGCACTGTTTGTCATTTAGCCAAGCAAAAGAAATTGCCCTTTAATACTAGCTCTACTGTTTCTACTGATATCTTTCAACTTGTACACATTGATATTTGGGGGCCATATTATATACACACCATCTATGGACACAGGTATTTTTTAACCATTGTGGATGACTATAGCAGGGCCACATGGGTTTATCTAATGAGAAGCAAAAGTGAAGTCAGGCCATTGATAAAGTTTTTTTGTGCCTTCACTGTCACACAGTTTGAAAAAAGGGTCAAATGCATAAGAACAGACAATGGTCAAGAATTTAAGATGGGAAGCTTCTTTCAAGAAAGTGGAATCATACATCAGACAACCTGCACCTATACACCTCAGCAGAATGGTGTGGTTGAGAGAGAACATGGACATATCTTGGCAGTTGCTAGGGCTCTAAAATTTCAAGCTGGCTTATCAGATGGTTTCTGGGGAGATTGTGTACTCCATGCAGTTTATATCATCAACAAGTTGCCATCAACAGCCTTGCAAGGCAAGATCCCTCATCAAGTGATGTTTAATAAGGTACCACAATATTCCCATCTTAAGATATTTGGGTGCCTAGCTTATGCTGTAGTGAACAAGGGACACCAAAGGAAGTTCTCACCCAGGGCCAGGAAATGTTTGTTTCTGGGATATCCCAATGGGGTAAAGGGGTATAAGTTGTTTGATCTGACTTCCAGAGAAGTGTTTATATCAAGAGATGTGGTGTTCTATGAGGGCATTTTTCCCTACAAGGCAGACTATCAACCATGCAGACAAGGTTCAGTTCAGGATCCCATCTTACCAAGGGACAATAGCAATGTGGAGGATGTTGAATATCATAAGCATATCCAAAGGGAACAAATAAGTGAATCTAGTAGCCATGCAGAACCAATAATTCCCCTTTCTGATCCTATTCAGAACTCACATGATGAAGAACAGACTCAGCATGCTCATGCTCCCATACACCATGTTCCAGTGCAGCCTAGAAAGTCCAGCAGGCAGACATCAAGGCCTGCATATCTCAGGGACTATGACTGTAATCTGCCCAGTGGAAGGACCTCCCCTCATACTCTTTCAACTGTTTTGTCCTATGATAAGCTATCACCTGGTTTCAAAGCCTTCACCACCAACATTCTCAGCATTCAAGAGCCTAAGTCCTACAATGAGGCCATCAAACATGAGTGTTGGAAGGCTGCTATGCAAGCAGAGGTGGATGCTTTACAAGCCAATAACACATGGGACCTCACTACTCTCCCACCCTCTAAACAACCAATAGGGTGCAGATGGGTGTATAAGGTGAAACATAAAGCTGATGGGACAGTGGAAAGGTGCAAAGCCAGACTAGTTGCAAAAGGGTACACTCAAACTTGTGGGATAGACTATGTTGATACCTTCAGCCCAGTTGCTAAGGTCACTACCATCAGAACTTTACTCTCTGTAGCAGCTGCAAGAGGATGGGAATTATACCAACTTGATGTCAACAATGCTTTCCTACATGGAGACCTTAAAGAGGAGGTTTACATGACTCTCCCACCAGGGTTTATTCCTACACAGCCTGGGCAAGTATGCAGGTTGAAAAGGTCCCTTTATGGTTTAAAGCAGGCAAGTAGGCAATGGAATGCAAGATTAACCTCTGAGTTATCCAGTATGGGATTCAAGCAAGCCACCTGCGATAATTCCTTGTTTACTAGAGGGACTGGGGATAATTTCATTGCTCTTCTTGTGTATGTTGATGACATAGTATTGTCTAGCAGTGATAGCAATCAGATACAACAAGTCAAGGATCATTTGCATTCAGTATTTCAAATCAAAGACCTGGGAAAGTTGAGGTTTTTCTTGGGACTTGAAATTGCTAGAAATCACACTGGCATATCTGTGACACAAAGGAAATATGCCCTTGATCTTCTACATGATACAAAGTTCCTTGAAAGTAAACCAGCCAAATGTCCTATGGTTCAAACAAGTAAACTTTCCAAGGATGATAGTGCACCACTGGAAGACAACACTGTGTACAGGAGGCTGATAGGAAAACTCCTATATCTAACAATTACCAGGCCTGATATTTGCTTTGCTGTTCAGCAACTTTCACAATTTTTGGACTGCCCTACTATCACTCATTTGCAAGCAGCCCACAGAGTGCTTAGATATATCAAAGGCAATCCTGGACAAGGTCTATTTTTCTCTACAAATTCAACATTGAAGATAAGTGGCTTTGCTGATTCAGACTGGGCAGCTTGTCCTGACACAAGAAAGTCTGTGACTGGCTTTTGCATTTTCTTAGGGAATGCTCTAATATCCTGGAAATCAAAGAAGCAAAACACAGTTTCTAGGTCATCATCTGAAGCTGAGTATAGAGCTATTGCCCTTGCAACATGTGAAATACAATGGTTATTCTATTTGCTTCAAACTCTTGAGGTTCATTCAGGTGAGGCAGGTGTTTTATTCTCTTATAGTAAATCTGCAATTGCTATAGCAGAGAATCCCGTGTTTCATGAGAGAACTAAGCATATAGAGATTGATTGTCACTTGATAAGAGAGAAAGTTCAGAAAGGCATCATCAGGCTTCTACATGTTTCTACTGAAAACCAGACAACAGACATCCTAACTAAGCCTCTACAACCAATGCTGTTTCAAAAGTTTGTCTCCAAGCTGGGGCTCCATTCCATGTACACTCCAGCTTGCGGGGGGATATTAGAATAAATGCCTAGCAGTTAGTTAGAAAAATGGCAGTTAGTTTCTGTTAGTAGAAGGCAGTTAGTGAAGGCTGTTAGTGAAGGCAGTTAATTTCTGTTATTACTGTTGCATTGCTTACTGTTACATACATAGCTACATATATCTCAGATGTAATCCAGTTGATGATGAATACAATAAGTCTTTTTTCTTCTTCTAAAACCTCTGCTCCAAGTCCTTAATTGTGATAAAAAGGAAATCCGTGCGACATACGTGCACACAAGTGACAAGAAAAAATATTTATGTTCTAGAATTCAAGATTTTCTAAAAAGAAATTATATGTATACTAGTCAAATCTATATTTATTTTTTAGTGTGAGACAAATACTTCTTGTATAGTTTGAAACTCAATTTTTTATTCACCCATTATTCATTCTGAGTATATAATATATCAATTTTTTCGTTAGGCGAACCTGACTGTAACAAAATCATGAAACGCTGATTGATTCATCAATTCGATATCGGGTTGGGTTCGCTAGGAACTTCATGCTTATTGCGGCCTTCAAAATCATGGAACGCTTTTTCTTCGCTAGGATATGATCGAAGATGAGTGCAAGAACGAAAGCAAAGGTTTGGGATTTCATGGGTGCCGTGTAATTTGCCTAGAGTTACGAGATGAGAATATTAAGACGTAATAATACTGCATGTACCCTCGTGTCAGACTGGTAGTTTAATGTTTATATAGAGTGAAGTCACACATTTTATTTGGTTTTGTGCATTTAATGTTACTTTAAATGGCATCGTTAATGGTATTTTATGGGTTAACGCAGCGCGCATTTATTTTGATCTTTACAATAAGCATTCATATATATGGTCTTTACATCTAAGTTCTAATACAATCATAATATCATCAAAATCTAAGTACAAATTCTTAAGACATCCACAATGATAAATTTTAAGAGATTTTTTAGGAGGCTTAAGCTTATGTGGAAAAGAGATGAAGATGAGAGAAAAAAAAAAAAAAAAACAAGTTGTAGGAGATATTGGTTTGTCTAGTATTGTAGAACCCACGAAAAGATATATGTATAAAGCGCAACAACAACGCCCACTGGGTGCATTGAGAGGGTGGTCACCAACTTGCGACCACCCTCATTTAATTATTTTCTTTTGTTTTTTTTTTTTTTCATTTTTTCTCTTCCACTCTTCTCTCCTAGTTACACTTAAAAATCTGTGCAAAAATCAGATTAATGGAGATGCTCTAACAAATAATAATATTTATTATCCTAAAAATTAAAATTCAGTTGTCTAATATTTATAAGATTTATGTGTTCATTATTTATTTCACTCATTTAATTTTACTAACTTTTTATTTTTTATTAGACATTGTTAGGAACACTTGTATTAGGATTTTGAGGATACCAATGTAACCTAGAAAGTAGACCCCTAACCGTTATTATTTTTTTATTGCTGCTTTCGTCCTAGACGAAAGTTGCCATAACTCACATGTAATTCGTGTTAAGCTAGTCAACACACGAAGACGAGTTATGTTTAGTTGTTAGGGTTATCAAGACGAAAGAAGACACGAAGCATGAAGCAACTGCAACGAGAGTTAACCAGGAGTTGTCATTAAACACGAAAGGAAAGTCTTATTGACGATAATCCTTCAAAGACATTTCTTCTCACCAATAGCAAGAAGAATGTCTCCACTGTCTGACTTGACAACATCCTAGGAACAAAAGGACCTCAACTTGTGGGACACGCATACCAAGGAGCATTAAATGAAGATGTAGTATTTTCTGAAGCTAAAGGACAAAACCCTAAGGCTCTCCATGCCATCAACGGCTACAAGGTACAACCTCATTAATGGAGCATTTAATGCGGGAAGCTCCCTGGTCCTTATCCACTGGACAATAGGTTTAAAAATTCATCTCCCTCCAACGGATGAATTTTTACTCACCTATATAAACCCACCTTCATCAACTAAGAAGGTGCTGGTTCTTATCACTCGATCTATCTATGCGCAAAAGCTCTTAAATGCTCTCAGCTCTCTCAAGCTTTTGTGAACCAGTGTTAAGGTGCAAAGATACTTGAAGAAGGTCATTGATACTCATCTTACACCTTAAAGAAGTCTTGTAACTTGTACGAAGCAATCATTCGTCATCAGTCAAGATTTCATCACGTTGGAGAAATCAGAAATCATTTTCTACCAACCTCAACTCTGAAGAAGACGTTGATAGAGGCGGAGTAAACTCGAGGAGTTGAAAAACCTACGAAGGCTGTCCGGCTTAGTGATCAAGGAAATCTTTGTGTAATTGTACTAACGAGTGATAGTGCAATCCTTCCATAAGTTGTGGAAGAAGAGTGGAGTAGGCAAAGTTGGCTGAACCACTATAAAACTCTCATCTCCCTATCTCTTTACTTACGCTTTTCATTTCTGCATCATATTATCTTTCACGTCATTACCGAAAGCTCTCTTTTTTTAACGAAAACCCGTGCAAAGCAAATAAACGAACTTAACATTTCCGCTGCGCCAAAACACCGAAAGGTTGTTTTTAGGGCAAAACACGAAAAGAGTCTATTCACCCCCCCCCCCCCCCTCTAGACTCTCGCTACAACTCTATCGGGACCAACAGACATTATATATCCAATTGCACATAATGCACATTTACAACTACGTACTATATATGAGTAATCACTACACACCAAAATTGTCATTTAGCGATGGTTCTGTTGTTGTTTAGCAGTGGTTTATAACGGCCATGATACTAGCTACCTACCGATTTGACGGTTCTCCATTCATGACTAAATATAGCTAGTATGTTGCAAAGGATTTAGCGGCGATTTTTTACAACCACGAAAATTATCGACTAGTGTTGATTTTAGCAACATTTTTATAACCATCCCTAAATATATGTAATTAATTTATTCATTTAAATAATAGCGACATTTATAACCACCGCTAAATATATTCATTTATTTCTTTATTTCTTAAGTTAATTCTATTTTTTGTCATAGATTTATAAATAACAATTCACTTTAAGTCCTTTTTTATTAGAACATCCACTATTGGTCCTAGTATTATTGTGGCATGACCATTTTTGGTCCTGTATCAACATAATAATTTAAATATTGTTAAATACAAGGGCATTTTGGTCTTCAATTATGATTTTTTTTTCAAAAAAATAAACATAAAAAATATAGCGGTTCAACCTACTTTGTATAAAAAAGATTGAAATGTCTTTGTATTTAACGACATTTCAACGATTTTTTGAAGGAGGACTAAAAATGGTAATGCCACAATAATACAAAGACTAAATGAGGATGTTCTAATAAAAAAGGACTAAAAGTGGACTGACACCTATAAATCTAGGACCAAAAATAGAATTAACTCTTTAAGTTAATTCTTTAAAATATTAATGACAGTTATTAAGTGTCGTTAGCAATTTTTTTTTTCATAATTAAGTCTAGTCTTTTTGTTATAGTTTCAAAACCACCATTAAAAAAATATTTATTTATAATTACAGAGTTATATTTTTATAATTATCATTTAGTTATATTTTTCTCATAAAATTCTATATCCAAATGTGTATTACAATCACAAATAAACTCTATATACACTGCAATGGGAGTGCCCAATCTTCTTTTAACTTTCAATTTTTTATTCTTCACAATGCATTCTTCTCCCATTCACAATGCATTCTTAACTACATACATGATTTAGAAATGGGAAGATCAAATGTTAACACTAATAAAATATGCATTCTTAATTCATGTGAGAAAATTAAAGGTCCTAATAATTCTCCACATAGTATTGTTGTTAAATTGCTTAAGAATTGAAAAATTAGTCATGCCCTATTGGAAAGGAAATTCGTGCGACGTGCGTGCACACAAGTGACGAGATAGTCTGAAATTATATTTATACTTTTTCCCAGCCTTCTCATATATATTTTCTCACCTAAAATTTTCAACTGTTAGACCGTAAATGAAGAACACAACACACACACAAAAAAGTCGAGGTTGTTAAGTTATGCCTGCCATTTTAATGCTCATAGACTTTGTTAAGTTACAGCATGATAGATTTCACACCAAATTCTACAACAAAGTCAACAATATAATGTTATCTTATGCATGTTCTGTATACAAATATAATGCTTTCGTCGTATTTTTTTTTTAATTTATTTATCTCATGGGTATTTTAAAACTATTTTTGATCAAATTGCTTCCAAACTAATTGCTATAATTCGATATTCTGAGAAAGTCTTTAGCTAAATATATTTCGATTTCTTAAATTTTTTAATTTTATGTTTGCAACAAGATTTATTGTGTTATAAACTGTTTGTATAGTATTAGATTTTGGTGATACCAAACAGGTGCACCCTCTTTTAAATTTTTAGATTTAGGATTTTATTTGTGGAATCATCCGCAAAGTCTTACTTAGGGGTGAACTATACCACCGGAAAGTAAAATAAGCATATAGGGCAATTTATATCGTGTAGCACGGCACACATAGCAATGTACGCACAGGCATAAAACGCGCGCGTTTCATGTTGACGTCATACTGACATCACTCCGTCCATCTGAACAGACTAAACCTCATTATGTGTATTCAGTTAAAATTTTATGTGTATTGTGTTATGAGTTTATGTGTATTCAGTTAAGAGTTTATGAGTATTATGTTAACCAGACCCATTATGTGTATTCAGTTAAAAGTTTATGTGTATTGTGTTATGAGTTTATGTGTATTATGTATTATGTTAGATTATGTGTATTCTGTTATGAGTTTATGTGTATTCTGTTATGAGTTTATGTGCATTCGAAACAGGGGATTTTTTTTAACAACTTAACAAAACGACGTCGTTTAGGGAGGCGCGGGGCGCACATTGCTATGTGCGTCCTCGTGCACGGTATAACGATTGAGCATATAGTAGTGTTGGAAAAATAGCAAAAATGGCATTATAAGTGATTATTTTGTGATACAAATATATGTTTGGTCAACTTCTTATTTGGGTCGGGTCAAAGTGGATTCAGGTTCTTCTTAGTGAGACGAAAGAGATTGATATGTTTTAACTCAAAATCGATAATGGGTGAATAAGATATTAATTCTCCTAGTAGATCCATTTAAGTTAGAAAATAGAGGTGGGAAGACTTGAAACAAGCACTTTTCCCATATTGGAAAAGCAAGAGATTTGCACCACTATATATACAAGAGCATTTTAGAAGATGTTTGAATTGTATGTATAGCATAGAGGCTCTCTCTTGCACGTTCAAAGCAACACCACCAACTCTACAGAGCCGCTTTCAAAATCCATCACCGTGCTACAATGCACACTTTACACCCCCCCCCCCCTCCCCTGACGAAAATACTAATACCGGACCCATAGAACAACGTAACCAATCAACCCATCCATGGTGACATTGATCCAGTAAATGATAAGCCTCACTTTACACCCCCCCCCCCCTCCCCTGACAAAAATACTAATACCGGACCCATAGAACAACGTAACCAACCAACCCATCCATGGTGACATTGATCCAGTAAATGATAAGCCTCACTTAAGACTTGCTTCTAGCAATAGGGTGGAGGTTCTATTTTTGCCACAAATTAGTGTAAATGTTTACCTTAAAGTTTAAGGGTATAGTGACGAGATTTAAATTGAATTGGTATAAGCGATAGGGTGGAGGTTCTATTTTTGCCACAAATTAGTGTAAATGTTTACCTTAAAGTTTAAGGGTATAGTGACGAGATTTAAATTGAATTGGTATAAATGCTTCTGTTAAAGTTTGATGAAAACATCTGTCACGAATTAGTGTAAATGTTTACCTTAAAGTTTAAGGGTATAGTGGCGAGAATTAAATTGAATTGGTGTAAATGCTTCCGTTAAAGTTTGATGAAAATAATGAAGAGAGGAATGTGCAAAGGTGTAAGGAAGGGATACCCCCCACCCTACCAAAATGGATACCGTCCAACTCCAATGTAGTCTCATGCACACAAAGTGCACACAACCCTAGCTTCATCATCCCTTGACACCCCGTAACCACCCGCAACAGTGGTCGCCACCCCGCCACCACCCTTCTGAAACAAATCCCATAACCCCAACAAATTCTCTAATGAAACCCAATAAACCCAAACGGAGAAACAAAAACAGCACACAACACAAAAAACACATAACAACATTGCACAAAAGAGAGAGATAGAAAAAAAAAAAAAAGGATGCTTACCGAAAATCAATGAACGAGAACAGCCCGTGTCTACAAGAATGAGAAGCCAACAACGTGAAAGAGAGACAAAGGAAACAATAATAATCTATATAAAAGTAAAATTCTCCTCCATCATTTTTCCGTCGAATTTTTTTTACTCAATTAATTAAATATTTTATTTATTGATCAAATAATTAATAAAACCTATTTGGTAATCAAATATTTAACGAAAATTAATAAAAATATATTAATTCGTAATAATATTGCATATTTATGGCATATATTGCATATGTGAATACTTTGCAATGCCATAATTATGAAATACCATAATTAAGACAGAGTATATATATATATATTGTTAGGAACCTTGTATTAGGATTTTGATGATACCAATGTAATGTAGAAAGTAGACCCCTAACTCTTACGTTTTTATTGTATCGCTACTTTCGTTCTAGACGAAAGTTGCCATAACTCATATGTAATTCGTGTTAAGCTAGAACAAACACACGAAAAGAGTTATGAATAGAAGATAGGCTGATCAAGGCGAAAGAAGACTCCACAGCAACGAAAGAAGGAGTTGTCATTAAAAAGACAGTTCTTTTCAAGACTATCTCAACAAGTATTCTTCTTCTCATCAACAAGAAGAATGTTCTACCTGTCTGATTTGACAACACCCTAGGACAATAAGGACCTCAACTCATGGGACACGCTATCCAAAGAGCATTTAATGAAGTTGTACTATCTCTGGAGCTAAAAGACAAAAGTCATCAGATCCTCCATACCTTCAACGGCTACATAGTACAAACCCATTAATGGAGCATTAAATGCATGAGGCTCCATGGTCCTTGTCCAACAGATAAAAGATTTGAAAAATTCATCTCCCTCCAACGGATGAATTTTCATCACCTATATAAACCAACCTTCATCAACTAAGAAGGTGCTGGTTCATTATCACTCTACTCACTCTCTTGCAAAAAGTTCTTAAAAAGTGAACAATCTCAAAGCTTTTTGCGAACCAGTTATTTAAGGTGTTAAGGCATTTGAAGTAGATCACCCATCACTGCCCTACATCTTGTAAGAAGTCTTGCACTCTTGAAGCAATCATCCCACACCAACAAGACTTCACAGTTGGAGGAATCAAGAAATACTTTCTCACCAACCTCAACTTAGAAGAAGAAGTTGATAGAGGCGGAGTAAACTCTCGGAGTTGAAAAACCTTCAAAGGCTGTCCGGCTTAGTGATCAAGGAAGTCTTTGTGTAATTGTACTAAAGAGTGATAGTGCAATCCTTCCAGCAGTTGTGGAAGAAGAGTGGAAGTAGGCAAAGTTTGGCCGAACCACTATAAAATCTCGTCTCGCTCTTCTCTTTACTTACTGCTTTATTTTACTGCTTGCATATCATCTTTTTCATCACTCATCTTATCCTTTTATCAAACTCGTGCAACTCTCTCTTTATAACCTTTCCGCTGTGCTTATCTTACTCAAAAGTGTTGTCAGGGTTTTTCTTTTAAAAATCTAAAGAAAAACGAGAGTCTATTCACCCCCCCCCCCCTCTAGACTCACCACACAATCTATCGGGACCAATATATATATATATATATATATATATATATATATATATATATATATATATATATATATATATATAGAATCAGTAGGATCCGTTTATTATTTTTTTCCTATTATATATTTAATTAATTTTAATTATAAAAATATTTACAGAATATTAATTTCATGTAGGGTCAACTTTTTGTGGCTATAAAATGATAGGATTTGCCTCTCCCGGCACTACTCGATCAGAGATTCAAGTATCAGATTCTCTCTCTAAGGTTTTTTCAAGAATGGTGGATTGCCGTCATCGTTCCCGGTCCCCACACAAGAGAGTGTCCCGGTCCTGGTCGACATTAACATTTCCTTTCGTATGTAATCTCTCTCGATTTTCTTTTCAATTTATGAGTTTTTCAGCTGTACTGTATGTGTATGTTTATCAGCACGTCTTCCGTGTGTAGGCATTTCAAAAATGAATAGAAATTGTGTCATAACGTTGGACAAAGTTTTATGTATCCAACTTGGGGGTGGAGTTTCGAACAACGATATTTTGGTAAATTCTCTCCCGTGTATTTTTTAAATTTTTATTTCAAATTTATTCATACACATAGATAATCTGGTTGTGTGTGTGCAGGAACTGTTTTCATATATTGATTCTTTGAATTCATCCACACTCCAGTATGAACGGATTGGCAGACCAACGGTATTATATATATATATATATATATATATATATATATATATATATATATATATATATATATATATATAATTTTATTATTTGAAGGTAAGTTGTTCAATTGGTCTATGATGAATATGTACGTGTAATTTTGGTAGTGTTTTGCAGAAGTGATTTTTTTATAACCACTCAGATGCTATGAGAGTTTTAATTAGAAAATACCAGAATCTAACATTGGAAGGGAGACTAATGAAGATTAAAGTTGTAGATGACTTTTTTGTATGTAGGAGATAACAATTCAATATTCGGGAGGAATGTTAGGGATCGTTTACTTCGTTTCTCTGTTTTTTCATTTCCAGTTTTCCATTTCTCCATTTCTCCAGTTTTCTTTCTCCATTCTTCCAGTTTTCTATTTCTCCAATTTTTCAATTTTCATTCCCCAGTCCTCTAATTCTTCATTTCTCTAATTTTCTGATTTTATTAAATACAATCATTCCATATAGCATTTTTACATTTCTACAACAAAGATAATAATAATAATAATAATAACAATAATAATAATAATAATAAATATGTGTGCATAAGGATGGACTCCATTTCTCCAGTTTTCTTTCTCCATTCTTCCAGTTTTCTATTTCTCCAATTTTTCAATTTTCATTCCCCATTCCTCTAATTCTTCATTTCTCTAATTTTCTGATTTTATTGAATACAATCATTCCATATAGCATTTTTATATTTCTACAATAAAGATAATAATAACAATAATAATAATAATAATAATAATAATAATAATAATAATAATAATAATAATAATAATAATAAATATGTGTGCATAAGGATGGAGTAAAGGGAAAATTAAAAAAAAAAAGAAGATAATAATAATAATAATAATAATAATAATAATAATAATATTATTATTATTATTATTATTATTATTATTATTATTATTATTATTATGTGTGCATAAGGATGAAGAAAGGGGAAAATTAAAAACAGAAAAAAGAAAAAAGAATAATAATAATAATGCAAAGGCAGAGCAAAACTGACGTGCAAAGCAACAATTCGAATTCGAACCCGCGACGTGAAGCAAAGGCGCAGTACAGGACGTGCAAAGCAACAATTGAAGCAAATGTGCAGTACAGGATTTTTGCTATATATATATATATATATATATATATATATATATATATATATATATATATATATATATATATATATATATATATATATATATATATAGGGACGCACTCAGGTGCGAATAAGTGCCCAGGAGGGAAATGCGAACGAATCAGCGCGCGACACGTGTCCAGATCTAATAACTTAAAAAAAAACGCGGTGACATTTTCGTAAATAATTGAACATCGAAGTGCAAGTAAAATCACTTACAAGTGCACCTATTTTTACCTATAAGTGCATGTAATTTTGCCTTGTTAGCATTCACTTTCCGCAACCATTCATGCACCTGGGTGTGCTTATAACTATATGTGCAACTATTTATAACTATAGGTGCAACTACTTATAACTATAGGTGCAACTACTTTCACCTATAAGTGCATGTAATTTTGTCTTGTTAACATTCATTGATCTGAGTTCAGCGGGTAGTAATACTCCTGAAAACCACTCGCAAACATTCATACACCTAGATGCAACTACTTATACCTATGTGTGCAACTACTTAGAACTATAGGTGCAACTACTTAGAACTATAAGTGCAACTAAGTATTGATGCTCAGTGTAAATTTTTACTTGCACCTATAATACATTTTACATGCACTTGTAATATATTTTACTTGCACTTCGATGTTCAATTATTTACGAAAATGCCACCGCGTTTTTTAAAAAAATCAGTGTTTCTCATCCATTAGATCTGGACACGTGGACGAACAGAATCCATTCCTATTTCGTGCCTGGGCGAGCCGTTCGCACCCGAGTGCAAGTCTATATATATATATATATATATATATATATATATATATATATATATATATATTCAATAAAGGTTTATATATAAGTAAATAATCCGTAATATTTTTTTTAGTACTGTTAACTCTATTACATTGTAGTATATGTTAATAGCTACTTTCTCAACCTGCTAAAGCACGAAAAGTCAATAGCCTCCACCGATATATAAGCAAATAATCTGTAAAATTTACCGAAAGTATAATTTATCAATTTAATCATATTTTATTTGATAAAGATTATTTTCTAACCAAACAATATATCGTACCTATGATCAAAATATTGCATAATGTAGTAGAATATAGAATAATTAATTGTGGTAATATTATTATGGTACCTCACGGTCAAAATATTGCGTAATGTAGTAGAATATAAACTAATTAATTAGGAAAATATTATTATCGTAATGTTACAAAAGATTTAAAATTAAAAATGAACAAAAGAATTGAAATTAGATTAATTGGAAAAGGAAATGAATATTAATAATTGACTGAAAATAAAAAATTATTTATAATTGACTAAAATGGAAAAGAAAATGGGCAAATACTAATTTTGGTCCCACGAGTATTAACAAAATGACAGTCTTGGTCCACATGTTTAATTTCTACCAATTTTCATCCACGACTATCATTTTAGTATCGATTTTCGTCCACAACTATTGTTTTAGTGCCAAAATTCATCACGTTAGTCACCCTTTCGTTTAAGACATGCTGATATATGAAATTATTAAGGGTATTAAGGATAATATTTTTGGAATCTTAATCTACTAATCTACTCGGATTTAGGATTAATAAAAATGAAAATCAACCTGCAATAAATACAAGACCAAACCCATCAGTTTTTTACACTTTCAGATTTAATTGGATTGATCATATATTCGAATGTATCGATATTATTATTATTTAAAAAAAAAAAAAATCTCGGCAGTGACAGTGTGGAGTTATGCTCAAAGTGGGCAGATCCCACACCAATATTTGACCATATCTGCTGAGTCATTAACTCACCGTGATTTACATTCTCTCAAATGCTCTGTTGAACCGGCACTACTGGAAATTATGAAATTTCCGACCACCTAAAAATTATCTTAAATCAAGTCGAAAGTCTTGTTCCGACCACTTTTGGTATCCGGAAAAATATTTATTGCTATTTCCGACCACTTTTTGGTATTAACTTGATTTAAGATCACTTTCAGGTGGTCGGAAATTTCATAATTTCCAGTAGTGCGGGGTGTGGGAGACCTTTGGAGTTGGAGATTCAACCTTTTGGAAGAAGGGTATTTCCCAAGATAACATTATTATTTATATATATTTGTTTTATGATGATAAAAGAGTTACCACTTACATTGATTCATTTAATATCTAACTTTCACCATATTCTACAAAAGTACATGCTCGCGAATTGAAGTTAGCAATTTAATAGTATCTATCTATTGAAACTTCCATACACAAATTATTATTTAATTTGAAACTTGTTTTGTAGTCTATTAATGAATTTCCTTTTCAATATGGCATGACTGATTCTTTAAATTCTCAAGTAATTTAACAAAGGGAATAGAAATTGATATTATTTTATTAAGGCAGTAGAGCAGTTAATCTTCTGTTGCGAAATAGTGTGCATTGCATGAATGTTCTACTGTCTTAGCTCTCTTTGCCTCTTTTGCTTTCCCTCCAAACATTAAAAAAAAAAAAAAAAAAAAGAATTTTGCAATATAATAGAAATATACTTGTTGACTAATAGAAATATTATAGAAGTATACATGTTGACTTTAATAGTTGGATAATAGAAGTATAATTATTAAAGGATTTGAATTTAATAGTTGGATAATACAAATATACATGTTGACTCAAAGTATTTTGTCAAAGTTATGTGCAAAAAGAATTCCAGTTCTATAAAGGAATATCAGTCCTAAGAGGAATAATTATTGAAGAATACTAGTTCTAAGGGGATTTTTTGTTGAAGATTTTCTAGTTCTATTTTGATTAGGAATAGTTTGTTATTCACGAATCTGTTAGGAATAGCTACTATAAATAGGGGATGTCCTTTATTGAAGATCTCAAGCATTCAACATTAATCTTGTGAGGTACGAGAGTCTTTGAGAATAGGATACTAAATTCCCCTAGAAAGTAGTACATGTGTTTAGGTTTCAATGGTTTGGTAGGAAAGATCATTCTATTGTGTAATCTCAGGTTCCAAACAGTGTACTTTAAAGGGAAAATTGTAAAAAATGCCCCTTTATAATATGTCAATTATCAATGTCACCCCTGAATTACGAGTGGTTTAAATGTTGCCCCTCAATTATCAAAACGGTGCATATATAGCCCCTCCCGTAACGGACATGTGGATCCCCGTTAGTGTACAACATCGTTAAGTCGGAGTAAATATGTAATTTAGTTGTTTTTTCCTTCCCTTGATTCGAAGTACCAGTGATGGATAGCGGTGGGGAACCACAGGTTCGTTACGGGAGGGGCTATATGTGCACCGTTTTGATAATTGAGGGGCAATATTTACACCACTCATAATTCAGGGGTGAGATTGATAATTGGCATATTATAGAGGGACATTTTTTACAATTTTCTCTACTTTAAATATTGAGCTTTTAGTGGATTTAGGCAAGTTCTCAAATTGAGAAGTGCCTCGCAGATTAGGGTTGTTTGCCCGAACTGCATTACAGATTGTTTGTGTTAAAACTTCAGTTTCGGTGCTACGTTTTACAAATTTTCAATACAAACAAGCATAGTTATGGATATCAAATCCCAACCAAACACAACCTTAAATCTTCTCGCAAACATAAAATTAAAAAATTTAAGCAAGAGAAATATATTTAGCAAAACACTTTTTCAGTGCCCATTCTACCTGTTAGGAACAAGTGTAATTAGATTTTGATGATACCAAACTGTCTAGGACTATAAGCCCCTATTTTTCCTTTCATAGATAAGTCTCGTGTAACAAACAAAAGTTACTGTAACTCAACGAACAATTCACACCATGAGGTGTACGAATCTTACTCGAGATGTGACACCCCGAAATCCAAATTCGACTAAGGGATTAATTAAGTAATTAATCCTATTTCAATTGGTAATTTAATTCTTAAAATCCTGAAAATTCAATAGTTGGGGACTAAAAATTGACTAGTCAACCCCAAAGTCAAGGTTGTACCTTAAGCTTTGTAAGGAGTTCCCTTGTTCCTTACACCTCTTCATGTTAGTAAGGGTATTCATGACTTTTCACCTTGTGTTAGTATTGTAAGTTAACCTAGTAGAACACCCTCATTTCTCTCCTTACACTTTCCAAATTCTAGCTCCACCTTCTCTCTAAAAAGGTAGATAGCTTTTCTTCCAAGCCAAGTTGAAGCTTTGTCAAAACTTCAAGAGTTGTCTCCAAGATTCTACCTTTCATACATTTGGGCATCTATGAGGGTAAGATCCATGTTCATCTTGTGTTTTTAGTGTTTTCTAAGGTGTCTTTTCTTAAAGATAGAATCTTTATGATCTTTTGGTGTGTTCTTGAAGTGGGTTTGGAAGTTGAGCTTTGTTAGGAGCTTGGTGAGGTGTTAAGTGAAGGTTTTTGTCTACAAGAGGTAACCCATGCTCTACAAAATCTATTTTTCTTACCTATATGATGATTTCTTGGATTCTACATGTGATTTTGCTATGAAATGTGAGTGTTTATGCATTGTCTTGTGAAAATGCATATCTAGAGCTTGTGTTTAGGGTTCTTGTATGCCATTGCTTGGCTATTCCTTTGATTCAAGTCATTTTATTGTATTTGGTGAGATTTGTCATGTTTTGGACTTGAATTTGAGTTTGGAGTTGAAAATCCCCGAAGGGATTATTTGGTACAGGGTTACGTACCCGCGGGCGGAACGGCGGGTAGGCGTCCACCCATCGCCCACCCGCGGGGTACAAGAGACTAGTGGGTATGTACCCGCGGGCGGAACCGCGGGTAGGGGCCTACCCGTGGGTCCACCCGCGGGGTATACTTCGATGTATGTTCGGGATTTGTTCCCCGTGATTTTTTTGACTCGGTATTTGGTCTTTTGACTTCCCAATATTCTTTTGTGGAACTATTTGAGTGTCTTCTTGATGTTTCGTATGTCTAAAACTATATGGTAGGAATCCATGTAGGTTTTGGTGTCTTGAATCGTGCTAAGTGTTCAACATTGTGTTTCGTTGAACCGTGATGAGTCTTGTGTGTTCTTCAGAACTACGTTTGGTTTACCCGTTTGATAAGCATGCTAGTTCGGTGTTTAAATACTAGCATGTGTGTTGTTTGTACCTTCCTATTGTTGATGATAACTTGTGTTATTCATCGTTGTTGTTGGACGGTGTTCTATTCCTTGATTGAGTATGGTTTCATATCTTCGTTGTGATCCGTTGATTGATTCCTGTTGAGGTGTGATGTGTGTGTGACTTTACCTGGATTTCACGATTAGTGGTATGGGACACTAGTCACCAAGGTATTGCAGTGGTCCTCGTGGTGGCCTTGACGTGATTATGGAGTTGTGACCTTTGTGTAAGGTTCACGTATTTCTTGGGAGGCATGTGTTGCCATGTGTGTGATCGGTACCCTTGTGTACTATGAAATCGGTGGTTTTGTTGGCGGTTTGTCGGTGGATGGGGACGACGGTCCTCGGAGGGAAAAGGTTGGACTTGGTTGTACAGGGGTCCTGGAGGTAAAGGTTGGAACTAGACATAAGGTTGGGGGTAGCCATAAGGTTGGAACCGGCCATAAGGAAGGCATATCAACTCGTGATGGGTGATGTCACGAAGGCTTGTGTAGCCGTTGTTGTGAGTTCTCTTCTTGTGACGTGTGTAGTCACAAAGGCATGTGTTGCCTTGGCATGTGTTGCCGTTTGATGTGTCCTTATTCCTTTGAGTTATGCATGTCGAGTGTTAATCTATTGTGCGATGATATATTATACCTTGAGACTTCTTGTGAGTCGTTGTTGTTCCTTGTAGTCTTGGGATGTGTTCCCGTGTTCTTGTTGAGAGTGTTTGAGTCTTGTGTTGACTATTGCTCTTGGTTTTGGACTTATATATATATATATATATATATATATATATATATATATACATATATATATACATATATATATATATATATACATATATATATATATACATATATATATATATATATACATATATATATGTGTGTGTGTGTGTGTGTGTGTGTGTGTGTATATATATATATATGTGTATGTATATATATATATGTATATATATATATATACATACACATATATATATATATACACACACACACACACACACACACACACACACATATATATATATATATATATATATATATATATATATATATATATATATATATATATATATATGTATTCCGTTTCGCAAATGACTTTACAAACATATATCTTATCTATGTATGATATTTCACATGTATTGGTGGGTTACCAGCATTATTCGCTGACCGGGCGTCGTCCCATGCTTTATATGTTTCTTTCAGGTGATGCTTAGACGAGTGCGCGGTTTAGTGCCAGCTAGTGTAGCTCCTCCCTTATGTTTTGTGGCCTGTGAGCCAATTTAGACTTAGTACTTTGTTATGTTGGTTTTTAGATGTTGAACAATGCAGATGTTAGCCTGTGCGTTCACCCTGGGTGAGTGTGGCATAGCACCCCTTTACTTCCAGTTTATATATTTCCTCTTTCAGTCTTCCGCTGTGTTTGATGTTTTGGTTTAGATATCTGCATGTTTAAGGCTTTAAATAGCATGGAATTTAGGGGGTGTTACACGAGACTAGCATAATAGGTCTACACGAAGACTTGAAGATGACAAGATGATCGAAAGATGCTTCCAGGCGAAAGATGGACTGAGCAAGTCTCGGATATACTTCTTTTGATAAAAAAGGACCTCTCGTCAAAAAGAAAGGACGAAAGGTAAAGTCAATCTTTCGACCAAAGTCTCTGAGTGAACAAGTCAAAGACAGACTTGTAAAAGACAACATTCATTTAAGTAAAGCAATGAGAATGTTGTCTATGACTTAGATGGGCAAATCATTCGGACAAAAAGTGTCATAGGAATGATCTTCACAAAAGACAAGGAGCATTAAAAGACTTGTACCATCTTGTCAGAGAACAAAGACAAAAGCCATAATGTTTTTGGCTCCAACAGCTATACAATACAAGTGCATTAAATGCTCAATGCCCACTGGTTATTAGGTTTGAAATTATCATCTCCCTCCAACGGATGAATTTTTCCACCTATAAATACCTCTCTTCACCATTGAAGAAGGTGCTGGTTATTTCACTCTTGCTATCCAACGAAAAGCTCTTCAAACAGTTCCATCTCTTAAAGCTTTTCATAACCAGTGATCTTGTGAAGTTTTTCAAAGGCTCATCCATTTCCATACTTCACATTCGAAGAAGTCTTGCATATTTTCAAATGAAGATCCATCCAGTTATCAAGACAAGACTTCAACCAATTGGAGAAACATCAGATTACCTTTCCAACATCTCAACTTAGGAAGAAGTTGATAGAGGTGGAGTAAACTCGAGGAGTTGAAAAACCTGTCAAGTGGCTGTTCGGCTTAGTGATCAAGGAAGCCAGCTTGAAGTAGTTTGTACTAGGAGTGATAGTGCAAACCCTTTCACGAGTTGTGAAAGAAGAGTGAAGTAGGCCCCGTTAACAGCCGAACCACTATAAAAACCTCTCTTTCCATATCTCTTTACATTATGTCATATCGACCAAATGCTAGATCTTTACAATGAAAGTGTGCGAAGAGTATCTAAGACGAAACGTTATTTCCGCTATGCATAACTTCGAAAGGAGGTGCTTTGAAAAATTGATTAGAGTATATTCACCCCCCCCCCCTCTAGACCCTCTTTCGACCCTACCAGGACCAACAAGTGGTATCAGAGTGGTTACCTTGTACGGTAAACGTTTTGCTTTACTGCCTGGTAGATCCCTTTTGCAAAATCTATATAGATCAAACTGCTTTTTCGTCTTTGCACGTATTTTGTTAAAAGAAAAATGGAAAGAGCCATGCTAAACGTTCAAGGCCTCTTGCCTTTAATCTCTCAAAATTTGATGATTGGAAAGTCAGGATGCAGGCTCATCTCTCGGCTATTCATGAAAATGTGGGACGTGATAAAAGAAGGCCCTATCGTCATCATGATGGCAAATATACAAGCGGCTGCTCAAGGAGCAGATCCAGAAGTCTTGGTTCCTAAACCAAAGTCTCAACTTACCTCAGAAGAGAAGAAAAGAGCAAATCTTGATAACGTTGCACAAGACATTCTCTATAAGTCTCTAGATGACTCGTTGTTTCAGAGAGTACGGAAATGCACTACAGCAAAGCAAATCTGGGATACTCTCATGAGTCTAGGTGAAGGAGACGAACAAGAAAAAGATAACAAGTTCACCGTCGCCATGAAGAAGCTAAGTTTGAAGACTTCAAAAATGATGCCAAACGAAGCCATCACCGACATGGAGCTCAGGTTCATGAAGCTTATGGGTGATCTTTCTGATCTCGGAAAGGAGCTGATTGAAAAAGAGAAGACCCTAAAGATACTCCGAGGGCTTCCAAAATCATGGGAGATGAAAGTAACAGCCATGAGAGATCACAGAGACATGAAGACAACCAGCACGAGCAAAATCTTTAGTGATCTCAAGGCCTATGAGTTTGAGCATGAGCCCAAGGAAATTGAGGAATCTGAAATAAGGAATATCGCTTTGGTTGCTAGTCAACAAACGTCAACATCAAACAGGTCAAATTCTAACCCTAGTGAATTTTTATCTGATGAACAATATGCTTTGTTTGTATGAAAGATGAAAAGGTTCACGAGGAAGAACAACTTCCAAGATCATATAAGATCATCAAACCGAAGGCAATACGAAAGATCTCCTCAATCATCAAAGCAAGAGACGGTGGATGCACAAGTGCTATGCTATAATTGTCGAAAACCAGGACATTTCAAGGCAAATTGTCCTCATCCCATAGTCCGCAAATATCAGGACCATGATACAAGCACAAGCTCACCAAAAGAAGCTATTGAATCTAGTAAGAGAAGTGGAAAACAAGAGTTAACAAACTCTCAACACGAGAGAAGAAGAAATGCAATGGTGGTAAATGAACCAGCTGGAGAAGAACTACCCGAAACAAGCACTTCAAGCTCAAGTTCAGAGAGCGAAAGTTCGGGGGATGAGAAAGGTCTTCTATGTCTATTCAGTAAGGAAGAAGAAGCAGACGATTTGTGCTTAATGGCGAATGATGATGAGGTAAACTCTCAAACCTCCTCATCTACTCAAATAGAGATTAGTTCTGAAAATGAAAGAAATCCAAATGAAACTATCTTTGAGATGATGATGGATTTCAAGGTAATTAAAAACACATACTCCAAATTAAAAGAAGAGAACTCTCGACTATTGACCAGCGACGATGAGCTAAGGCGAGTTAAAATTGACAACATTAAGCTAGCCATCGCAAAAGATCAGCTCGAGAAGCAAGTTCTTCTTTTCAAGGAGCAGTGTACAGAAAGAGAGTTGCGCGAGCAACATCTATGTGAGGTTCTTGATTCGTTTAACAAATCATCCAATCTAATGGATCAACTAGTAAATGGATTGAAACCGCCAGGGGAAAGAACCGGAATTGGTTATGACCTCAGCTCCCCTTCACATATCTTGTTGAACAAATCCACAGACATTTACTCACATGAAAGTTTTAAGTCTGCATTTGTTCAAGGCCCTACCCAAATGTATGAGCCAATGATAAAGATTAAAAATCGTGATCAACCACAATCAACAAGCCAATCGAAAGGAAATGTTGTACAACGGATTGTGGAACCTCGGAATGGAAATTACTTGAAAGGTAATCCTAGGCATAATACTAATGTTAAAAGGAATGGACCGAAAGGAAATAGACCCAGTCTATACTATCAAAAAGGTCAGCCTACAAGAAAGGATCCACGAACGTAAATCAGAGGCAAAATCGTTCTAAGTATCCACGAAAGGATCCTTTACGAGGAAATCCGAACGATGAACGAAACAGACATGCCAAGAGGTCACATAGAAGACCAATGACGGGCAACGGATGGAGTGGACCATCTTAAGAGGATTGACTTGTTTATCCCGAACCTTTATCAAAAGCAGAATTTGAAAACGTTCATAGGCATAAACAAACCAATTATTCAAAGCAGTATCGCAATCCACCTGGTGATTATTTTCAAAGTCGATACAAAGCCAAAAGTTTCACCTAAATTTATTATGCTTATCAAGTTTTTAATGGGTACAAAGGACCAAGGATGAGTTATGCTAACTCTAGGTTCATGTGGACCCCAAAATTGACTACTAACCCTCAAGGACCCGAAACCGAAGGGGTACCTTGTAACAACCCGTGTTACGGCCCTTAATCCCAAATTAATTATTTAATTAATTCCATTAATAATAATTAAAAAGGATTTAATTTGATTAGAAATCCCTTTAATTAATTAACGTGGTCCACCACGGATCATGGACCCTTGCCTAAACTAGAGTCATAAGCCTATTAGGAATAAAGAAAGTATACCTTTACTATTCAGATTATGGTTAGGATTCTCTTTAATTAATTAATATGGTCCACCATGGTCCATGGGCCCTTATCCCTAAAGCCAACCCCTTAGTCCTATAAGGAATAGAATTAGTAAACCCATGCCACTTAGACCATAATTAGGACTCTTAATTATATAAATAGGGACATAGAAGGCACCTAGAACACACACCACAAATAATCCCTCACCACACAAGAAAGTTCCAAGAACTCCCGTAGTAGAAATCAAGAAAGGAGAAATCTTAAAGAAAGACCCTTCATAGCCAAGGAAATTAATTAAGGCTAAGAGGTAACCCATGTCTCAACAAAACCTATTTTCTTCGCTATAATCTCTTTCCTTGGCCTCCCTCTATATTGTTGTGTCTTAATGATTTCTTCTATGATAATTATGTTATGTTCTTGATGATTGATAAGATGATTTATATGCTTTCTTGGGAATCTTGATGACCTTGATGTTAAAAAGAAGTTCTTGATTATGATATGATGATTCTTGACGAATCTTGATATTTTCTTGATGTTAAGAATAAAATATGTTCTTGATGATTTGGGTAGGATTAGAGCCCTAGGTTGGATTGGGAATTTGTATTGAGGATGTTCTTGATTTATATTTGGGTGGGAATTCGCATGTTCGGGTGTTGTTTATATTTAGAAGTCATAATAGGATAAGTCCTACATGAGTATTGCTTTTGATTCGTTAATTGCTTATGTGATGTCGTTATTTGCATTTAAAAGTGTCTAAGCATGGTTTCGGGTTCCACAAAGGATCCTGGGACGAATTTGTGATGAATGAGTCAGTGGAGGGTAGGTGGGGGTGGGGGAACCCACCACCTACCCGCTGCCCAAAGAGGCGCTGCCAGGCAGCGGGCAGCCACCGGGCAGCCGGCTACCCGCTGCCCGAAACATCGCCCACCGGCGGGCAGCCGGCGGGTGACCCCCACCCACTGGCTACCCGCTGGTCCTCACCCCACCCCGGGTCCCCGGCTTCCCCGTTTGATGTTCCCCGTTCCCCATGGTGTCCCAATGGACCCTGTTTGTCGTGCCTGAGTCTAGTCTGGAATTTCGGGTACCATTCGTAGGTTAAACGAGTCTTAGGAATTGCATGCTAGTTGAATTGTTAACCCGTGGACCTAGGTGGAAGTTATATGAGCCCTTAGGAACTATTCTTAGAATGTGAATTATCACATGTAAGCTTAATTATATGTTCCCCCTTCCCTATGTGAACAATGTGTCATTATGTGCTATTGTGTGTTATGTGATGCATGACCCCAACTTGGTTAAGACCAATTGGGCTATACAGGCAATTGAATGGGCTGAGAACCATCCCAACTGTTAACTAGGTCGGTTAAGATCGGTTATGGATATTGATATGATATAGGACTGAGGTCCACTATACGGGCAGTTGAATGGGTTGAGAACCATCCCAACTGTTAACCAGGCTGGTAGAGACCGGTCAGGTATATAAAGATTATGTATAGGACTGAAGGTCTACATGGGCCTCGGTGATATGACCCACCGACCGGGATGCGCCAGGCGGTATGGGGCCAACAAGCCGAGGAAGGTTGTAGTCCACCGACTTGAGTAATCAGGCGGTGTGTAGGGCTACGACTGGCTGCGATCCACCGAGTGGTGAGACATCGGTATGCAGGACCGTAGTCTCCGAGGATCTTTGCCCACCGACTGAGTTTAGCTCAGCGGTGTGTCGGGCTTGATCCACTACGGCTCGCCGATTGTGCGCACCAACAGTGTGTAGGATCGTAAGTCCCCCCTTGTAAAGGGGATCACGGTCCACCGACTGGGCGCGTCAGTGGTGTGTCGGATCGTGGTCCGACGTTGAGTTCGTCAGCGGTTCTCCAAGGGTTGGTTGTGATCAACTCCCCTCGTACTGCGGTACTGAGGTAGGGTGCTGCGGGGCCGTGTTAATGCTATAGGCATTAACCCTCATGTTCGGGGCATGCGATTGGTCCCGTGGCGCCATCGATGATTATGTGATATGAATGATGATTGGATGACGATGTGGATTGGAATTGAGAAGTGGCTTGTGACCGTAAATGCATATTCCTTATGATGTTGTTATTATTGTCTGATATGGTTATCCCTATCTGTCGAGTTTATTCCGGTTTTGAAACTAGAGTTTCCTAGGATATCTCTTCCTGCTTCAAAATGGTTTTTCCTATATCTATATCTATACATATACCTATATTGTATTTTAACGCGTTGGAGTGAGTTACCAGCATCTCTCGCTGAACAGATATATTTGGCTTTCAGGCACAGAGGAGTAGGTACTGGAGCGCGCTAGAGACTTGGAGCGTAGAGTAGATAGTTTCCCTTTCGGCCTGCGTGCCATGCTTATGTATATACATTATTGAGGATATTAGTTAGTTAGCCTGTGCACCTGAGTTCTCTAACTCAGGTGTGGCATAGCACCCCGTACTCCTTCATATTATGTTTTGGGATTTAATGAGAATCTACCTTTATTATATAAGTCTTAAAAATTGAAAAATTTCGGGGTGTTACAGTTTGTATCAGAGCCTAAGTTTGACCCTAGGATATGACTCTTAAGACCAGACTTTATGACATTAGGCTTGAACTCTAGGTGTTTAGGCACATAGGATTCAGGAATCTTAGGACGCGCGGTGAGATTGTGAACCTACCTATCATCATATAACCTCCACTCACTTTACCCCACATTAATTTAAAGAATTTCCCCCTTCGCTTATCACATCAAGGTAAGGGTACAACACACTAACTCTTCATTCCACATACTGGCCCTAGAAATTTGAGATGTCATTGCATGCTTTTACTTGCTTTGTTGCTTATCACTCTTTGATTATCATACTTGTTTATTTGCTTAAACATATGTTCCTAATTAACTTTAGACCGTGTTACGAACTGCATATTATTACTTAACTATTTTATCAAACATGCATTATTTGGATATCTGTTACTTGATAAAGTATTTTGGAACTTGTAATTAGTAATTTTATTCAGCTTATAAGGGCTCACTTGTCCTTATCATAATTAACCAATATAGTTAACTCACTAAATAGCCCGATAAGTACTTACATGAGTTGCATGAAGGGAAACTTTGGAGAACATAGCTTTAATTGAGAAGGGGAAGAATGGGGTGTGAGATCCTTATGATAATTAGTTGAAGTCTCCCATATTCCTTATTAATAACGTGATCCCTTGAGTTTTTCCATGTATTCAAACCCCTTTCGTTGTTCACATAAGTATGAAATTCCTTCAACTTAAAATTGTGCATTCTCGAGGCTTTTCCCGAAGTGATTCCTCCTTCACAGTCACGTTCCAGTGGGGCCTTGGCAGGAGGTCGACCACCCACCACGTGCCCACTGCCACATTCCAGTGGGGACTTGACAGGCGGTCGACCGCCCACCTCGCGCCCACTGGTCCGGTATGTTTTCTTGACTTCTCATTTTTATTGATCCATTGTGCCTGTGTGTGCCTCCCTTGATACTTCCTATGTATTTAAACATATAAATAACAATCTAATGCTTGAACATGAAAATCAAATTATCTTCCTAATTGATTTGTTTATATGTTACATAGAAATTATAGGGACTAATCCTATTTCTAGAAATCTAAACCCTCGGATACATTGCGTATTAAGTTTCGACCCGAAATTCAATCTAAGTGAAACCGGTAGAAACCTAAAACAAGTGGTCATCTAGAAATTATCCGTGGGAAAATATATTGCGCCTCCAAACTATCTTAAAACTATCCCTCTAGACCTTGGTCCATGTTGCATAATAGACCACAAGCTTCTCATACCTTGTTTAGGACCCTTACCACTAAGATAAGGACCCCCCTAAAACAAACATTTATACATAAATAGGTACATTACTACTATCCTAGATATATTCCCCTAAAACTCCTATCATATATATATATATATATATATATATATATATATATATATATATATATATATATATATATATAAGATATGTAGTAAACCCCAATTACGTTCATATGCTACACTTACACCGAATTATTATTATTATTATTATTATTATTATTATTATTATTATTATTATTATTATTATTATTATTATTATTATTATTATTTTCATGTTTATTACACCCTAATCCTAAATCACTTGCCTAATCTTAAAAATGGTTGCGCCACGTACGGTACGTCCCTATACGCTTAAATCTCTATATATGTGTATAAACTTGTAAACCTATAGAACATCCTCCCCTATTCATACGTATCCATATAAATTGTTACATTATATACAATAAATCCCTAGCCCCCAAACCATACACATGCACCCTAGCTACAATAATCTTACGCACACCTATAAGCTTGACCTTAGCATATCCTAACCCTGAAATATCATTTCGTACAAACTACATCACTAAAAAAATATATACATATATATACACATACCCTGGAATAGCCCTATTTCTACTTTCCCCCTCGCATGACCTCCCTGTTACCACTCCTACCTTCCCTAAATAATTAAAAACTTTAGCCCCATCATCAGGTCATCAATTAAGTTAGGAATTAGCAACCAAGGGTCTTCAACTCTAAAGTTGCTTGGGTATCCCGGGCTTCTAGAGGTAAGATTTATGCCTACCTAAAATCTAATTACCACCAAGATAAAACTAATTTTCCTAAGTGCTTGTATGATTAAATTCTCAAGATAGAACTTCTAGTACCTGTGAACCTAGGCTATCTTACTCGTAACTACTAAAATATTTGTATGCAAATTGCATGGTCCAAACTATAGGTCGGAATTTATATTTTTCATGTGCATTACATGTCAAATCACATAGCTCACATGTTTACGTTAAAATACACACTTACCCGCATTTATGTATATATACAAAGCATGTTAGACAAAAACTGTATGTTATAGGACATCCCACTATACATATATGCAATATTATTAATTACAAACAACCTGCATATAAGTGCCAATACTTGTTATGTGATCACCCACCGTAATCCATGGTATACAAAATAAAGATCCTAATTCTATTGTCTCCCCAGAATTTATTTACCCCATAAAAAGCAAGAACCTTCCTCCTAATTACTTATAATCATTTCCTCAGAACCTGATTTCCGCTATTTGAATAATTGTTATATGATTTATGACCTTCCTGAATTTATATGACAAAAGTTGGTTAGGCCACGATACTAAGTACGTGAATTTAATTGTTAATCATGCACTAGAATAACGTGTGGAATAATACGTATGTGTGTTTTATGATTCCATAGGACTAGTTGTTATTTAAATACTTGAAATAAATCCACATACCTTCACACTCTATACCTATAGACTTAAGGAAATCGCATATATAGCATGATTACAATTGAACACATATAGGCATGCCAACTTGCAGGTTTTGCATATAACATAAATAGTTAATTATCATACATGTTAGGCTTGTTATTTTGTAACTGTGAATATTTGGTATAATCTGCTAAGCACAAAGAATAGACATAGATCCTACATAAACGGCACCTAGGCTCACAACATGCTACACTACGAATTAAACGTCAGCATCCATTAGTAAATGAGGTTCGCCTGTGTCGATATATGTGCATATACACTTTATAATGATTATGTGGCTATCCGAATCTGCACCCGCGTGACATTTGCCTCTCATTTAGGTACATAAATAATTATATGATCGGTACAACTCGTGATCCTATATGATGAATCATTATAAAATAATTAAATGAGGGACATGCCACATGTAAGACTTCTATGTTATATATCAGTCACCCGTAGAACTTACATATTATGTGTTGCATATTCGTGACCTTGTTATTCGGTACATTTTGCAAGCACAATAGTTAGGCTCAAACCCAGTAAATTTATATGTGTATGTGTATATATTTCCCAAATAATACTTTCCTTATGAACTACTATACTAATTCGGGCTCTTTACCCCAAAATGATTTCAAAGCTTTAGGGACGAAGCTTCTTGTAAGGGGGGGGGGGGGGGGGGGGAGAGTGTAACACCCCGTGTTACGGCCCTTAATCCCGAATTAATTATTTAATTAATTCCATTAATAATAATTAAAAAGGATTTAATTTGATTAGAAATCCCTTTAATTAATTAACGTGGTCCACCACGGATCATGGACCCTTGCCTAAACTAGAGTCATAAGCCTATTAAGAATAAAGAAAGTATACCTTTACTATTCAGATTATGGTTAGGATTCTCTTTAATTAATTAATATGGTCCACCATGGTCCATGGGCCCTTATCCCTAAAGCCAACCCCTTAGTCCTATAAGGAATAAAATTAGTAAACCCATGCCACTTAGACCATAATTAGGACTCTTAATTATATAAATAGGGACATAGAAGGCACCTAGAACACACACCACAAATAATCCCTCACCACACAAGAAAGTTCCAAGAACTCCCGTAGTAGAAATCAAGAAAGGAGAAATCTTAAAGAAAGACCCTTCATAGCCAAGGAAATTAATTAAGTCTAAGAGGTAACCCATGTCTCAACAAAACCTATTTTCTTCGCTATAATCTCTTTCATTGGCCTCCCTCTATATTCTTGTGTCGTGATTCATTTCTTCTATGATAATTATGTTATGTTCATGATGATTGATAAGATGATTTATATGCTATTGTGTGTTACGTGATGCATGACCCCAACTTGGTTAAGACCAATTGGGCTATACAGGCAGTTGAATGGGCTGAGAACCATCCCAACTGTTAAATAGGCCGGTAAAGATCGGTCAGGGATATTGATATGATATAGGACTGAGGTCCACTATACGGGCAGTTGAATGGGTTGAGAACCATCCCAACTGTTAACCAGGTTGGTAGAGACCGGTCAGGTATATAAAGATTATGTATAGGACTGAAGGTCTACATGGGCCTCGGTGATATGACCCACCGACCGGGATGCGCCAGGCGGTATGTGGCCAACAAGCCGAGGAAGGTTGTAGTCCACCGACCTGAGTAATCAGGCGGTGTGTAGGGCTACGACTGGCTGCGATCCACCGAGTGGTAGGACATTGGTATGCAGGACCGTAGTCTCCGAGGATCTTTGCCCACCGACTGAGTTTAGCTCAGCGGTGTGTCGGGCTTGATCCGCTAAGGCCCGCCGATTGTGCGCACCAACGGTGTGTAGGATCGTAAGTCCCCCCTTGTAATGGGGATCACGGTCCACCGATTGGGCGCGTCAGCGGTGTGTCGGATCGTGGTCCGACGTTGAGTTCGTCAGCGGTTCTCCAAGGGTTGGTTGTGATCAACTCCCCTCGTACTGCGGTACTTAGGTAAGGTGCTGCGGGGCCGTGTTAATGCTATAGGCATTAACCCTCATGTTCGGGGCATGCGATTGGTCCCGTGGCGCCATCGATGATTATGTGATATGAATGATGATTGGATGACGATGTGGATTGGAATTGAGAAGTGGCTTGTGGCCGTAAATGCGTATTCCTTATGATGTTGTTATTATTGTCTGATATGCTTATCCCTATCTGTCGAGTCTATTCCGGTTTTGAAACTAGAGTTTCCTAGGATATCTCTTCCTACTTCAAAATGGTTTTTCCTATATCTATATCTATACATATACCTATATTGTATTTTATCGCGTTGGAGTGGGTTACCAGCATCTCTCGCTGAACAGATATATTTGGCTTTCAGGCACAGAGGAGTAGGTACTGGAGCGCGCTAGAGACTTGGAGCGTAGAGTAGATAGTTTCCCTTTCGGCCTGCGTGTCATGCTTATGTATATACATTATTGAGGATATTAGTTAGTTAGCCTGTGCACCTGAGTTCTCTAACTCAGGTGTGGCATAGCACCCCGTACTCCTTCATATTATGTTTTGGGATTTAATGAGAATCTACCTTTATTATATAAGTCTTAAAAATTGAAAAATTTCGGGGTGTTACATACCTAAAGTCACATAATTTTTTATTTCAGGGAAAACAGGTCATATGGTATGTCGATAGTGGATGCTCAAGTCATATGACCGGAGATAGATCAAACTTGAGAAATTACAAAGAAGTTAATGGACCAAAAGTTGTATTCGGAAGAGAATCAAGTGGAAAAACGAAAGGAATGGGAGACATCATCAGAAATGGAATAACTATTCAAGGTGTCTCACATGTTGAAGGACTCAAGTTCAATCTGCTAAGCACTTCTCAATTTTGTGACAAGGGCTATAAAGTAGAATTCTCCAAAGACGAATGCAAAGTCATCAGCAATGAAGATGGTGACATCGTTCTCACGGCAAAACGAAAGAAAAACATGTATGTAGTTACTTGGGAACTCTCTAAAACTAACGTTTGTCTTGTTGCTACGAGTAATGCAGTTTTGAGCCTGGAATGGCACAACAAGATGAGCCATCTAAATCTCAAGACCATCAACAAACAATCAAAGAAAGATCTTGTGGAAAGTTTACCGAAAGTAAACTATGTCAAAGACAGAATTTGTGATGCATGTAAAAAAGGAAAGCAGATTAAAACGTCCTTCAAATCAAAATCATCAGACACAAATTCTCATCCCTTAAGCCTTCTATACATGGATTTATTTGGTCCAGTTGATCCTGCTAGCCTGAGTGGACGAAAGTATTCTCTCGTTGTCGTAGACGACTACACGAGATATACCTGGACACAATTTCTAAGAAAGAAGAATGAAACTGAGAAAGTACTCCCAAATCTACTAAGGCAACTACAAACTGAAAAGGGTCTCAGAATAGTAAGAATCAGGTCAGATCAAGGGACAGAGTTCGTAAACAAAGTCAACAAGGACTTCTGTGGACAAAATGACATTTTCATCAACTTTCGGCCGCACGTACTCCTCAGCAAAACGGAGTAGCCGAAAGAAGAAACAGAACCCTGAAGGAAGCTGCACGAACTATGATAGCACATTCAGGACTGCCAAAACGCTTCTGGGCCGAAGCCATCAACACCGCATGCTACACTCAAAATCGAACTCTCATCAACAAAGCTCACAATAAGAATCCATATGAATTATGGAAAGGTAAGAAACCTGTTGTCAGTTATTTTCACATCTTTGGATGCAGGTGCGTCATTCACAACAACGGGAAGAATCATTTAAGAGCTTTCGATGAAAGAGCCGATGAAGGTCTCTTCATGGGATATTCCTCAGCAAGCAAGGCATTTAGGGTTCTAAACAAAAGAACTATGGTCATTGAGGAATCTATTCACGTTAAATTTGACGAAAGTGCTCAGAAGACCTCACAATAAGATGTATCCCTCAAAAATCTGAGCATGCAAGTTGAACCGAGTCAAGCAAGGGAAGAAGATTCTTGTCCCGAAATTTTGAGACTTTTAAAACTTATATAATAAGGGTAAATTCTCATTAGATCCCAAAACATAACATAAGAGTACGGGGTGCTATGCCACACCTGAGCTAGAGAACTCAGGTGCACAGGCTAACTAACTAAAATCCTCAATAATGTCAATACATAAGCATGGCACGCAGGCCAAAAGGGAAACTATCTATTCTACGCTCCAAGTCTCTAGCGCGCTCCAGTGTCTACTCATCTGTTCCTGAAAGCCAAATATATTTGTTCAGCGAGAGATGCTGGTAACCCACTCCAACGCGTTGAAACACATTATAGATAGATATATAGAGATATACGAAAATCATTTCGAAGCAGGAAGGTATATACTTAAGAGACACTAGTTTTAAAACCGGGAATAGACTCAGCAAATAGGGATGAGCACATCAAATAACAATAAGCATTTAAGTAGAGATAACATCACAAGAAATACACATCTCAGGTTACTGATCACTTTCCAATTCCAAACACATCATCATCCAATCACCGTTCATGTCACATCATCATTGCATCACCATGCATATCACATCATCATTGAATCACCATTCATATCAAATCATTATTGAATCACCATTCATATCACATCATTATTGATGGCGCCACGGGACCAATCGCATTCCCCGAACATGAGGGTCAATGCATGTAGCATTAACATGGCCCCGCAGCACCCTACCTCAGTACCGCGGTATGAGGGGAGTTGATCGCAACCAACCCTTTGAGAACCGCTGACGAACTCAGCGTCGGACCACGATCCTATACACCGCTGACGCACCCAGTCGGTGGACCGCGATCCCCTTTTCAAGGGGGGACTTACAACCCTACACACTACCGATGGGTACGCCGGTGGACCATAGCGGATCAAGCCTGACACACCGCAGAGCTATACTCAGTCGGTGGGCAAAGATCCTCGGAGACTATGGCCCTACACACCGTCGTCCCATCACTCGGTGGGTCGCAGCCAGCCGTAGCCCTACACACCGCCCCGATTACTCGAGTCGGTGGACTACAGCCTTCCTCGGCTTATTGGCCCTACACACCGTCCTGGCACGTTCAGGTCCGGTGGGTCATAGCACCGAGACCCATGTGGACCGCAGCCCAAGAAGTGAATCACATACCGCAGCCAGGAGAATGAACCGCAGCTCATAAGTAATCAACAGTGTACCGCAGCCCTATATAATATTTATATACCTGACCGATCGCAACCGGCCTGGTTAACAGTTGGGATGGTTCTCAACCCATCCAACTGCCCGTATAACCAATTTGATCGCAACCAAATTGGGGAATCATGCATCACATAACACATTATAGCACATACTAGCACATTGGGAAGGGGAGGCATATAATTTAAACTTATGTGTGATCATTCACATACTAAGAATCGTCCTAAGGGATTCATACGACTTCCACCTAGGTCAACGGGCTACCAATTCAACTAGCATGCAATTCCTAAGATTCACCTATCCTACGAACAGTACCCGAAACATCAAACTAGACTTAGGTACGACAAACGGGGTCCGTTGGGACGCCACGGGGAATGGGGGACATAAAACGGGGAAGTAAGGACCCGGGGTGGGTCACGAACCAGCGGGTAGCCGGTGGGTGAGGGATCACCCGCCGGCTGCCCGCCGGAGATCACTGCCCGGCAGCGGGTTGCCGGCGGGCGGACGCCTGCCTGCTGCCCGGCGGTGATCTTCAGGCAGCGGGTAGGTGGCGGGTACCCCTACCCCCACCTACCCCCCACTGACTCATTCATCAATATTTCGTCCCGGGATCCTTTGTGGAACCCGAAACCATGCTTAGACACTTTTAAACGCAATTAACGACAACACGTAGTCAATTAACGGATCAAAAGCAAGAATCACATGTAACTCAACCTATCGTGACTTCTAAATATAAACAACACCCGAGCATGTGAATTTCCACCAAATATAAATCAAGAACATTACAACACAAATCCCCAATTCATCCTAGGGCTCTAATTCCTCCCAAATCATAAAAATCACATTTTATCGTTAACATCAAGAAATATCCAAATTTGCCAAGAATCATTACATCAACATCAAGAACCTCTTTTCATCATCAAGATCATCAAGAATATCAAGAATACACCCAAGTTATCTTATCAATCATCAAGAATATATCACAATCAACATAGAGGAATTAATCAAGACACACATATATAGAAAGAGGCCAAGGAAGGAGATCATAGCGAAGAAAATAGGTTTTGTTGAGACATGGGTTACCTCTTAGCCTTAATTAATTTCCTTGGCTATGAATGGTCTTTCCTTAAGCTTTCTTCTTTCTTGATTTCTCCTAAGGGGATTCTTGGAACTTCTTGTGTGGTGGGAGATTATGGTTGTGTGAGATCTAGGTGTCTCCTATGTCCCTATTTATATACCTAAGAGTCCTAGTTAGGGTCTAAGTGGTATGGGCTTGATAATTCTAATTCCTATGGGACTAGGGGTTTGGTTTTAGGGCTCAGGGCCCATGATCCATGGTGGACCCCTCTTTAATCACTTAATGGATTTTAATTCCCTTTTTGGGGTGGGTGATAATTAGATTAGTTCTAATTTAGGGGTCGTAACACGAGGTGTTACAATTCTGATTATGAAGATGATTACACTAAATATCAAAGATGTCAATCTCAATCTATTGAACCTGAAGCACAATTTGAGATTGAAGTCACCAATGGAGAAGTTTTATCTACACCACAATCTCAACCCGAACCAATGATCTATGTTGAACTACCTTACATACCTGAGATGGATACACAAAATCAATCAACATCTTTCGAACCAGATCTACGGTGGTTGAGAGATCATCCGCCTGACCAGGTAATTGGCAATATTCAGGAAGGAGTGAAGACTCGCGCCTCAGTACACGAAAGTATGATGGCTTGCTTTCTATCGCAAATAGAGCCAAAATCTATTGATGATGCCCTGAGTGATCCAGATTGGGTCACAGCAATGCAAGAAGAACTTCATCAGTTTGAACGAAACAATGTTTGGGAACTTGTTCCCAGACCAACTCATCATAATGTTATTGTAACCAAATGGGTTTTCGGAAACAAAATGAGTGAGGATGGAGTAATTGTCAGGAACAAAGCTCGACTGGTAGCCAAAGGTTATTGTCAAGAAAAAGGCATAGATTTTGATGAAACATTCGCTCCAGTTACCAGACTTGAAGCAATCCGAATATTCCTCGCTTATGCTTCCCATAAGAACTTCAAAGTATTTCAAATGGACGTAAAAAGTGTGTTCCTAAATAGACTCCTTGAAGAAGAAGTCTGTGTGGAACAACCTCCAGGGTTCATATTTGACTTTGAGAGTGATAACGTATATCACTTAAAGAAAGCACTATATGGCCTAAAACAAGCACCACGTGCCTGGTATGACACTCTATCATACTTCCTTATCAACTGTGGATTCACGAAAGGAGTGGTCGATAAAGCCCTCTTTCGTATCAAGGATGGTGATCATATCCTACTTGTGCAAATATACGTTGATGATATCATTTTCGGATGTACAAATCCGGAACTATGTGATAAGTCCTCAAAACACATGCAAGGAAAAATTGAAATGAGCATGATGGGAGAACTAAACTACTTTCTTGGAATCGATGGAAAAACATCTGTCAAAATTCCAATGAACACATCTTTACGAATGGAAATTGATAATGAAGGAAAAGATGTGGATCAAACAAAATATAGAGGGATCATTGGATCTCTCTTATACCACACAGCAAGTAGACCTGGCATTTCTTTTGCTGTTGGGGTATGTGCATGATTTCAAGCTAAACCGAAAGAAAGCCACCTAAGCGCGGTGAAAAAGATCCTAAGATACCTCAAGGGAACCCAAAGTGTTGGTCTTTGGTACCCGAAAGGAGGATCCTTCGTTCTAATTGGTTATTCAGACGCAGATTTCGCTTGGTGTAGAATTGACCGAAAGAGCACCTCTAGAACCTGCCAGTTTCTAGGGGGAAGACTCGTGTCATGGTTTAGTAAGAAACAAAACTCCATAGCTACTAGTACTGCTGAAGCTGAGTACATAGAAGCTGGAAGCTGCTGTGCACAAATACTATGGATGATGCAGCAACTGAAAGATTATGGAATTGTGGCACGAGAAGTTTGAATCAACTGTGATAACACAAGTGCCATTGCCATAACACACAATCCAGTGTTAAACTCTCGAACAAAGCATATTGATATTAAATACCATTTCATTCGAGATCATGTTGAAAAGAAGGATATTCTGCTCGAATATATCAATAGTGATGACCAATTGGCAGATATTCTCACAAAACCTTTGAATGAGAATAGATTCTCATCCCTATGACATGAACTTGGGATGATCGAAATGATTTAATCGAAAGATTGAATTAGATTGCACTGGAACATGCGCAGAAGATTCCTGAAAAGATTCCAAAAGAAAATCTTGAAGAGAATAAATGCAGAAATTGAAAATATCTTGGAGATATCTTCACGCAAAATGACACCTTTTCACTATAAAAAGGCCACCTTCTCCATATGAAAAACTTACACTAACCTCTCATAGAATTCTAGTTTGCTTTAGTATTTTTTATTGCAGGCATGAGTCAAGGGAAAGGAAAGGAGAAGATGGTTGAAGAGTTTGAAAGGCTTGCTGCTCGTAGACAGCAATACTTGAAGGAAGCTCGAAAGATAACAGATGCAAAGGTTGTCAAGATCAGGGAGCACCACCCCGACAAAGTGGAAATCACATTCTCTCCATCTTAAATTGATGAACAGAAGAAAGCTATGGATAAAATCCTAGAAGATTCATGAGCCAACCAGGAATATTATCTGAAACATGCTCGAAAGTTTGCAAATGAGAGAATCATGCTGATCAAAAATGCGGGTGGCAAATCTGACGGTGGGACACCGGCTACGTTTCGTTGGTATCCTGTTCACGAAAGATCACAAAGTCTGATGGACTTTTCACATGTCCAAGTTCGTTCACCAACTGAACTGGAGTCTCATGTGTCCTCCCTCACTCTCAGTGAGTTAGACGAATACAAAGATGTGAAGTGCGTGCTCAAAAGAAGCGATAGTTTCGACCGTTCACCATCAAGCACTCCACCTACTCTGTCCACCCCGCTAAAGTCTACTGCATGTTATCATCTTCTTTCTTGCAAATCTAATGAATCCTTGTCCTTTCTGGTTGTCTTACCCTAATCACGTGATCTCATATTGCCTTCGCCCATATCATGATATCGTTTTTGACCAACGAAAGATTCTTACATCTACAAACGTCCGTATGGTCAAATAAGTTATTATGGCACATTGAATTGAGGGCAACATTGATGAGAAAAAGCGTTTAAGATTCCGAAACGAAAATTAATTGCATAGGAATTTTATGGTCGTAGGAGTTATCATCACTGACCCGTGACCATCGTGTTCGATCTATTTAAGAGCGGGTGGTTTCTCATGCTTACCATCTCACTTGAAAATGGAAAATCAGAAGAACAGAAAAGCTATTATCTCTAAAGAGCAGAGCGTTGCTGGAAGTTCATCCAATAAAAATCAGGCTCCAAAGCCAGAAAAGATGAGTAGAATTCTAGATCGACACTCAGAGCAAGAGTTGAGAGAACTGAAGAGAGACATTGAAGATCCCGACTTCGACGAAAATCTCTTGAAATACAACGGCAGCATTCCCATGACTCACTTCGCTCTTCCTGATAGTGATACAGAGTTTGTAGTATCTCTCAATACCTGGAAGAAGGAAGTCAGGGCGTGTTTGGCTGGAGAATTTGAGGAGGAAAGTTCTGTAGATGGACCGAGCTTTAAGGAAGAAGAGAAGAACTGATTCTCTTCATGATCTTCTTTAGGACACATGTTTTACTATTATGTTTAAGAATGTAATAAGTGTCCATCTTCCAATCTAATGAAATGTTATAAAGGTTGTCTCTTCTTATTGTTGCGAAACTTTATTTGCTTCGTAACAATTCCTCGTCCATAATCACTAGTTTCAGCTTAAGTATATGAAAGGACAGCAAAGGATGACTACGGGACCAACAGCAAAGTATATGAAAAGATAAAGAGTCACATAAATCCCTGACACGTAAACAAACAGTGAATATTGGGAATATACGTTACAAGTCAAGGATGAAATCAATGCAAATTGGAAACCGCAAAAGCATTGAATGGTCATTTAATTCTTCCTAAATTTGAGACCCGTGATTCTCAAATCTATGGCTATAAAAGGACATGATCGATGAGCATGGAAATCACTCCTCTCACACAAATCTGTACAAGTACATCAGATAAGCAATTCAGAACAAACCCAGATAGAGGACCCGTCTGAAGGAGAATGTTCAGAAGTAGGTCGGGCTGCCACAGTCAAGGCACGATTTAGACCAATCCATGACAGAGCACAAGAAATCATGCTTTTGTTAGCTCCACCTCCTCCTTCAACTCTCTCAAAGCTAAGGAAAAAGTCAGTTACTCCTCCGTCTACTGCTCAGGGGGAAGGAAAATCTGAGAGTTTCTCTAAAGCGAAACAACTCACTCAAGCCCTCGCCATTGTGCGAGAGATGAAGAAGCAAAATATCACCACTGAAAGTTCCTTGCCACAAGAGCCTACCATCACAGAACAGGTCCAACCGATTTTGACACAAGAACCTGTAGTGGTAGAAAATGACAAGTGTAACACCACGTGTTACGATCTCCAAACCTGCAATTAATTATATAATTAATTCCACCAAGAATAGTTAATAGGGAATTAACTCCCATTAATTGATTAATATGGCCCACAGAGGACCATGTACCCTTGCCTATAATAAAGACCCTAAAGTCTAAATATACTACTAGGGATAATTAGTATATAAACTATGATATTAAATACCCAAATCACTGAGCCCAAATATATACATAGGATGTATACTTATGTCATATATACCCAATAAGTATTAAGTAGCCCAAGCCCAAACGTATTTAATCTTGACCCACCTAACCCAAGTCCTTTTAGGAAACCTAATCATAATAAAAATAATAATAATAATAATAATAATAATAATAATAATAATAATAATAATAATAATAATAATAATAATAGTATTATTATTATATGGGTTAGGATAAATACGTATATACGTCTGCCTATATCTATACATATATAGAATCCAGATCAGGTGAGGACCTAATCTTAGGTGAGGACGTGAGGACTAATCTTGTGCGCTTGTTTTTTTATTTGGATGGTCCAGATTTGAGTTCTTGAGATGACATGGATTGATCTTTTTTGTTAAAGTGGGATAATAGTGTCTTTTTCTATTTTTTTAAGTGTGAACGCATGTATAATCCTTGGCCAAATTGGTTTCCTATTTTCTTGGATCATCACCGTTGCAATTTGGAGCCGCGATTTCTTTATCATTGATTGAGTGTTCGCCCATGCAAACTAATCAGTATTTTTTATTTTTTTCGCTTGTTCTTTAGAGTATAATATTGTCTATATTTGGATTGTCGTGTATATGTATAAATGCCTGGGTAGTACGATTGTGCATTCGTGTGTGCTGATTGTGCAACCTAGTGTTGTAAGTTGTGCACTATAGGCTAGGGAGTTGTGCATTATAGCACATAGTTCAATGCATCGTAGAACATTGGATGTTCACTGTATGATTTTTTGGTGGGGTTTGAATGCACAACAATGAAGTTATTGATGGACAACACTCAGTATAGGAATGCACAACATTTTGTATAGGAATGCACATCTTTTAATAAGACTAATTTACCCTAAATTTATATATTTTAATATTTTAAAGGGATTTGTTTTCTTAATCCGTGTGATTTGTTTCTTTTAATCTCAATCATACATCATTCTGATTTAATGGTCTAGATTAGTCCTCACGTCCTCACCTAAGATTAGGTCCTCACCTGATCCGGACCCTACATATATATATATATATATATATATATATATATATATATATATATAGTACATACATACGCCCGAAGAAGAAGGAACCAAGCACCCCCTCTTCTCCCCTATTCCCAAGACGGTACCACACAAGCCATACAAAAACGTATACACCTAATCCTATACGAACAAGGCGTACGTATACATAAACACACACACACACACATATATATATATATATATATATATATATATATATATATATATATATATATACGTACTTAAACCCCCTCCCGTATCTCCCTCTCTCTCTCAACCCCAACAACTCACCAACCTCTCCATCAACCCCTTCCTTCGTTCCATCAAGACATCGACGGAACTCGGACGGCGAAGCAGCAGTGCGACGTGAGGCGTTCGGCAACACCGACGGCGGCAATGGAGTCATGCAACAATGACGACGGCGACCCCTCCCTCCAACGAATGTGCGGACAGGTGGTGGTGGGTTGGCGACAGGTGATGAGATTTCCGAGAACCACCCCCTGCTCCTCAGCAAAGCAGAACGAAGAAGAAGATGAAGGTAAGTTGTCATTATAGTAATCCTTGACTACTTAGGGATAAAAAGAATTAATGACAAAAAGATCACTAAGGGGCGCTCAGCTTGGTTGGTTAGACTCGTGATGGGCTTTAGGGAGTGCTAGGGTTCGAATCTCATGTTAGGCATGTTTATATTATGAATTGATAATCTTTTGGGTTACTGCTAGTTGATTAAGCTGATATTAGAGAATTATTAATGCAAATGATCACCAAAGGGAATATTAGCCTAGTTGGGTAGGACACATTTAATGTTGGGAGAAAACCTATGGTTCGAGTCCTTTAGGGTTTATTTATCCTAATAGCTCGATTATTTAGTGAAAGTCTGATTTTATTCATAGGTTCCATTGACGGTGTTTTGGATTGATAAGCGAATAAGGTAACCCATGTCTCAACAAAACCTATTTTCCTTGCTATAATTATCTTCTTTGGCCTCCTCTCTACATTCGTGTCTTGATGAATCGCTTATGATATTGATGATATGTTCTTGATGATTGTGAGATAATTTTATGAGTGATCTTGATGATCTTGATGGTATTAAGAGGTTATTGATGATTATGTGATGTTCTTGATGAATCTTGATGTTTAGATGATTAAAAGATGAACTATGGTTTTATTGATTTGAACATGATTAGAGCCTTAGGTTAAAATTGGGGATTTCGTATTGTGTTATTCTTGATATAATTGGGTGGGATTTCGCATGTTCGGGTGTTGATTATGTTTAGAAATCATGATAGGATGTGTGCTATATGATTCTTGCTTTTGATCCGTTAATTGTCTACGTGGTGTCATCAATTGCGTTTAAAAGTGTCTAAGCATGGTTTCGGGTTCCACAAAAGATCCCGGGACGTTTATTCTATTAAAGAGTTAGTGGGGGTAGGGGGACCCGCCACCCGAAAAGGACGCTGCCGGCAGCGGGCTGCCGGTGGGCAGGCGACTGCCCGCCGGGCACCCGCTGCCCGGAGGCTTGTCGCCGGCGGGTGGTCTTCCACCCACTGGCAACCCGCTGGAAATTAGCCCAACTTGGGTCTTCGGCTTCCCCGTTTGATGCTTCCCCGACCCTCGTGGTGTCCCGACGGACTCCGTTCATCGTGCCTAAGTCTAGTTTGACGTTTCGGGTACCATTCGTAGGATGAATGAGTCTTATATATCGCATGCTAGTTGAATTGGTATCCCGTTGGCCTAAGAGAAAGAAGTATGAACCCCTTAGGATTATTCTTAGTATGTGGATGACCACGCGTAGGTTTCATTATACGTTTCTCCCCTTTCCCAATGTGTTAATATAGGTTGCATGTGCTTGCTACGTGTTATGTGTGCATGATACCCCAATTTGGTTGCGATCAAATTGGTTATTCCTGAGCTGCGGTTCAGAAGCTGGCTGCGGTCAGAATACACTCTTGGGCTGCGGTCCACCGTTTGGTTGCGATCAAACGTTTTACATGAGCTGCGGTTTATATTCCTGGCTACGGTCAGATGATCACTCTTGGGCTGCGGTCCACTGTTTGGTTGCGATCAAACATTATGATGAGCTGCGGTTCATCGGTCGGTTGCGATCGACCCCTTCGTATTGCGATACGAAAGTATGCTTGTGTGATGAGATGAGATTTGGATGATGACGTGAATGAGATGAAGTGAATTTGTGACCATAGTATATGTGCTAGTATCTTTATATGCTTGGTTATAACTGTTGAATGTGCTTATCCCTATCTGTCGAGTCTATTCCTGGTTTTAAAGCTAGAGTCTCTTAAGTGTATATCTTCCTGCCTCAAAATGATTTTCGTATATCTGTATATATATATATATATATATATATATATATATATATATATATATATATATATATATATATATATATATATATACCTATAATGTATTTCAACGCGTTGGAGTGGGTTACCAGCATCTCTCGCTGAACAGATATATTTGGCTTTTAGGCACAGATGAGTAGATCCCAGAGCGCGCTAGAAGATCGTGGATTAGCTAGATAGTCTTTCCTTTCGGCCTGCGTGCCATAATGATGTATTGAGGATATTAGTTAGTTTAGCCTGTGCATCTGAGTTCTCCAGCTCAGATGTGGCATAGCACCCCGTACACTTGTGATTAGTATTGCTCTGTTTGGGATTTTATGAGAAATTGCCTTTATTATATAAGCTTTAAAATTTTCAAAATTTCGGGGTGTTACAACAAGTGTGTGCATCTTTCTTCCACTGATCTCTTAAGTTTCCCACAAGAACCTAGCTTGCCAGAAGAGACGAAAGAAGAGATCAATGAGGCAAAACAAGATCCACCCCCATATGAAGATCAACTACTTCGACAGGCCATATTCGAGGATTATCAATGCGTTCTGAGATGGCAGAAATGGCGTACATCTCCTCTCGATCTCTTTCTTGCCAGACTTGATGATATGAAAGAAGATGAAGTCTTTGCCTTAAAATGGCTTGGCACGAAGGATGTTTACGAAGTCGTACAATGCTTACAAAAATCACTCGGGCGTATTCATACAAAATCACAAATCATAGCATTGCGAAAGGAAAAGCTGCGATCAGGCTCGATATCACGAAATCTCCGCTTGATGATCCGGTCTTCGAGGCAGGAATGAAGGATCTACGGGACGCTATGAGATTGTCCAAGATTAAAACGGAGCTTGAAAAGCTATACAAAATGATCCTTTCTGCAGCACTAGTGGCACGAAAGATGATGGTTCTCATGTTGCCCTCCCAGTCGAAACAAATGACGAGAAAGCTGAGGATCATCAACCTGATGAAACTTACCGAAAGAATATACCACGAAAGAGCGACCATGAAGCAGACAATGATGAAAGCAGTGACGATGAGAAATCTGAGGAAGAGGATGACACCGATGGAGACAACAATGAAGATGGAGATGATAATGAGGAAGATGACAACGATGATGATAGCGATGATGGTGACTGTGATGATGATTCTAATGATGATGATGATGATGACACCGAAGGATCTCCCATCATTGGAAAAACCGTGATGATCCCTCCTACTGATCGATACTCTCCCCCAAACGGTCGAAACGACTGGACACCGAGATCAGCTCGTGATGGCAAACCGAAAACATCACCAAATGCGAGACATGACGTCTCCAGTCGAAGGGAGCACGACATTCAAACTGATATCCCTGGGGAGTTGGAAACCCTTGATGTTGAAGCCTTCTTAACACTCCTTGCGAACACTGTCACTGCGCTCAAACAACAACATCAACGGTACAATGAGCAACGTCAGGAAGATGCTGAAATGATGGAGCACCTGTCCTCCCAAATGGCCTCATCTCGTCACAATTATCTTCCATGAAAGAGGATCAACAAAAGGTGCAACCAACCGTCTAACAAGTATAACAACCTCTTGATCTTAGTCACCAGACCGAAATGCTTGACAAAATAGCATATGAACAACATTCAATCAAGCTGTCACAATTCGGTCTCAAGGAAAGAGTCGATCTCTCTTGTTTGAAGATTTATACATCAAACAACAATCTCTTTACAATGGCCAACTATCAGCTTCAGATTTTGGACTACATCAAAGATCTCTCTGTCAAGGTTGACAAGCTTCTGAAGCCCTGTCATCCTCCTACTGATAATGCCAAAACGGGGAAAAGAGATATAAAAAAGATTACGATGATGAAGATGATAGAAGATGAGAGGGGCAACCTTTCGAAGGAACTGGAGAAGGAACTTTCGACAACAGACACAAGACACCTCCTCCATCAAAGTCTTGGACACAGACACCTTCAAATTCTTGCCAATAAGCACCTTCCAAGTCTCGTCGACTAAGACCTCGTCCATCCTATGGCTCAAAAGCCATTTACTCATTTGCAGGACTATCTCACGGAGACAAGAAGAATCTTCGAAATAGGCTAATGAGGGACAACAATGGATGGATCTGGAACATTCGTCAAGTTTAAAGAATACGAAAGAGGAAGCGGCAAAAGATTTGAAGGTTGTAACTTGCCGATCTGGCTCAAGAAGAAAGATAATCACACAAGACAAGATTATCAATGGAGAGAAAATGAGAAAATAAGAAAGGAGAATGAAGCTCTCTGGCTTGAACATGGAGGAGCCAAAAATATGAGAGAACGAGAGCACAAGAAAGGATAAGAGATGTTTCGAAAATTGTAAAGAATGCAGAGATAAGTATCAAATACGATGACGTGTTCAAAATCCACAGAGAATCTGGCAAGAGATATGTAGAAGGAATGAACTCCATAGAGCTCGTGACTTGGTGGAACCATGGCATTGTACCAGGACGAAACATTCTAGAGGCTTATAAGAACTACATGAGTTACAACTTTGGAGAGAAATATGAAGGTCTAGTTCGAGAAAAACCACTCCAAGACGTCAGAGACTCAACCAACAACAAACTAGACTTCGACAACATGCTCAAGAAGCAGAATGAACGAGATGACAAAGAAAGAATGGAAGCACAACAGGTGAAACTGAACCTTTTGAACATGTAATGATCTATTTAATTTCAGTACTCCTTGATTTGTAACTTGCATTTTATAAATGAAAGTTCGTTTTTGCATATTCTGTGAGTACCTCTTGTCTTTAAATTCAGTAAGGTTTATAGATCTTCATGTAAACTCATCTATAGGGCTGTTTTGTAATAAAATCTCCTTTAAAGGATATTCTTCAGCCTTGTAGTAAGAGTATAGGTTTTGGCATCATCAAAAAGGGGGAAATTGTTAGGAACAAGTGTAATTAGATTTTGATGATACCAAACTGTCTAGGATTGTAGACCCCTATTTTTCCTTTCATAGATAAGTCTCGTGTAACAAACAAAAGTTACTGTAACTCAACGAACGATTCACACCATGAGGTGTACGAATCTTATTCGAGACTAGCATAATAGGTCTACACTAAGACTTGAAGACGACAAGATGATCGAAAGATGCTTCCAGCGAAAGATGGATTGAGCAAGTCTCGGATAGACTTCTTTTGACAAAAAGGACCTCTTGTCAAAAAGAAAAGACGAAAGATAAAGTCAATCTTTCGACCAACATCTCTGAGTGAACAAATCAAAGACAGACTTCTAAAAGACAACATTCATTTAAGTAAAGCAATGAGAATGTTGTCTATGACTTAGATGGGCAAATCATTTGGACAAAAAGTGTTCTAGAAATGATCTTCACAAAAGACAAGGAACATTAAAAGACTTGTACCATCTTGTTAGAGAACAAGGACAAAAGCCATAATGTTTTTGGCTCCAACGGCTATACAGTACAAGTACATTAAATGCTTAATGCCCACTGGTTAATACTCACTGGTTATTAGGTTTGAAATTTTCATCTCCCTCCAACGGATGGATTTTTCCACCTATAAATACCTCCCTTCAGCATTGAAGAATTGAAGGTGCTGGTTATTTCACTCTTGCTATCCAAAGAAAAGTTCTTCAAACAATTCCATCTCTTAAAGCTTTTCATAACCAGTGATCTTGTGAAGTTTTCCAAAGGCTCATCCATTTCCATACTTCACATTCAAAGAAGTCTTGCATATTTTCAAGTGAAGATCCATCCAGTTATCAAGACAAGACTTCAACCAGATGGAGAAACATCAGATTACCTTTCCAACATCTCAACTTAGGAAGAAGTTGATAGAGGCAGAGTAAACTCGAGGAGTTGAAAAACCTGTCAAGTGGCTGTCCGACTTAGTGATCAAGGAAGCCAGCTTGAAGTAGTTTGTACTAGGAGTGATAGTGCAAACCCTTTCACGAGTTGTGAAAGAAGAGTGGAGTAGGCTTCGTTAACGGTCGAACCACTATAAAAACCTCTCTCTCCATATCTCTTTACATTATGCTTTATTACTTTCGTGCATTGCATATCATATCAACCAAACGCTAAATCTTTACAACGAAAGTCAGCAAAGAGTATCTAAGATGAAACGTTATTTCCGCTGTGCATAACTTCGAAAGGAGTTGCTTTGAAAAATTGATTAAAGGATTGGATCGTGTAGTGCCCTGGAAGCTGAGCTTTGGGGAATTTATAAAGGACTCAAGAAAGCATGGGAGTTGGGCCACCGGAGAATCATCTTCGAAACGGATTGCATCAATGCATACAACCTGGTGGAGAACAATAAGCCCTAGAAGAAATATTGTTGAACTTTGCAGAGTAGCTAAGAATTGAGAATGGAGTGTCAAGTTGGGGTACATACCAAGAGAGCAAAAAAAGTTGCTGATGTTATCGCCAAGCAAACTTCTCCGGAGGATGAACATACGAGATTCTATGAGAGAGCTAATGGTAACATGTTAAGAGCTATGCGTGAAGACGAGCTCGGCTTATTGGGAGCATCGTCTACTTTGAGGATCACTCATTGATCCTGGATATTCTCCTCCCTTGTTCCAAAAAAAAAAAAAAACACTTTTTCAGAATATTCAATTATAGCAATAACTTTGGAAGCAATTTGATCAAAATTAAAATTTTTTTAAAATACCTATTAGATAAAACAAAAATTACACATAAAACAGTATACCAGTATATAGTACTAGGGGTGGGAATAAACTAAGCTCCTATCAAACACCGTATGACTTGGCTTAGTTTGAGTCTACTTTAACCTAATTAATTTAGTAAAGAGATCTGGCTTGAGCCTATTTAACTAAATAGGTATAGGCCTATATGCGGGCGCGCGCACACACACACACACACACACGCACGCACGCACGCACGCACACACACGCACGCACGCACGCACGCACGCACGCACACACACACACACACACACACACACACACACACACACACACACACACACACACACACACACACACACACACACACACACACACATATATATATATATATATATATATATATATATATATATATATATATATATATATATATATATATATATATATATATATCAGGTCATGAGATCGAATCTCAGTGGAGGCAGTGATGACTCTTTGTGCTTTAAACAGTGAGACAATTGTGGGGAAAAATGACTGAAATGTGAAGGTAGAAGCATGCATTTCATTTTTGTGGACAAACGTTTGGGACATGCGTTTGATGTCAGAATTGGTCAAACCACAAACCGTTTGTGTGTTTGTTTTTTTTTTTTTTAAATTTGGTCGCCGGCAACCAGCGGCTTCTCCACCGGCAACACCGGTCACTGATTTCTCCAGCGAAGGAGAAGGTCATTGGTTGCCTTCTCTTTCGCTAGAGAAGCCGGCGACACCATTTTATAGCGACTGAGAAGCCCACTGGTTCCCTTCTCCTTCGGTGGAGAAACCGGCGACCAAATCGCTGGCTTCTCCCGCGAAGGAAAAGGCAACTAGTGGTGGTGGCCTTCTCCTTCGCTGGAGAAGCCAGCGACCAAACTGGTGTCGCCGACTTCTCCAGCGAAGGAGAATGCCACCTCCTTCGCTGGAGAAATCGATGACCAGTGTCGCTGGTTGCCAACGACCAAATAAAAAAAAAAAAAAAAACACAAACGCAAGTGGGACTTGCGTTTGTGGTTTGACCAATTCTGACATCAAGCGCATGTCCCAAACGTCCTTTTCATATTTTTGTCCACAAAAATGGCAAGTCACTTTTTGAGAAATGCATACTTCTACCTTCACATTTCAGTCATTTTTCCCACTTGTTATATGTGGCTTATGACTGCTACTATTGTTACATTAGATTTAATTTTCTTTATTGTTACAAATATGTAAACCTTTATAAAGTGTATATCTTAACTAAACTCAAAGCCTATTTAAAACTTAAAAAGGAGTTTCTTTAATAGCCTACATATTAAATATACGTTTAAAAAGACTTTTGGCCACGTTAGGCCTTTTGTAGGCTCTGACTTAGGCCTAAAAAAGCCTACAGGCTCATGTCTGAAATTTTCATAACAGGCTCAATCCTAATTTTTCGTAAGTCAACCTAGTCTAGCCTATTTTCATTCCGGTAATTCTATTTACACCACCCTATTTGCTATTTACACCACCTATTTAATAGAATGTGTAGTAACTTTATAAGTGGTGCAAATACAAAAGTGCTATTTGCACAACCTCATTAAATATAGTCAAACATTAATATTTATTATTTATTTTTATTTAATAATCAAATTACTAATTAAAAAAAAAAACTTCTTCGGTGAGAAGGCTATGGGCTGTCTTCTCACCGGAGAAGGCAGCCCAGTGGGTCGCCTTCTCACCGGAAAAGACTGCCTTTTCCGGTGATCTGAGAAGGCAGCCCAGTTGGTTGCCTTCTCACCGGAGAAGGCGACCCAGGTTGCCCTCTCCGGTGAGAAGGCAACCCAGGTTGCCTTCTCCGGTAAGAAGGCAACCCACTGGATGGGTGCCTTCTCACCGGAGAAGACAACTTCTGCGTTTTTTTTTAAAAATGTTTTTTTTTAATATTTTAGTTAATTAATGTTTTAATGAGATTTGACAATGTAGTGTAAATAGCAATTTGAACACTTTGACTATTTACACCATCTATATTCATTAAAAAAAATTTAACTTTTTAGATTTTCAAAGTACTTTATACCCCATTTTGACTAAAGGGTGGTGCATGCAAATAGCAACACCCTTCCATTCCTATGCACAGCACATAAGATAACATTGTTGCATAATTTAGTGTAAAAACTATCACGATGTAATTAACTTAACGAAGTCTATGAGCATTAAATTGTGCTCATTATATTCTATCTGGGCAATGGGCAGGCATCACTAAAATTTAGGGAGAAGAAGAATCAGATTTCTATCTGTTGACTATATTGTACTTGTTTCAAGATAAATGCTAACTCAGCAAGTCAACTTCTTAATCCATAAAATCCCGGCCATATATTAACAATACCATCTAATTAAATCAACATTAAATGCACCAAATCGTATAGAATGTTTCACTTGACTATATAAAGTTAAAATCTAGTCTGGCCTGAGGTACTGTCTCATCAACTCAAAACATTCTATCTAGGTATAGGTATAGGTTTATATGTTTAAAGTCCAGCCTATAACCCTACATGCATGACAAGTTGACACACACACACGTATATGTATATATATAAAATGTGTATATCTTAACTAAACTCAAAGTCTATTTAAAACTTAAAAAGGAGTTTTTTTTTTTTTTTGATCGAACAAAGGGGTACCCAATACAAAACTAAAATGGAGTTTCTTTAATGGCCTATATATTAAATATATGCGTTTAAAAAGACTTTAGACCACGTTAGGCCTTTTGGAGTTCTGACATGGGCCTAAACAAGCCTAAAGGCTCATGTCTGAAATTTTCATAACAGGCTCAAGCCTAAATTTTCGTAAGTCACCCTAGTCTAGCCCATTTCCATTCCTATATATGCATAGCACATAAGATAACATTGTTGTAGAATTTAGTGTAAAAACTATCACGATGTAATTAACTTAACAAAGTGTATGAGCATTAAATTGTGCTCATTCTACCTGGACAATATAATTGGCAGGCATCACTAAAATTTAGGGAGAATTGAAGAAGAATCAGATTTCTATCTGTTGACTATATTGTACTTGTTTCATATATGAATGCTAGTTGAATTGTAACGTAAAGATAAATGCTAATTATTCAGCAAGTCAACTTCTTATTCCATAAAATCCCGGCCATATATTAACAATACAATCTAATTAAATTAACTTTAAATGCACCAAATCACCAAATCGTATAGAATATAATGTTCCACTTGACTCTATATAAAGTTAAAATCTAGTCTGGCCTGAGGTACTGTCTCATCAACTCTAAACATTCTATCTATCTTATAATAACTATTGGCAATTACATGGCGCCCATGAAATCCCAAACTTTTGCTTTCGTTGTTGCACTCATCTTCATATCCTTTATCTTTACTGTCTATTCTCCTGTGTCCTCCGCATCTATTCTCATGAGAAAATCAGGCAAAGCAACAATGCCTTTAAGCCCAAGAAAAGCTTCAAATCCTTCTTTTAATTCTGGTGCTGCTGGGAGGGAGTTTAAAGACGGCAAGCATGAAGTTCCTAGCGGACCCAACCCAATATCGAATCGACGATGATTTTGTTTGCAGTATGTAGTTGAACTGTATGTTTTTGAAAAGAAAGACAAATTAGTGAAAATTTACATCCATCTCATTAGAAACAGTGCATGTTTTATGTTTAGTTCTGCTTTTATTGAGGCTTATCTACTTGTAAAAGTAATAAGTTGAATTGGATGTTCTTGACAAAGACTATCAAATTAGTGAAAATGTCATTTCTCAGAACATTGAACTCTGCGGTATCTTCTTGTTTTGAATACAATTCACATTTCCATAAAAACCTTACTAATCAGGTGTTTGACAAAAAATAAACTCATTGGGCTTATATCAACTACTAGGTTGATATTACCTTCCATGAGCCTTTACTACTGTAGGGAACCTTTGAACCATCCCGTTCTTAGACTATTTTCGGCCCTTCCATTATTCGATCTTTACATATTCGGGTTTTCAACGTACTCTTTGACCATTCGAACTACTCGATCTTATGAACTGTTCTGTTAGTCTACTTTGCGGATTGAATTACTATCTGGTTATTTTACTTTTCGGGTGGTATAGTTACATTCACCCATAAGTAAGAGTTTGTAGATGATACCCTAAATAAAATCTCAGGTCTAAAATTGTAAAAGAGTTTGAAACGTAAATTTCTAGCATGTAATCAAAATCTAATACAAATAATTCCTAACACAATAAATTTTCTTGAAAAGGCAAAATTAAAAAAATTAAGCAAGTGAAATATGCTAAACACTTTTTTTTTCAAAATATTCTATTATAGCAATAACTTAGGAAGCAATTTGATCAAATTTAGGTTAAAATAAAGAAAAATTACACATAAAGCAGTATACCTTATGTAGCACATAAGATACCACTGCTATAGAATTTGGTGTGAATTGTGAAATCTATCACATTGTAAGTTGTAAAGTCTGAGCATTAAATATAATTGTGCTCATTCTACCTCGAAATTGATCCTATAATTCAGCAATTAATCACTACAATTCAAAATGACATTTCTGTTTGATTATTGTGTTCTTTGTTATATATATCATATTAATGCTGATTGTAAACATCAGAATTAATGTCGCTAATTCATAATTCAGCAATTGATCACTACAATTCAAATTCATATTTCTGTTGACTATTATTTTCTTTGATACATTACATAAATGTTGATTGTAAACATCAGAATAAATACACACTAATCCAGCTAGTTAACACGTATAATCCATAAAATACCATTAAAATCAATGTCATTTAAAGTAACATTAAATGTGTCGAATTCACTCTATATAAACGTTAAACTACCAGTCTGACATGAGGGTACATGCATGCAGTATTATTAAATGGCAGCCATGAAATCCCAAACCTTTGCTTTCGTTCTAGCACTCATATTCATCTCCTTCATTTTAACTGTCTATTCTCCATCCTCCATATCTGATGTCCTGAGAAAATCATCAGGCTCTGAAACCCAACCCTCAACTACAGCAAAAATGAGCTTCAGCCCTAGAAAAACCCATCATGGTTCATCATGTTGGTCCCGATAGAATGAGATGAGAGTCTAGAGGGGGGGTGAATAGACTCTTTTCGTTAGAAGCCCTAAACGTCACCTTTCGGTGTCTTGGCGCAGCGGATAAGATAGATTTGTTTTAGATACTTTGCACGAGTTTGCGTAATTTAGACAAATCTTCGGTAACGATAATAAAGGGATGATATGAGAGCAAAAAGAAGAACGTAAGTAAAGAGATAGAGAGGACACGAGATTTTATAGTGGTTCAGCCAATGTTGCCTACTCCACTCTTCTTCCACAATTGTTGGAAGGATTGCACTATCACTCTTAGTACAAATACACAAAGACTTCCTTGATCACTAAGCCGGACAGCCTTCGTAGGTTTTTCAACTCCTCGAGTTTACTCCGCCTCTATCAACTTCTTCTCCTGAGTTGAGATTGGTAGAAAATGATTTCTTGAATTTTCCAACGATGAGGTCTTGACTCTGAGATATGATTGCTTCAAACAATTGCCAAGACTTCCTTGAGGTGTAAGACAAAAGATTCTTCAAGTAAATTAACACCTCAAAATTGGTTCACAAAAGCTTTTAGTAAATTGTAGACTTTTCAAGAGCTTTTGTAAGTGAGTAAGTTGAGTGATAATGAACCAGCACCTTCTTAGTTAATGAAGGTGAGTTTATATAGGTGATGAAAATCCATCCGTTGGAGGAAGATGAAATTTTCGAACCTTTTAACCAGTGGACAAGGACCGGGGAGCTTCATGCATTAAATGCTCCATTAATGAGGTTGTACCATGTAGCCGTTGAGGGTATGGAAAGCACTAGGGTTTTGTCCTTTAGCTTCAAGAGATGGTACATCTTCATTTAATGCTTCTTGAAAAGTGTGTCCCATAAGATGAAGTCCTTATTGTCCTAGGATGTTGTCAAATCAGATTGGTGAAACATTCTTTGAAGAGAAGTAATGCTTGATAAAGATTGTCTTTCACCAACACTGTCCTTTCGTGCTTGTTGACAACTCCTGTTTGATTCTCGTTGCTGTTCTCGTGTCTTCTTTCGCCTTGGAGACCCTAACATTTAGTCATAACTCATTTTCGTGTGTTTGTCTAGCTTAACACGAATTACAGGAGAGTTATGGCAACTTTCGTCTAGGACGAAAGCAGCGATTAAAAAAGCTAATGGTTAGGGGTTTGCTTTTCTACATTACATTGGTATCATCAAAATCCTAATACAATGTTCCTAACAATTTCCCCCTTTTTGATGATGCCAAAACCTATACTCTTCTTATAAGGCTGATGAAAGTTCCATAAAGATTTTTTTTTATTATAAGAACAGCCATACTTGAGAGTTTACAAGTCTTTTTCTAAATTAAAGCGTTAATAGGCGAGACAAGGACAGATGACTCAAACAAGTGACACGAGATGTGTGACAATGAGAGTTTCATATAATAAGATGTAATCATTACAAAAACTTTGTAAAGAGAAACATAACGAAAGTTAACTTACATTTCTAAAAGCTTTGATTTCTGTTGTTCAGCTTCCTTGAGTTCTTGGTCATTCCTTTCCTTTTGTTGCTTTAGCATCCTATTGAAGTCAATTTTCTCATTGATTTTTGCTCTGAAAACTTTAATAGGATTAGTCCTGACAAGCTCTTCATGTTCTCCTTTGATGTTCAGACCAGTGTAATTGTTGTAGGCTTCCCGAATGTTGCTTCCTTCAACAATACCATACTTCCACCACGAGATCAATTCAAACGAATTCATGCCTTCTTGGTAGCTCTTTCCTGATTCCTTGTGCACTTTGAAAGCTGCATTATGCATGACATTTTGTGGGGAGTCTTTGGTTACATTAGAGAGGTCTTCAATGAGATTCCTGATCCTTTCTCTTTCCATTGCTTCATCTTCTCTTCTTTTTCTTTCTTCATCGTGCTTCCTCCACAGTTCTTTGTTTGCTCTTTTGATTCTCTCATTTTGAGTGCTCATGTGATTTTGTCTTGTATAATTGTCTTTTGTTTTCAACCAAATGGGATTATTGCAACCCTCGAATCGTTTGCCACTGCCTTCTTCATATGGGACAAAGTCCACAAAGTTTCCTATGCCATACATAGTTACTTTGTTGTCTCACATAAGTTTCTGCCTTAAATTCGTCTGTTCTCTCTTTGACATCCCTGTGAAGATGTATTTGGCTTCAGAACCAAATGATTGTCTCGGCTTGATTTGTTTGGAGGATTGGTATCGACCATGATATCTTGACTTTGAGGAGTGGTAACCACGAGATTTGGAAGGTGGATGAGATGGATTCGTGTTCCTTTGGTCATAGTCTCTTGGTGTCCGAGAGGGAGAGTGTCGTGCTTCACGAGCTTGATCTTTCGTGCTATCTCTCGGCTGATCATCATCCTTATCTTTGTCATCATTTCTCTTTTCCCCCTTTTTGGCATCATCAGCACAGGTGGTGGGAAGAATGGAGGAGACCTTGTTGATTGCAAGCAAGATATCCTGAGCATACCCGAGAATTTGAAGTGCATATTCGCCCAGTTGGTACGAATTGTCCTGATATGTGTCAATCTTTGTACAGGCCAAATCCATACGCTCTTTGAGTCCAAAATGAGAGTGTTTGAGTTCGTGCTGTTGTCGCGCAACTTTGTTCAGAGAAGCTTCGAGATCATAAAGTTTCTTTGTCATTCGCTCAAGGAGCTTGTGATCTGATTGACTTTGTTGCTGCGGTTGAGGCTGTGCTGGAGGTGGAGATCGAGGTTTAGATTGTGCTGCTATCAGAAAATCGACCTTCTTGCATAGATCATCCATAACTTTCGTGTCCTTTTCTCGCAAAGCAAGATACTGTCTATGGATGGTCTCGGCTGAATGAACAGTTCCTCTCATGAGGTTCATGATAGTCCGTGGGGACTCTGTAGGGGATTCTTCCTCAATGTTTGTTGGTGATGTGTCCATGTGATCATCTTGAGGTGGTGCTTCCCGTTTTCCACCACTAGCAGAGCTAAGAAGAATTGGTGAAGCTTCCAGTTTGCCTTCACGCATACTTTCGTTTCCGTGCTTGATTGGAGTCTCGTCTATGGGTTGGATATGCGGAACAATAGCGCGAGATAGATCTTCGAGATGAGAAGTTGAAGCTTCTTCCGAGTCTTCATTGTCAGATGGTAGTTTTCTTAAGGGAGATCTTTGAGGGTAGGTGTTATAATCAGGACCGATCAAGATTGTATGACTGTCTTCGGGGTCGGTTTCTTGAGCACCTTCATTACCCAACTGATCATCATTGTCATCATCATCATCATCATCATCATTCTCATCATCGGCATCGTCAACATCATCATCATTGTCATCTTCATCTTCATCTTCATTACTCTCGTCTTCTTCAATCTCTCGTCCAAGCTCATCTTTCGTGCCACTGACATTACAATTTGGATCATTTTGGTGTTCCTTCTCTAAGGAGGTCTTGATCTTTGATAGCAACATGGAATATCGAAGTTGCTTCATTTCTTCTTCATAAACTGGATCCAAGGGTGGCTTGTTGAGCTCGATGCTGACTGGAGCTTTATCTCTCCCGAGAGTGCGATTTGTCATTTTGTAAGAGAGAACGCGATTGATTTCTTCAATCCGAAGAGCTTTTGAAACATCCTCAGTGCCAATCCATGCAAGTGCAAAGTCTTCATCATCTTGCATTGCTTCAAAAGTTTCAAGAAAGGTCCGTAGAGGAGCAGTGCGCCACTTTTGCCACTGCAGAACTCGAGTGTAATCCCTTTCAATGGATTCTCTAAGCGACTGATCTAGTGAACGGCGAGAAACCTTTACTTCAGAAGTTGGAGCTGAAGGTTTTGGTATATTCGGAGAAGCTACTTGCACGACGGCTGCCTCGTCTACCAACACAGGTTCTTGTGTCAGAATTACCTGCTCTGTATTGGTAGGTTCTTGTGGCAAACAAGGCACAGATATCAGAGCATCAGTCGCCTCTTTCGTCTTTTCTGGTGATTCAGGTTCTTGTGGAAGACTTAAGCGACTGGCCTCCATGTCTACATTAGCAGGTTCTTGTGTCAGCTCTCGAAGGAGTTGATCTGCCAAAGTAGGTTCTTGTGGATGGTGGTCTTGAGTAGAACCGAGAACAGACTTGGGTTCTTGATCATCAGGAATTTTTTCAGGAAGAACATCTTTCGGTTGAGCTTCCCCCTCAGAAAGTGCTTCATTTATGATTATTTCCCCCTGTGGGGATGCACCTTTCGTGTCTTCTTCTTTCGGTGTAGAAGATTCCTTCGGGAAAGATTTCGCCTTGACGGGAGACCGAAAGTGACTCTTTTTGATAACTCTGGAGAGAATCAGATTATCTTTGTCTTCGGATGAGTCTTTGACAACGATTGCTTCTGGTAGAGGGGAGGATGGAATAGGATCTTTCTTCTCTCGTGGAGATTTTGAAGGGATTGGGACAGCTGAAGTTTCTTCTGCCTTTTTCACCTTACTCCGAGAGGAGTGCTTTTCTCGTTTTTGTCGTTTCGGCTTGGGTTGATCATCTTCTGAAACCCTAGGTGTTCTTGATTTCCTCTTGGCTTTGACTTGCTCAATAGGGATTCCCAACTCCAACGCCTTCTGCTTGTCATACCCTTACGGTTTTTGTTTCATGTGACATGCTTTCAGTCCAGGCCGAATTCCTGGGCGCAGAATGACTCCTTTCGTTGCCAGAAGATGGCTTATCACAAAACCATATCCTAACTTCTTTGCAATGTCTCCTGGACTTTTTCGATGAAAGGTGATGGTGTGAACAATATTGTTGAATATGATCTTTGACCAATCGACTTTAAAACCATTCAAGAAAGCATGCAGCATTTTCAACTTCTCCTTTGTCACATCATCAGTGCCTGAGGTCTTGTGATCGACAAGTTTATTGAAGATATCAACAGTGAACTCATAATCCAGCCGGAACCATTTCTTTTTCAACGGCCAAGTGATTTCTGCCTTGGATGGTGCGTGATTGTTCTTGATGGATTCGTAGAAGTCCTCAGGGTCGATATGATAATAGATAATATCTGTCTTGTAAGACTCATCTCTGTGTGGAAACCCGTATGTTGATCGAATGTCCTCCGAGGTGAGGACTACATGATGATTATTGACTCTGGAAGTGATAGTCAAATAATCAGAAGATATTGAAGCATTCATATAAAACTGGGTTACATCAATCGGGTGCCAAACAGTATAGAGGTGTGTGATGAAGCTATATAATCCTGTTTCTGTGAGGAGATGTATGATGTTTTCACCAAATTTTCTATCCAGGATGTACTCAAGGAATCCATGTGCATCCCACATATTTCCCCCTACGATGAAGGGTACTCTGGATTCAATGAATCTCAGGTCCTCAGTGGGAAAGCTTGGGACTTCCAAGTTGGAAGGAGTTTCTGGTTCGGGATTAGATGGTGATGCTTGTGGATGTTCTGCCATAGTTGAGGATTCGAGAGGGACAGAGGGTTATAGAGAATGAAGGGGAGAAAGGTAGGGTAAATAGATCCAAAAAGGTTCAAGAGGGTTTTATAGAATTCCGGGTATCCGGGTATGGATGATCCATTTTAAAATTCAAAACACTCCCGGTTTTTCTTCTCCAAAAGGTAACTGATCATCATGGGGGAGTGATAAGATCGTGTGCAGATCAAAAATCGATCATTCCCTCATTTAATGAGGTGAGAGAAAAACACTCGAGTGCCTATTGATGCATTAAATGCACGTCACATCATGTATCAGACAGAGTGGGGGAGTGGACCACTTTTTTCGGCCACATGATCCCACTAGGATTCATCTGAACGGTTGGAAATAAGAGCTAAAAGCATTAAGCATGTTTAGTCATGATTCCAAACCCGAAAGAAGATGAAATTTTCAAAACATTGGACTTGTGAGACAAATAAAGTCAAACATGTCCCTTTTTACAACAACAAATGCCTCTCCCGAGAAAATTATTACACAGAACAATACGCAACATAAACAATTACAATTTCTCGTGCATTTGAAGGCAGACTTCCCTTCTACATATTGCAACCCTTCTTCTTTCGTTCGTACTCAAGGTATTCCCTCTTTCGGATCTCATGAGCAAAGATCTCAGCAATGAGAGTCTCATGATCTGCTCCCAAGATTTCTCTAGAGAGACCTCGTCTCTCCATGTCATTTAGTTCAGCCATTACCTTGGCCTTAGCAAAAGAGTACAGTGCACGATACTTCTCTTCGTGCTTTAGAAGAGGGGCAAGTACAATAAGAGTGTAGAACTTCTGAAATTTCGGGTTCTTTCTCAGATGATGAACCTTTCTCAACCGAGTTCCCGAGATTGCGGTGAGACATTTTTCTAGTCTCAGATAAGCTCTTGGATGAGAGTGTCTTTTCTTTCCTTTTATCCATGAGTTAAAAAAAAATGAGTGAGTTCATGGTAGATTGAGAGAGTCCATTAAATAGATAGATCGGACCTCTCAAAAGGTGTATCCAACTGTCTTAACCAAGAAACTGTTTATGGAATATATTCTTTTTCAAGAATTTTTTCCTTGATTCGAGATTATTAGATAGATGATAGATTAGACATATAACGTCTCGATCAAAGGAAACCAGAGCTAGTTAAATTTTATTCATCATAGACCCGAGAGATGAAAGTACATAGGATAAAATACAACACACAAAAGATCAAATTTTCTTCCTCTCGTTCTTCTTGACTCCAGATGGTTCACCTTTGCCCTTTTTCAAATCTCCCAGCATTTGCTTGAACCATTTCCCGGTTCGTGGGTAGTTTGAGCCAGAAGAGGATTCAGGTTCTTCCTCCTGATCATATTTCTCCATTAAGTCCTCTTGTGCAAGAAAGGCCATATAGTCTGGATCTGGAATCTTGGTAAGATCTTTCAAAGTCTTTTCTTCACTTTTAACAATGAAACCCGCCATATCATCATACTTAAGAGACGAGTCGGAGTCAGAAGGAATTTCCACCGATGCTTGTGGACTATTACCAGGGTAGAGGTCACCCTGTTCCTCCTTGAGACGTCTGGCATTTTCTTTCAGCTTATGGGAATCACCTCGGGTGAAAGGTTTCTTTGGAGCCATGGTAAAGAAAAGAAGGATGAGTGTAATGTGAAGAATTCACCTCCTTTTATAGAAAGAAATCCGCATAGCTCATGTGTCTATTACATATTAATTTCAACGTTACAATTAATGCTCATAACTGTAGTCAAGAAGTCATTAATTCCAAGCAAGACTTTGACTGTTAACTTGTTTCTTTATGAAACTCCAACTTCAATGATCCCCTTTTTCTTTTAAAAAAAATTGTAACTCATAAAGTTATGGCACTTTTGATTGGAAAACGTATGAGTGATGAGCTTTCCTGTGATATGGACAAGTAACATACAAAGTTAGGCATAGATAAGATAATCAGTCATTCTAAGTACGAAAGGATAGCATTTTTATTAGATCACGAGGATTCCAGGTCACGAGAGTACATCATACAAAGGCTTAGAGAAAACGATAAGGCACGTGAAGTTCCAGACGAGTCATCTCTTCGGTCACATCAGTCAGATTTGCCACCTTTGCGTATTCATCCAACTCCTCAAGTGAGAGAGTGGGTTCGGGTGACTGAATTAAGGACCGAGAGAGAACCATAGTGACATCTTCAGAAGATTGTTCACTAGGTTGAGGAACTTCATAAGACGTTTGCTCATTAGAATTTTTCATCATCAGAATTCTCTCTTTAGCAAGCCGAGTGGCTTGTTCCATGCAGTAAGCCTTCTTAGCCCTGGACTCGCTGACCAATTTGTGATGAGTTTCCTTGTCCTTTGGTGCTGTGTTGGGCATGGAGTAGGTTACGATGACTCTTTCCCCATCTTCTTCAAGCCTTAAGATGGTAGCATTCGGAAGCTTGTTGGCTTCTTGCATATGATGTTTTAGACGTTTGGCCCTTTTTTACACTTCGTTGCTCTTTTCCTTCCCCTTATCCATTCTTGCAATCCTTCTCTAAGATCTTGTGAATGAGTAAAGCTCATAAAAATAGAAGAATAATATATAGGCAAAAGATAACGTGCGAATCTTAACAAAATCATTTAGATACTGACATCATATTTGCGTGATAGAGTCATAAACTAAAAAGATCATGAACAAGATAACATCACAATTTGTCACCGTGGCCTAACAAGATTATTCAAGCTTTCTTTTTCTTGCTACTTGCGGTGGACTTGAGAGGAGATGCTATCTCGGTGGGGGTGCCTGAGGGTGAGTAGTCAAAACTATCGCTTAGTTCCAGCACACTGTTTTCTTTGACATATCCAATGGGGTTTCCAACAGAGTGGAAGGATTCTCGTGACTCATTATCAGACGTGTCACGAAGAAGGTTTCGTATGTGTTGAGCGTGTTCAAGGAACTGATTAAGCTGTTGCTCAGTTACTAGTGGCTCACTGAGAACTTCACTCTTTCCTTCTCGTGCCTCCGTAATGGTTCTTTCGCTTCCAGTACTCATTCCTGCACATGCAAAAACAAACACTAGAATTTTTGTTAGATGAGAAATTTATTCTCATAAAGTACTTCATTTATAAAGATCCTTGCGTGTGAGGATGAACCAAATCTTTTGATTTTCGAGAGCAAGAATCTTTACAGATCTGATTCTCTTAGCTTTATGTCATTTCAATCATTCCGAGTTCATGCCGTAAAGAAGAGAATCTTGCTTCACTTAAGGGTTTCGTGAGTATATCTGCAAGTTGATCATCAGTATTGACATACTCAAGAGATATGTCCTTTTTCTCGACATGATCACGAATGAAGTGATACTTGATATCAATATGCTTGGTCCGAGAGTGCAGCACAGGATTATTCGTAATGGCGATAGCACTCGTGTTATCGCATTTTATGCTCACTTCTCGTGCATTTATGCCATAATCTCTCAATTGGTTTCTCATCCATAGGATTTGAGCACAGCAGCTTCCAACTGCTATGTATTCGGCTTCAGCCGTACTTGTGGCAATAGAATTTTGCTTTTTACTAAACCAAGACACAATTCGTCCTCCTAGGAACTGACAGGTTCCTGAGGTACTCTTTCGATCAATCCGACATCCAGCGAAATCTGCGTCTGAGTATCCCACTAAATCAAATGATCCATCTTTTGGATACCAGAGACCGACACTTTGCGTTCCCTTAGGATATCTTAATATCTTTTTAGTTGCGCTTAGGTGACTTTCTTTCGGCTTAGCTTGAAATCATGCACATACACCAACAGCAAACGAAATGTCAGGTCTGCTTGCTGTCAGGTATAGAAGAGAACCAATAATACCTCGAAAGTTTGTTTGATCAACATCCTTTCCTTCATTATCAATGTCCATTCTAAGGGATGTGCTCATTGGAATTTTAACCGAACTTTTTCCATCAACGCCAAATTTTCGGATTAAATCCTTGGTATATTTGGCTTGATTTATGAATATTCCATCTGGGCATTGTTTGACTTGCAAACCCAGAAAATAGTTCAGTTCACCCATCATACTCATCTCAAATTTGTCTTTCATAAGTTTGGAGAACTTTTCACACAAAGTTGGATTCGTGCTCCCGAAGATAATGTCATCAACGTAGATTTGTACCAAAAGAATATGGTTATTATCTTTTATACGAAAGAGTGTTTTATCAACCACTCCTTTCGTGAAGCCACAATTGATAAGAAAGTGTGAGAGAGTATCATACCAGGCTCGTGGAGCTTGCTTTAAGCCATAAAGAGCCTTTTTGAGATGATATACCTTTTCAAGCTCATTATTGATTGCAAAGCCAGGTGGTTGTTCAACATACACCTCTTCTTCAAGAAGTCCATTTAGGAAAGCACTCTTGACATCCATTTGATAGACTTTGAAGTTTTTATATGCTGCAAAGGCTAGAAATATGCGAATGGCTTCCAATCTAGCTACAGGAGCGAAGGTTTCATCAAAATCAATGCCTTCTTCTTGGCAATACCCCTTAGCCACAAGACGAGCTTTGTTCCTAACAATGAGCCCATCTTCACTCATTTTGTTTCTAAACACCCATTTAGTTCCAATGACATTCTGATGAGATGGTCTCGGGATAAGTTCCCACACTTTATTTCGTTCAAATTGATGGAGCTCTTCTTGCATGGCTATTACCCAATCTGGGTCTTTTAGAGCTTCTTCTATGGTTTTTGGTTCCATTTGTGACAGAAAACATGCCATCATACTTTCATGCAAAGAGGCTCTTGTTCTTACACCTTCTTGAATATTTCCAATAACCTGATCTGATGGATGATCTTTTAACCATCGAAGGTCTAGTTCAAAAGCATCTTGTTGATTTTGAGCGTCCATTTCAGGAATATAAGGTAGATCAATGTAACTCATTGGTTCAGATGTTGTGATAGATGAAGGATCATTCTGTTGAATTCCAACCTTTTCTTGAGACACAGGTTCGGGTTCATGAACCTTTAGTTGATATTTCGTGTAGGACGAGAGTATGTCTTCTTCATCTGAGGTATTTTCGTCAACAGGTTGCTGAGGATTTTGATTCGATCCTGATGGATTCATCTCAGATTGTTCATCAAACTTGACATGAATGGATTCCTCAATTACCATTGTTCGTTTGTTTAGAACTCTGAATGCTTTGCTTACTGAGGAGTATCCCATGAATAACCCTTCATCAGCTCTTTCGTCAAACGCTCTTAGATGATTCTTTCCGTTGTTATGTATGAAGCACCTGCAACCAAAGACATGGAAATAGCCGATACTAGGTGTTTTACCTTTCCATAACTCATATGGTGTCTTGTTGTGAGATTTGTTGATCAAGGATCTATTTTGTGTATAGCATGCCGTGTTTATGGCTTCAGCCCAAAATCTCTTAGGTAGTCCTGAGTGAGAGATCATCGTTCGTGCAGCTTCTTTCAAGGTTCTGTTTCTTCTTTCGGCTACTCCGTTTTGCTGAGGAGTTCGTGCTGCCGAAAGTTGGTGGAAAATTCCATTTTGCGCACAAAATTCCTTTATAACTTTGTTGACAAATTCCGTTCCCTGATCTGATCTTATTCGTATTATTTTGAGCTCCTTTTCTGTTTGAAGTTGTCTCAAAAGATTTGGAAGAGCTGTTTCTGTTTCATTCTTCTCTTTCAAGAAAAGCACCCATGTATATCTTGTGTAGTCATCTACTATAACAAGAGTATACTTTCTTCCACTTAAACTTGCTGGATCAACTGGTCCAAAGAGGTCCATATGTAGTAGGCTTAGAGATCGAGACTTTGTATCTTCATCTTTTGACTTGAAGGAAGACTTGAATTGTTTTCCTTTTTGACATGCCTCACATATTTTATCTTTCTTGTAAGATGCTTCGGGTAGCCCTCTTACGAGATTTCTCTTGGCAAGCTTACATATCGTCTTCAAGTTCAAATGACTTAGTTTGTTGTGCCATTCTTGATTGAGATCTGCATTACTTTTGGCTACAAGGCAAACGTTAGCATTAGAAGAATTTAAAGATAATACATACATATTCTTCTTTCGTTGACCCGTTAAAGCTGTCTTGTTATCTTTCGTGTTCACGATTTTGCATTCGTCTTTGAGAAATTCTACTTTGTATCCTTTGTCACAAAATTGACTTGTGCTTAGAAGATTGAACTTCAATCCTTCAACATAAGAGACATCTTGAATTGTTATTCCCTTGTTGATGATGTCCCCTTTTCCACGAGTTTTGCCGCTATTTTCACCTCCAAAGATAACTTTGGGTCCATCTAATTCCTTAAAGTTGCTCAACATTGTTTTGTCACCAGTCTTTCCCTAGGGTCAAACTTAGGCTCTGATACCAACTATAACACCCCAGATTTTTAAGACATTTAAAACTTATAAAATAAAGGTATTATCTCATTAAATCCCAAAACATAATACAAGTGTACGGGGTGCTATGCCACACCTGAGCTGGAGAACCCAGGTGCACAGGCTAACTAACTAATATTCTCAATAATGTAAATGCATAATATGGCACGCAGGCCGAAAGGGGACTAACTACTTCTACGTTCCGAGTACTAGCGCTCTCCAGTGACTTATTCTTCTGTGCCTGAAAGCCAAATATATCTGTTCAGCGAGAGATGCTGGTAACCCACTCCAACGCGTTGAAATACAATACATATAGCAATATATATATATATAGATATACAAAAACCATTTTGAGCATGAGAATATATCCTACGAACTCTAGCTTTAAAACCGGGAATGACTCGACAGATAAGGCCAGACACAAGCAGCAGTTATAACGAGCATATGCAGTTCACAACAGATAAGGCAGATAAGGCAAAGCATAACAATAATCATAACCTAACATGAACAATCCCCAATATAAATCCCATAGTCACATCCCCCAAGACACTCATAATCACCACTCATCCATATCACAACACATAACACACTTTGTTGGCGCCACAGGACCAATCGCATGCCCATACATGAGGGTCAGCGCATATAGCTCTGACACGGCCCCGCAGCACCCTGCCCCGTATCGCAACACGGAGGAGTCGATCGCAACCGACCGATGAACCGCAGCTCATCATAGTGTTTGATCGCAACCAAACAGTGGACCGCAGCCCAAGAGAGTATGTCATCTGACTGTAGCCAGGAATTCCCATCTGACTACAGCCAGCCTCTGAACCGCAGCTCAGGAAAGATGTCACCTGATTGCAGCCAGGAATTCCCATCTGACTACAACCAGCTTCTGGACCGCAGCCCAGGATACCGTCATCCGACTACAGCCAGGAATTCCCATCTGACCATAGCCGGCTTCTGAACCGCAGCTCAGGATAACCAATCCGATCGCAACCGAATTGGGGTAACACGCACACATAACACATAACAAGCACATGCAACCCACATTACACATTGGGAAGGGGGGGAAAACGTATAATAAAACCTATGCGTGATCCATCACTTACTAAGAATAGTCCTAAGGGGTTCATACTCCTTCCACCTAGGTCAACGGGATACCAATCCAACTAGCATGCAATATAATAGACTCATAAACCTACGAATGGTACCCGAAATATCAAACTAGACATAGGCACGACAAACGGGGTCCGTTGGGACACCACGGGGATCGGGGAAACATCAAACGGGGGAGCCGGGGTCCCGAGTGGGGTGAGGTTCCAGCGGGTAGCCGGTGGGTGGTGGGCCACCCGCCAGTTTCTACTGTTCCGGCAGCGGGTCGCCGGCGGGCAGCTGCCCGCCCGCCGGCCGCCCGCTGCCAGGCGGCGGTTTACGGCAATGGGTAGGTGGCGGGTCCCCTACCCCCCACCTACCCCCCACTGACTCTTTTCACACACTTTACGCCCCGGGAACCGTCGTGGAACCCGAAACCATGCTTAGACACATTACAACGCAATTAACGACAACACGTAGACAATTAACGGATCAAATACGAGAAACGAACGGCACATAACCTATCATGCTTTTCTAAACATAATCAACACCCAAACATGCGAATTCCCACCCGATAATCCCAGAATAAGATCATACGATACAACCTAGGATTCTAATCACTTTTATATCAACGAGAATACGATTCATCTTCTAGTTGCAAGATTCGGTAAGAATAACACATAAACATCGAGGATGCCAATTAATCATCAAGAACATCATAATCATCAAGAACAACACATAATCATCAAAATCCTAATTAATCATTAAGAACATCATAATTATCAAGAAACTCCCAATATCAAGGTTATCAAGATTCCCCATGGAATCATCAAATCAACATCAATAATAATTACCATAATTTTGCCATTCACAATAACATGGGGGAAACCCTAGGGGGAAATCATAGCTATGAAAATAGGTTTTGTTGAGACATGGGTTACCTCTTAGCCTTAATTAATTCCTTGGCTATGAAGGATCTTTCTTTAAGCTTTCTTGCTTTCTTGATTTCTTCTAAGGGAATTCTTGGAGCTCTCCTGGGGTAATGGAGCGTCTAGGCGTGCGGGGGGGTTCCGGGTGTCTCCTAAGTTCCCTATTTATACATTTAAGACTCCTAATTAGGGCCTGAATGGTATGGGTTTACTAATTCTATTCCTTATAGGATTCAGGGACTTGCTTTAGGGATAAGGGTCCATATTAATTAAAGCGGATCCTAATCACAATCTGAATAGTAAAAGGCCTACTTCCTTTATTCCTAATAGATAACTAGATCTAGGATTCCTAATTAGGATCTGAATAGTAAAAGGTTTACTATCCTTATTCCTAATAGGCTTAAGCCTCTAATTTAGGCAAGGGTCCACGGTTTACGGTGGACCCTATTAATTAATTAAAGGGGAACTTAACATAATTAATCATATTTAATTATTATTAGCGATATTAATTAAATAATTAATCCGGGATTAAAGGCCGTAACACGGGGTGTTACACTCTCCCCCCCTTACAAGGGGCTTCGTCCCCGAAGCCCGGTGTCATAGTCCACCCTTCCACCCCTAGTCATCCCGTAGTTTGGCCTCCTGGGTAGGAGTGTGGCCCTACGTTTGTCTTAGTTTGGGATAGGCCGTACTTTTGGTGGCGTTGTGATAGAGAAGTTATGGGTGTACCTCGGTTTCCTGCGCTGGAACTGGGCGCCCCACGAGTGCCCAAGGCGGCCTCGATCGCTGCCACCCTCTGATCGAGTGCGCGTGTGGTGCGAATCAAGGATGAGAAACCTTCTTCCATGATTTGGTTTTTCCGGTTGAGCTGTGCGAGAATGCGCTCATTGACCGAGCTCTCGTTTTGATCCCTCGGGTCCCTTCCGGATCGTGGTTGCACTGTCGGGTCGGGCTCGTCATCCTCCTCCTGTTCCTCATTTTCTTCCGTGCCTCCGCAATCTTGCATGGCCCGCTTGAGCTTTTTGTTGGAGATGTCCAACCGATCAACCAATTCTCTACGTTCCACCTCGGGTTTTTGGCAAATTTCTTCGAGGGTGAGATAGTGTCCTCCCTCGGTGTAGTAGATGTCGTTGCGGCGAAGGTTTTGGGCATTGAAAACCATACCATTGGGGGTCTTGACCTCGGTGTGGCTTAGATCCACCCCCTTTTTCTCCATGATCCAACTTAGGATCATCCCGTAGGGTAGGCTAAGCCGGTTGTTCGTTTTACAGAATTCCATGTGCTTGAGCATGAGGGCCGGCAAGTTGAACTTGATTTTGTGTTTTAGGAGGTATGCAAAGGCACACTCCAAGCTCCCCACATCCTTGCTCTTATTATTGGTGGGCAAGAGGCTATCGGTTACAATCATAACCAATATCTTTTGCTCCGCCGATAGCCATTTCCGGTGTGGTCGGGTGGCCGAGGTGAACCCATCCTCTTTCCCGAGTAAGTACCCGAGATAGTCCTTGTATCCCGTAGTTTGGGTGTCAATCCACCCTTTCCGGTCATAGTCGGACACACCCGTGAGGGTCAATTTCAAGAGCTTGGCCAAACGGCCTTCGGAAAGCACAATTTCCTTGCCGCGGACTTTGGTGGTGATTTCTACCTTGTCACCCCGTTTGGTGGCTAGAAGGTGTTGATAGAATTCCTTTACCAATTCGGGGTACGTATCCCCTTTGATGGTGAGATATGTATCTAAAAGTCCTTGGTGTCTAAGCATATCGACCAATTCCGGAGAAAATTGGTCGGGTTCAAGTGCTTTACCTCCGATTACGGTGTAATCGGCATTGTTCCACTCCGGGGTGCGGATTCCGAGGGGTTTCTTCGGCATGCTTGATGGTGGTGTTTTTCCGGTGATGTTTCCGGCGAGATGGTGGTGGTTTTTCCCGGCGAGTTTTCCGGCAGGTTCTCCGGCGAAGCTTCCGACGAGGTTCCCGGCGGTGGTTTGTGCCGCTTCCCGGTGGCGATGGAGGGGCGGAGCTCGGCTATTTTCCGGCGAGGGCGGTGGAGGCTTACGGTCGCGTGGGCGTTGGTGGCAGCGGGCGAAGCTCGGGTGGATGGCGGGCGACGTCGTTCGGAGGGGAGCAGCGGGTCGCCGCTGGGCGTTCTCCGGGCGGTGGTGACGTCGGTTGGGACGGCGGCGCGGCGGTGTGCTGGTTGGCGGCGGCGTCCGACCGGCGATGGAGGGTGCGTGGTCGTCGATTCTGTTGGGGTGGGGCGGCGAGGTGTGTGAGGTGTGTGAGGGGAAGAGTGGGGAAGAAGAAGGGAAGAGGAAGAAGAAGAAGGGTTTTTGATTTGGGGATTTTGTGGGTTTAAGGGATTTGGAGGGGTTTATTAAGAGGGTGTTCCCTTGTGGTTTCAAGAAACACACATGGGGTAGGTGGTTGGGGCTTGGACTTATAAATGGGAAGTCTAAGGTTCAATCCCTAGTGGTGACATTAGGCATTCCTTGATGAGGTGATTTTTTGTCCTTTTCCTTGTTTCGTCTTTTAGTGAGGAAGGGTTGGGTGGATGACATAACTTGTGTTTTACTCTCGTAGTGGGATTGGAAATTGAACGAAAATGAATCTTTATTCATAACACTTTCTAAGTAGCTAAGTTAAGTAGGCATAATGCTCCCGAAGTAATTAAACTAAGTAAGTGGTCGACATGACACAGGGAACGGCTACAAGGGGGTGATGGCTTATCCTAGACAGAATTCGCTTTCGGGATTTTCTTCGGCGGGGTCCGTATGGTCCTCGTCTTCAGGGATTGGGTCTTCCCCTCCTAGGCCTTCTTCGTTTCCGAGGTCGGCTTGCGTTTGGCTCATGACGAATACTTTTCCGGGAGCGTCGTAGCCCCCTCGGTGCCCGGTACCCCCGTGTTGGCCCGTGGTGGTGGGACGCTGTCTTTGGGGCCGAGTGCATTGAAAGGCCTTGTGTCCTTCCTCCCCGCAGTTGAAGCATCGCCAGGGGTTGCCCGCGCAATCCTTGCCCCTATGGCTTTCGTTGCATCTTGGGCAAGGGAAACCTCTTGGATTAGCTTCGTTGTTTCCCAGGGGCGGTCTTTGGTTGGTCGGGTTGTTCGACCTGGTGCCGGCGTCGTTTCTCGTCCTCTTTATCGGCGGTGCCCCACTTCCAGTGTTTCTTCTTCGTATTTGTTCCTGAGCTCCGCGTTGGAGCAGTTGGATTCGATAGAGATTCGCGGCACTGGAGTAAGCCTCGTGGAGGGTTCGAGGTCTGCTTACCACTAGCGCCTTTCGAGCTTCGAAGTTGAGGCCTGACACGAATCTCTCTATCTTGGTTACTTCGGTGGGGACTAGCTCTGGCGCGAAGCGTGCCAGCTCTAGGAATCGCTTATGGTATTCCATGACGGTGGCCGTTCCTTGTTTTAGATGAAGGAACTCTTCGTACATGGATGCTTTTACGTGGGTTGGATAGAATCTCTCTCGTAGTTGTGTCTTGAGGTTCTCCCAATTGAATCCCGATTCTTGTTGATAAGTGGGCCCCTCGTGGATCCACCAGAGGTCGGCCTCGTGTCCGAAGTAGAACGAGGCTATCTCTACGCGGCGTTCCTCCGGGCATTCTACCACCCCAAAAATCTTATCAAGGGTTCGGATCCATTCTTCTAGAACCGCGGGATCCTCTTCTCCCGAAAACGTGGGTGGTCGGTGATTTGAAACTTGTCGGGCGACGTCTGAGTTTGCGTTTGATGGAGGTGGTGGGGGCCTGTTGTTGCGAAGGGCCGCGTCACTTAGTGCTTGTGCGACTTGTGTTAGCTGCTGTAGTGTTTGGGTCAAGGGGTCGACGGTGGTGGGCTCTGGAGTTCTTGATTGCCTTCTGTTTGGTGCCATGCTATCGTTTTTCTGGTCAGCGTTCCATAAGAATGTCAAATTAGAGTCCGACGCACTTCTTATGAAGTGATAAGTGGGGAAGGGTTTTAGAATGTGGAAGAGTAAGGTGTAGGGGAGTTGTGTGTAGGTTTCTCAATCTCACCGCGCGTCCTAAGATTCCTGAGTACTATGTTCCTAGGTTCCTGGAGTTCAAGCCTAATGTCCTAAAGTCCGGTCTTACGAGTCTTTCCCTAGGGTCAAACTTAGGCTCTGATACCAACTGTAACACCCCAGATTTTTAAGACATTTAAAACTTATAAAATAAAGGTATTATCTCATTAAATCCCAAAACATAATACAAGTGTACGGGGTGCTATGCCACACCTGAGCTGGAGAACCCAGGTGCACAGGCTAACTAACTAATATTCTCAATAATGTAAATGCATAATATGGCACGCAGGCCGAAAGGGGACTAACTACTTCTACGTTCCGAGTACTAGCGCTCTCCAGTGACTTATTCTTCTGTGCCTGAAAGCCAAATATATCTGTTCAGCGAGAGATGCTGGTAACCCACTCCAACGCGTTGAAATACAATACATATAGCAATATATATATATATAGATATACAAAAACCATTTTGAGCATGAGAATATATCCTACGAACTCTAGCTTTAAAACCGGGAATGACTCGACAGATAAGGCCAGACACAAGCAGCAGTTATAACGAGCATATGCAGTTCACAACAGATAAGGCAGATAAGGCAAAGCATAACAATAATCATAACCTAACATGAACAATCCCCAATATAAATCCCATAGTCACATCCCCCAAGACACTCATAATCACCACTCATCCATATCACAACACATAACACACTTTGTTGGCGCCACAGGACCAATCGCATGCCCATACATGAGGGTCAGCGCATATAGCTCTGACACGGCCCCGCAGCACCCTGCCCCGTATCGCAACACGGAGGAGTCGATCGCAACCGACCGATGAACCGCAGCTCATCATAGTGTTTGATCGCAACCAAACAGTGGACCGCAGCCCAAGAGAGTATGTCATCTGACTGTAGCCAGGAATTCCCATCTGACTACAGCCAGCCTCTGAACTGCAGCTCAGGAAAGATGTCACCTGATTGCAGCCAGGAATTCCCATCTGACTACAACCAGCTTCTGGACCGCAGCCCAGGATACCGTCATCCGACTACAGCCAGGAATTCCCATCTGACCATAGCCGGCTTCTGAACCGCAGCTCAGGATAACCAATCCGATCGCAACCGAATTGGGGTAACACGCACACATAACACATAACAAGCACATGCAACCCACATTACACATTGGGAAGGGGGGGAAAACGTATAATAAAACCTATGCGTGATCCATCACTTACTAAGAATAGTCCTAAGGGGTTCATACTCCTTCCACCTAGGTCAACGGGATACCAATCCAACTAGCATGCAATATAATAGACTCATAAACCTACGAATGGTACCCGAAATATCAAACTAGACATAGGCACGACAAACGGGGTCCGTTGGGACACCACGGGGATCGGGGAAACATCAAACGGGGGAGCCGGGGTCCCGAGTGGGGTGAGGTTCCAGCGGGTAGCCGGTGGGTGGTGGGCCACCCGCCAGTTTCTACTGTTCCGGCAGCGGGTCGCCGGCGGGCAGCTGCCCGCCCGCCGGCCGCCCGCTGCCAGGCGGCGGTTTACGGCAATGGGTAGGTGGCGGGTCCCCTACCCCCCACCTACCCCCCACTGACTCTTTTCACACACTTTACGCCCCGGGAACCATCGTGGAACCCGAAACCATGCTTAGACACATTACAACGCAATTAACGACAACACGTAGACAATTAACGGATCAAATACGAGAAACGAACGGCACATAACCTATCATGCTTTTCTAAACATAATCAACACCCAAACATGCGAATTCCCACCCGATAATCCCAGAATAAGATCATACGATACAACCTAGGATTCTAATCACTTTTATATCAACGAGAATACGATTCATCTTCTAGTTGCAAGATTCGGTAAGAATAACACATAAACATCGAGGATGCCAATTAATCATCAAGAACATCATAATCATCAAGAACAACACATAATCATCAAAATCCTAATTAATCATTAAGAACATCATAATTATCAAGAAACTCCCAATATCAAGGTTATCAAGATTCCCCATGGAATCATCAAATCAACATCAATAATAATTACCATAATTTCGCCATTCACAATAACATGGGGGAAACCCTAGGGGGAAATCATAGCTATGAAAATAGGTTTTGTTGAGACATGGGTTACCTCTTAGCCTTAATTAATTCCTTGGCTATGAAGGATCTTTCTTTAAGCTTTCTTGCTTTCTTGATTTCTTCTAAGGGAATTCTTGGAGCTCTCCTGGGGTAATGGAGCGTCTAGGCGTGCGGGGGGGTTCCGGGTGTCTCCTAAGTTCCCTATTTATACATTTAAGACTCCTAATTAGGGCCTGAATGGTATGGGTTTACTAATTCTATTCCTTATAGGATTCAGGGACTTGCTTTAGGGATAAGGGTCCATATTAATTAAAGCGGATCCTAATCACAATCTGAATAGTAAAAGGCCTACTTCCTTTATTCCTAATAGATAACTAGATCTAGGATTCCTAATTAGGATCTGAATAGTAAAAGGTTTACTATCCTTATTCCTAATAGGCTTAAGCCTCTAATTTAGGCAAGGGTCCACGGTTTACGGTGGACCCTATTAATTAATTAAAGGGGAACTTAACATAATTAATCATATTTAATTATTATTAGCGAGATTAATTAAATAATTAATCCAGGATTAAAGGCCGTAACACGGGGTGTTACATGACTGAATAGGCACAGCAGTCCTTTCTCCTCATCAGTGCTTTCGTCTTCTGAACTAGAGCTTGAGGAGCTACTTTCGGTTGCAACTTTGTCAGAAGTTTCATTTACTACCATTGCCTTCCTTCTTCCTTCCTTTCTGGAGTTTGATGATTCAGGTTTGTCGCTTCTTTTATATCTTTCTCCAGTCTCTTTTGAGGGACTTGTGGTAACATTGTTATCTTGATGTTTGCTTACTATAGGATGCGGGCAGTTCGCCTTGAAGTGTCCTGGCTTTCGGCAATTATAGCACAATAGCTGAGAGTCCATGGTTTCAGATTTTGAGGTTTGAGGGAAGTTCTCATGCTTCTTTCGGTGGCTCGAATGTTGTGGATCTTGAAAGTTGTTCTTTCTCATGAATCTTTTCATTTTCCTGACAAATAGTGCAAATTGTTCATCAGATAAAAAATCACAAGAGTTAGGTTTCGACCTGTTGGATGTTGATGCTGATTGATTTGCCACGAGAGCTATGTTTTTTGTTTCTGAATCTTCGGCATCTTTTGGTTCATGTTCGAACTCATAAGCTTTGAGATCACTGAAAATTTTGGCAGTGCTTGTTGTTTTCATATCTCGACTATCCCTCATTGCAATAACCTTCATTTCCCATGATTTAGGTAGACCACGAAGGATCTTCAGATTCATTTCCTTCTCAGTGAGTTCTTTTCCAAGATCTGATAAATCGCCCATCAGTCTGGTGAATCTAAGTTCCATATCCATGATTGATTCATTTGGCAGCATTTTGAAATCTTCGAATTTTTTCATAGCCATTGTCAGCTTGTTGTCCTTTTCTTGCTCGTCTCCTTCTCCCAAACTCATTAGAACATTCCATACTTCCATAGCATTCTTGCATTTTCGGATTCTGGGAAACAGGGAATCGTCCAGAGAGTTATAGAGAATATTTCTTGCTACATTGTCCAGATTTGCTCTTGTCCTTTCTTCTGAGGAGTACTGTTCTTTTGGTTTTGGTATCATTTGAGGAGCTCCTGCTCCCCGTGCGGCTGCTTGAGCATTCGCCATCATGATTGTGATTGGTCCGGTGGTTATGACGTCCCACATTTCGTCATGAATGGAGCATAGGACGAAAGCAGCGATTAAAAAAGCTAATGGTTAGGGGTTTACTTTTCTACATTACATTGGTATCATCAAAATCCTAATACAATGTTCCTAACACATCATATCCTACTTTTTATTCTGTTGCTGCTGGGAGGGAGTTTGAAAGATGGCAAGCATGAAGTTCCTAGTGGACTAAACCCCATATCGAATCCATGAATCGGTTAACGTTCGGTGATTTTGTTGCAGGGCCAACAGGAAGATATATTATCTGATCTGCAAACTATATATATTTAGTTAAACGTTGTATTAGTACTCGAAAGTTAAACGTTGTACAACCTAACAAAATGAATGAATGCTACCTATTACTTAGCATAATCTGTAATGGTAACTGATGTTAACTTGTTATGACAATCTTGACTTGTTTCTTTTATGTTATGTTTTTCATCTACGATTTAACTGTTGGAAATTTTAACAAAAATACAACTTAAAAGGTTTTTTTTTTTTTCTTTTTTACAAATATTTGTGGGGTTCACAACCCGTTTAATTTGGTCGGGTCAAAGTTGATATGGTCATTCAGAAGCTCATTCAAAGTTGATTTGGTCATTCGGAATCTCATTGTACACATAAAATGGAAAATGGGGCGAAGTACATCCATTTGATTCTCTTTTAGGGGAACTTGAATTATATAGCAAATTATACCACACCAGAGTCTACCTTACATTATTGACCATGATTCAAAGCAGGATTTTTGTTATGGTTGATAAAAGAAGAGAAGAGTAAAAGAAAGAAGAACTGTATTATTCATCAACAAAACTTACAATCAGAGCTACAAGCCTTAAGTAGTTATAAGGGAATAACTACCCGAGGGCAAAAAGGACAATTCCTAGGCTTAACTAACCAAACCGTTTAACTCCTGCGATCAAACGCTGCGTTTTGGGTTCCGGTTGTTATAATACCCCTCCCTTCCGCAAAACCTTGTCCTCAAGGTTTGAAATTAGGAAACTGAGCCATGAGGTGGTGATACTCCTCCCAGGTTGCCTCTTCTGGGGACAGGTTAGCCCACTGTACTAGGACTTCAACTAGGGCAGCATTATTTTTCTTCAAAATCCTTCTTCCTAGAATAGCTATAGGCTCTGTTAGCATCTGACCATCAGGTCCAATTGTAGGGGGTTCTGTTTGAGCTTGTTTTCCATGAATAACTCTCCCTTTGAGCTGTGATACATGGAAGACTGGATGAATCAATGCCCTTGCTGGAAGTTTCAGCCTATAAGCCACTTGCCCAATTTTCTCCAATACTTCATAGGGTCCATAGAACTTGGAGCTGAGTTTCACATTCCTTCTAACTGCCACAGAGACCTGTCTATAGGGTTGCAGTTTAAGATAGACCATATCTCCAACTACAAATGATCTTTCAGACCTGTTTTTATCAGCATAATATTTCATTCTTTGCCGTGCCATTCTGAGATTGTCCTTTAATTTTTTTTTTTGATGTAAACCACAATGTGGTCCGGGTCTTTCTCTGTCCGTTTAACGGTCCAAGTCTGAGATTGTCCTTTAATGCTTTCATCATTTTCAATCTTTCTTGCACCCAGCCTTCTGCCCTCTCATCTGATGCTCTGGAAGCATCATCAATTGCCGACTGAGGTGGAGGGTATCCATATAAAGCCTGAAAGGGAGTCACTTGTAGAGAACAATGGTGGTTAGTGTTGTACCAATGCTCAGCCAATGCAAGCCATCCTTCCCATTGTTTAGGCTTGTGAGAGCACATGCACCTGAGATAGGTTTCCAGGCACCTATTGACTCTTTATGTCTGTCCATCTGACTGAGGGTGATAGGAGGAGCTCATGTGCAATTGAGTGCCCATTTTCTTGAAGGTCTCTTTCCAGAATTTACTGAGGAAGACTTTATCCCTGTCTGACACTATGCCTTGAGGTAATCCATGTAGCTTATACACATTGCTCATATACAAGTTGGCTACTTGTTCAGCAGTAAAAGGGTGGACTAAGCTGATGAAATGGCCATATTTTGTGAACCTGTCCACCACCACCATTATGACATCTTTATTGTTGGATTTAGGTAGGCCCTCAATAAAATCCATAGAGACTTGAGTCCAAGCTTGATCAGGAATTGTTAAGGGTTGTAGGAGCCCAGGAGGATGCACATTCTCAGTTTTATTTCTTTGACAATTGTCACACCCTCTTACAAACTGCTTAACTTGCTTTTTCATTCCCTTCTAATAGAAAATTGCTTTCAATCTCTTGTAAGTTACCTGAATTCCAGAATGTCCCCCCAATGCAGAATTGTGGAATTCAGTGATCAGTTTTTCCCTCAGCTCGTTATGGCTCCCAATCACCAATCTTCCCTTGTGTTTTAACAGCCCATTTTCCATTCTTATAGTTGGAATAGAATTAGGATCTAATAGGATGGTAGCCATTGTATGTTGTATCCACTCATCACCAATGTAGCTTTGCAACACCTCTTTTAACCATGTTGGTTTCAGACTGGATAAAGCATTGCAGCTCCCTTCTTCATTCTTTCTAGACAATGCATCAGCAGCTGTGTTATCCCTTCCATTCTTATACACAATTGAATAGTCCAGGCCCAGTAGTTTAGTTAATCCCCTTTGCTGTATCACAATTGTGATTTTCTGCTCAAGTAAATACTTTAGGCTTTGATGATCAGTTTGGATAATGAAGTGTCTTCCTTGCAAGTAAGGCCTCCATTTCTCCACTGCATTAAGTATAGCTAAGTATTCCTTTTCATAGATGGACCATTCCTGGTGTTTGGGTCCTAGGCCTTTACTGTAGTATGCTATGGGCTTGCCTTCTTGCATTAAGACAGCACTAATCCCCTTACAAGAGGCATCAGATTCAACAACAAACTCCTTATCAAAATTAGGCATAGCTAAGACTGGGGCTGAGCACATTGCAGTTTTCAATTCTTTAAATGCCTGCTGTGCTTCCTTAGACCAAGAGAACCCATTCTTCTTAAGCATGTCTGTCAATGGTCTGCATATAGCTCCATACCCTCTGATGAATCTCCTATAATATCCAGTAAGCCCTACGAATCCCCTCAAGGCTTTGATAGTGGAAGGTGCTGGCCAATTTGATGGGCATATTTTATGCTCATATTTTAGGTACATCTTTATAATATTTTTATATTAATTATTTAATATTATCTAATAATTAGTTCTTTGTATATACATAGTATAATCTATTCTTATACTATATATAATATATATAATATATAATTTATAAGAGTACATACTACGTACTTAATACTATATATATATAATATACAATATAATATATAATATAATATATATAATATAGAATGCATTATAGTATACATATAATGCGTACTACATAATAATTACTTATATATATATATATATATATATATATATATATATATATATATATATATATATATATATATATATATATATATATATATATATATATATATATATATATATATATATATATATATATTATAAATCTAAACTTTACAATTGATTTTTTCTTTTTTTGTACAGGCATGCATCATAATAACATGGCTGGAATTGTGGAAGACTCAGGCATAAGGCAAAATAATAGGAAAAATGAGTGGTAGAAAATGATTGGGAAAATATATAAATAGTTAAGGTTTTCTATTGTATAATGTTCATTCTTCCCCCCTCGAATATTCTTTAAGGTTGTTATCAATGTCCATTCGCGGCTAATTTCTTGTTTGGTTTAGTGAATTGAAGCCCCGGAGTTCATTACGCTGTAAGGTTATTTATTTATTTTTATTATATATTTTTTATGCATTTGAGTATTAAATATTCTTCTAAGTTATTTGAAATAATTGTGTCATTTAATTGCTAGGGAGGCCTACTAGTTATTTATTTGATATAATTATTTGCTATATTAGATAATGTTGTGCTACAAATTACTCTAATATTCAGTAGCAACTGAGGTTAATTATTGACGGCTTAGTGATAATTGGTCTCGGGTAGAATATTTTCCTAAATTAAATGCAACCGCTTGTGCTTGTGTTATTTAGTTTGTCGGTTTTCCTAGTTCCTATTGCTGCTATTAAATTAAATCTATAGCGCTTGTCTTAGATTATTTAGTAGTTAGGGGTAATTAAACCGCTTGTGCTTTATTTACCTAAAACTAAGGGAAAACAGAAACGAAATAATTTCATGACAAATATTCAATTGCATATTAATTACTTTATTAATCAATGATCAGTGTTGAATTCCGGTGGTGGATCTTTACTAACCAAGGTCTCCTATTATAAGTGTTTTCGATATATTATTTTCATTGCTCTATTCGTTCAATTAAATTTCTTGTTTATTTAAATTCTCTTTTATTTTATCTTTATTCTCGATATATTCCAAACCCCCCTACCTTTAATTTGAGCACAAAAGTTAAACTAGTTACTCCTCGTGGGATCGATCCTTACTCCCGCTACTACGTTTGTAAGGTTTTAATTTGGAAGCCTACGACAGCTCACCAAATTTTGGCGCCGTTGCCGGGGAGATTTTCTAGCTTATTTTGTGTTTGTTTATTTATTTAATTATTTATTTTGTTATTTGTTTATTTGTTTTTCAATTTGTCCCAAACGAAAATAAAAATAATAATTTTCTTTTCTTTCATTACTTTTACATAATTGCAAATCAAAATATATTTTCTTTTTGTTTATGCCTATAAGTCGATCTGCTAATCAAGAACTCTTGCCGTACTATCCGGAAATTGAAAGAACTATACGCAGGTGGAAGAAACAAGCTTTGAGAAAATTGGAGTTTAGTGATCTGGATACCGATTCTACCGATTCTACCAATTCTGATTTAGAAGAGGAACCCATGGCTCAAAATCGGACTTTAAAAGAGCTTGGAGCTCCAAATTTGGATCAGCAACCTTTATGCATTACTTTTCCCGCTCTGGATGCTAATATACAATTTGAACTAAAATCTGGATTAATTCATCTTTTGCCTTCTTTTCATGGACTTGCAGGTGAAGACCCTCACAAGCACTTGAAGGAATTCCATGTGGTGTGTTCAAGTATGAAACCCACAGGGGTTACTGAAGAACAAATCAAGTTGAGAGCCTTCCCATTTTCTTTGAAAGATTCAGCGAAGGATTGGCTATATTATTTACCTTCCGGAAGCATCACCACATGGAATAACTTAAAGACACTATTCCTTGAAAAATATTTCCCAGCTTCAAGGGCGGCCAACATTAGAAAGGAAATCTGTGGTATAAGGCAAAACAATGGAGAGTCATTATATGAATATTGGGAGCGTTTCAAAATGCTTTGTGCAAGTTGCCCATATCATCAAATCAGTGATCAACTACTCATCCAGTACTTTTATGAAGGACTTTTTCCAATGGATAAAAGCATGATTGATGCCGCAAGCGGTGGTGCTTTAGTTGACAAGACACCAGACGCTGCAAGAACTCTAATTGCGAACATGGCTGCAAATTCTCAACAGTTTGGCAATAGAATAGTCCAACCGTCTAAGCATGTGAATGAGGTAAATATTTCTGCTCTTGAACAACAAATTACTGGTTTAACTACTCTTGTTCGTCAATTAGCAGTAGGCAATATGCAAACTGTAAAAGCATGTGGAATTTGCTCGGTAGTTGGGCACCAAACTGATGCCTGCCCAACTCTTCAAGAAGAACCTATTGAACAAGTCAACATGGCTGGAGGTTTTCCTGGACAACCTCAAATTAAGTATGATCCATTTTCTAATAAATATAATCCTGGATGGAGGGATCATCCGAACCTTAGCTATGGGAACTCGCAAGGGAACCAGTTTGTTCAGAATCGTTCCAATTTTCAACAGTGTAGACAACCGTTTCCTTCAAGACAACAACCAGCCCAAAGCTCTAGCTCAGGTATGAATCTCGAAGATATTGTTAAATCTCTTGCTACTAACACTTTGCAGCTTCAACAAGAAACACAACTATTCCAACAAGAGACAAGGGCTAGTATTCAAGAAACAAAGGCTAGTATACAAAACTTAGAAAGGCAAGTGGGCCAACTAGCAACTACGGTAAGTCGGTTGGAAGCACAGAGTTCTGGCAAATTACCCTCTCAAACGATCGTTAATCCTAAAGAGAATGTAAGTGCAATTACTGTGAGAAGTATGTCGCTGGAAAAGAACGTCGATATAAACAAGGGAGTATGTGCAGGTATCAATGTCAATAATAAAGAGACGTCCCAAGGTATGCTTTCTTATTTTTCTGATTATGAACCAGTACCCCCATTCCCTCAAGCTCTTTTAGAACCAATAAGAGGAAACTCAAATAATGATTTATATGTGACATTTCGTGAATGTGAGGCTAATAAACCATTTTTAGATTCTATGAAAAAGGTACCTCGCTATGCAAACTTTCTTAAAGAGTTATGCACTTTGAAAAAGAAACCAAATAAAGGAGTTGAAGAAGTGAAAGTGTAAGAGAATGTCTCTATGGCTAGTCAAGGCAATCTTCCTGAAAAGCGCAAAGACCCAGTTATGTTTACTTATTCCGTGCATGATAAGTGTTGTTAAACTTGAAAATGCTATGTTAGATTTAGGAGCTTCTATTAATGTTATGCCATATCCTGTGTATGCTTCTTTAAATCTTGGACCCCTGAATAAATCTAGTATAGTAATTCAATTGGCTGATGGATCTACTACATATCCTAGGGGTGTGGTTGAGGATTTGCTTGTTAAAGTTAATAACTTGGTTTTTCCTGCTGATTTTTATGTCCTTGATATGGAAAATAATAATCAAATTTCTCATATTTTGTTAGGAAGACCATTTTTAAAAACCGCAAAAATGAAAATTGATATTCATAGTGGCATGCTTACAATGGAGTCTAATGTTAAATTTGTGAACTTTAATATTTTTGATACCATGAAATCTCCTAGTGATGATAATTTTGCAATTTTTGTTGATTCCTTGAAACTTGTTAAATTTAATACAATTGCTTCTATTGAAAATAAAGAAGAACCAAATAATAAATCATCTTTGAGTCCTAATCTGCATGAAGGGACTGTTTCTTTGAATACTCATAATCATCGAAGGTACTCAAAAAGACGATGGAAATTTAAAGAAATATCATAAGTCGAGCCAACGACGATAAACAAAGGCGCTGCTTGGGAGGCAACCTAAGGTGTGTTTGTTCCATTTTTATTTTATTTTATTTTATTTTATTCCCTATTCTCATTCAATAACCCTTTTTCTGCATGTTTTTATTCAACATTGGGGACAATGTTGATAATAAGTGTGGGGGAGGAGATTTAGTTTTATTATTTGTTTACTTAATTTAGTTTTATTGTTTGTTTGCTTATGTCAAAAAAAATTTTATTATTATTTATTTTCTTATTTCATAATTTTCAAAAAATATTTTACTAATATTTTATGCAAAATAAGTATTATTTTGAAAAAAAAAAAAATTTCGTCCCTTCTTGGAATTCATGACATGATTGAATAAATAGTTTGCCAAGTTGTGATTAGTTTGTTAACATCTCTTGTTTGATATGTAGTGGCTATATTAAGTAAGCAATAAACCTGTGAGTATTTTGAGTCATTGACCGACACTTCGGTCTTATTTTCTTTCTATCGTGCGCTTTCTTCCATAATTTTGTTTCTCTAGAACTTGCCTTGATTCTCTTTTAAAGCTAATTAGATCATACATGATTCAAGTGTGATTAAGGCCATTATTTGATTTTGAGCCTCACTAGCCAAATAACCGGTTTGTCCTATGATTTATCATTCCTTTGTTAACCACTTTGAGCTTTATGGCCATTCCTTTCTTTATTTTGAACCACATTACAAGCCTTTTATATCTAAAATAATGCCTTCACCCAGCTGAATAACTAGTGGAGCCAATTTTGGATTATTTTTATAATCTACGTGAGGTTGGGAAGGATAAGTGTGGGGGAGATCACTTACTCTTATTAATATGATTGAGAGTGAGGTGAGTTGTATCTTCGTTGCCAATATGTCGTTGGTCTTCTATGAAAAAAGAAAAGAGGAAGCAGTTCACGTTCAAAAAAAAAAAAAAAAAAAAAAAGCATGAAAAATTGAAAAAAATGAAATGGAAAAATGAAGAATATACGTTTGAAAAAGAAGAATATTGCTGAAAATTTATGAGAAAATGAAAAAGAATCGGCAATTGATTTTGAGTTGAAGTTACTTCTAAATAAATGAAGTAAGGGGAAATTCTGGTAATACTGAGGAAGCATTCTGTACCTCAATGGGATGTGTTTTTTGATTGGAAATTGAGGGTGTTGGATTACTTGTATTTATTTGTTCCTCTAGTTTGAAGCTTTTGTTTAAGCTAATTTCCTAAAAATTCCCTACCTTAACCCTAGCCCCATTACAACCTGTGAAAAGTCCTTATGATTTGTGTCATGCATGACTCTTGTAGTGGTGATTGAGAAGATATGCAAGCCTATGGTAAATCAATTTTATAGGAATGAACTTGAGTGAAATTTATACCCATCAAACACTTGAGTGATGAGTGATATTCCTGTGAGGGCTTACTTATTTAGTTTTCTCCATTTTCAAATAGGGTGCTAACTTATTAATTGCAGGGTGCTTCGGATTGTTGTTCATGATATGTTATGAGTTTTGGGAATTTCATTTCTATTTACTTCGCAAATAATATTTTTGCTTGGGGACAAGCAAACGTTTTAGTGTGGGGGAATTTGATGGGCATATTTTACGCTCATATTTTAGGTACATCTTTATAATATTTTTATATTAATTATTTAATATTATCTAATAATTAGTTCTTTTTATATACATAGTATAATCTATTCTTATACTATATATAATATATATAATATATAATTTATAAGAGTACATACTACGTACTTAATACTATATATATATAATATACAATATAACATATAATATAATATATATAATATAGAATGCATTATAGTATACATATAATGCGTACTACATTATAATTACTTATATATATATATATATATATATATATATATATATATATATATATATATATATATATATTATAAATCTAAACTTTACAATTGATTTTTTCTTTTTTGTACAGGCATGTATCATAATAACATGGCTGGAATTGTGGAAGACTCAGGCATAAGGCAAAATAATAGGAAAAATGAGTGGTAGAAAATGATTGGGAAAATATATAAATAGTTAAGGTTTTCTATTGTAAAATGTTCATTCTTCCCCCCTCGAATATTCTTTAAGGTTGTTATCAATGTCCATTCGCGGCTAATTTCTTGTTTGGTTTAGTGAATTGAAGCCCCGGAGTTCATTACGCTGTAAGGTTATTTATTTATTTTTATTATATATTTTTTATGCATTTGAGTATTAAATATTCTTCTAAGTTATTTGAAATAATTGTGTCATTTAATTGCTAGGGAGGCCTACTAGTTATTTATTTGATATAATTATTTGCTATATTAGATAATGTTGTGCTACAAATTACTCTAATATTCAGTAGCAACTGAGGTTAATTATTGACGGCTTAGTGATAATTGGTCTCGGGTAGAATATTTTCCTAAATTAAATGCAACCGCTTGTGCTTGTGTTATTTAGTTTGTCGGTTTACCTAGTTCCTATTGCTGCTATTAAATTAAATCTATAGCGCTTGTCTTAGATTATTTAGTAGTTAGGGGTAATTAAACCGCTTGTGCTTTATTTACCTACAATTAAGGGAAAATAGAAACGAAATAATTTCACGACAAATATTCAATTGCATATTAATTACTTTATTAATCAATGATCAGTGTTGAATTTCGGTGGTGGATCTTTACTAACCAAGGTCTCCTATTATAAGTGTTTTCGATATATTATTTCCATTGCTCTATTCGTTCAATTAAATTTCTTATTTATTTAAATTCTCTTTTATTTTATCTTTATTCTCGATATATTCCAAACCCCCCTACCTTTAATTTGAGCACAAAAGTTAAACTAGTTACTCCTCGTGGGATCGATCCTTACTCCCGCTACTACGTTTGTAAGGTTTTAATTTGGAAGCCTACGACAGCTCACCACAATTCATCACAGTTTCCACCTTGGCAGGATTAGTGGCTAGGCCTTCTCTGGTCAATATGTGCCCTAGGTATTCCACTTGTTTCTGAGCAAAGAAACATTTACTTTTCTTGGCAAAGAGCTGATTTTCTCTGAGCAATTGGAGGGCAATGGCAAGGTGTTTCAGATGTGCATCCAGACTTTGGCTATAAACCAGGATATCATCAAAGAATACAAGGATAAACTTCCTTAGGTGGGGTAGAAATACCTCATTCATTAGAGCTTGGAATGATGTTGGGGCATTGGTAAGCCCAAATGGCATTACTTTGAACTCATACAACCCTTGATGTGTCTTAAATGCAGTTTTAAATTCTTCACCCTCCTTCATTCTAATCTGGTGATAACTAGCCCTCAAATCAATCTTAGAGAAATGTGTTGAGCCTGACAATTCAGAGAATAGGTCTTCTACCAATGGGATAAGGTACTTATTCTTTATAGTTATCATGTTCAGGGCTCTGTAATCCACACAAAACCTCCATGTTCCATCCTTTTTTGGCACTAAGAGTACTGGGGATGCAAAGGGTGAGGTACTAGGACATACAATCATAGATTGCAGCATCTCAGAGATCATCTTCTCAATAATATCCTTTTGATCATGTGTATATCTGTAGGCTTTCAAGTTGATAGGGCTTGCATTGGTTATCAAGGGGATAGCATGGTCATGCAGCCTGGCAGGAGGTAATCCTTTTGGCTCCTCAAATACATCAGAATACTGTGAAAGTAGCTCCTCCACCTTGGCATCAATGGTTTCATCAGGTGATGAGGAGGCTTCTACTGCATGGCAGGATGCAGATGGTGTTGCAGGACCTTGGTCTGAGCCAAAACAGTAGATGAGGAACCCCAATGCTCCCTTTTTTGCCCAGCTAGCTCTTTCTTTGGAGGTTGCTTCTTTGAGGTTTACCCTTCCTGAGATGCCCATTAGTGTGACTTCCCTTCCTTCCTTGACAAAGGATATTCCCAATGGTCTTGTGTGTAGTTGGATAGGAGAGAACTGGTCCAACCAATCAATGCCCAATACCATGTCACAACCACCCATTCTCAGCAACCTAAAGTCCCTCTAGAACTCCTCTCCTTGTATTGTCTAAGAAAATTCATTGCAAGCTTCTTCACACATTATAGTCTGCCCATTAGCTACTGTGACATATAAGGGGTTGGTTTTGTAAGTGGTTGTTTTGAGTCCTTGGACCACTATTGGATCTAGGAAGCTGTGAGTGCTGCCTGTGTCTACAAGGATGATCAGCTTCTTCCTGCCCACTTTCCCCAACAGTTTGATAGTACTCAGCCCTTCTCCTCCTAACATGGCTAAGAGAGAAACCTCAGCTAGCTTTTCTCCTTCATCTTTGTTAATTTCAGGGTTTGGTGGCTCTCCAACATCATCCCTTAGCTCAAACTGTTCCTCTTCAATGCCTGTCATCACATTGAATGTTTTGGCTCTGCACCTGTGCCCATGTTGCCATTTCTCCCTGCAATAGAAGCATAATTTTTGCTCCTTAAGTTTATCCATCTCAGCTTGACTGAGTTGTGTCACAGGCCTGGCTCTATTTATATTCACTGATCCTGTAGAAGTTGTTCCAGGGTTGTTAGTTGTTCCTTGGCCTGGGCCTTTCCCCAACCACTCAGTTCCCTTCAATCCTTCTTCAAATTGTCTAGCATACACATATGCATCCATTAATGTCAAGGGGTTGGCAGTCTTAACAAAGCACCTTATGTGGCTCTTCAATCCACTAATATAATTTCTGATAAAGTAGACCTCTGTTAGTGTGGGGTGTGAAATCAACATGTGGATTTTGAGTTCATCATACTTATTATTGTACTCTTCCACTAGTCCAGTTTGTCTTAGCCTTTTGAATTCTTCCTCCACACTCTCCAATCCCAGAGAGCTAAACCTCCTACACACATCCTCTGCAAATTCCTCCCATGATACTCTCCCACCATGATCAATCATGTACCCCTCAAACCATGCATCTATCCCTCCTTTGATATAGAAGGATATGTATTCCATTTTCAATTCATCAGGAATATGATACAGCAGAAAAAACTTGTTGCATCTCCTTATCCATCCCCTAGGGTTTGCCCCATCAAATTCAGGAAAATCAATCCTAGGTCTAGGTGCACGCAGATAATCTTCATTATAGCGTAATATATGCCTAGGTAATTCCTGAGTCCCCATGTGCATACCAGAAGTAACATCAACAGGATTATGAGTAGGATTGGGTACTGGACGATTACCTCCTGGGAGATTAACTGATGTACTAGCTCCATCTGAGCGCATGGACTGCATTGGTGTTGCGGTTGGTGTTGCGATTGCCGGTTGTGGATTCGTTACAGCCTGAGCGGCCATGGCCATCATCCACTGTCTCACTTCAGCCTGGAATGTTTGAAACCCGTTCTGGAAGGCTCCTAAGGCCTCTGCGCTTGCTCGCTGATTGTCCTGCATCTGAGCTTGAACAGCTTGCATCTGCTCTTGAATCTCAGTGATCTGCCGGGTGGCTTCATCGTAGTCTCGTCGCGTGTTGGTCATCGGAACGAAAGCTCTGATACCAGCTGTTATGGTTGTTAAGAGAAGAGAAGAGTAAAAGAAAGAAGAACTGTATTATTCATCAACAAAACTTACAACCGGAGCTACAAGCCTTAAGTAGTTATAAGGGAATAACTACCCGAGGGTAAAAATGACAATTCCTAGGCTTAACTAACCCAACCGTTTAACTCCTGCGATCAAACGCTGCGTTTTGGGTTCCGGTTGTTACAATTTTTAACCCGTCTTGTTTGATATATACTTCTTCTCATAGCCAACACTTATGATTTTAATATATAAACTCAAGTTTTCGCATTTACATCTCTCTTTTTCAATTCGATCTATCAATTTCCGGAAGAATAATTATTTCAAAAGTAGAATTTTTGTCGCAAAATTTAATCAATATTGGAATACCTAGCGTTAAGTCTTTTAGATTGCCTAAAAAAATGTAGCTAATTTTTATGAATTAAACATGTTTCAAGTTTGTGTTCGTATAAGTATGGGGTTAGTTCGCAGATAATTTAAAAAGCAATGAAAGTAAACAAAGTAAGAACCCATAAATTTTTATAGTGGTTTGGAATAACTTTCCTACTCCACACTTCTCCTTAACTTCAAGCAAGGAGGTTCAATAACTAAGTATTGTTACAAATACAAAGTGAATGAAGCATCAATTTCTTCCGGTTGATAATCCTTGAGATAGGGGTCAGCCACCAAGTTGCCCTACCCCTCACTGCCTAATCAGAGCTAGCCTAGGATAACACACCAAGTTGCCTTGCTAGGTTGATCTTACAACTTCTTCTAATAAAGATTGTTGAGTGTTGGACTTTAGAAATCAAATTGATTTCTTTAAACATAGAAATCTGGATTCAGCAGTAGATCGAGCATTGTGCACATGATCACACGAAAGTTTCAACAAACTAGCACAATTTTCAGTTTGACTCTCCTTCTTTTAAGCTTGGGCCCTTCTTTTATAGATGATGAGAAATGAGTGTCAACTTGAAATTTGAATATGTCCGTTGTCACTCAACAAGTGGTAGCCATCCAAAAGAGACCACAATCTCTTAAAATCAGCTGCCATATCTATGAACTTCATAGGGTACTCCAAAGTAAAAAAAATAATAATAAATAAATAAATAAAATAAAATAAAATAAAATAAGAAAAAAAAAAGTTGCTCATGCTTATCACCAATAGACTTATAGGTGACAGATTGCATCCTTACAATGGCTCTTTTTATTCTTCCTTGTATGAACTTTGAAAGTTGTGTAAAAATGGTGATGGAATGTAGTGTGTGTGAGAGGGTATCCTCACACCGGATATCGTCTCAAGGAGTGAACCAGGAGGGTGTTAAATATTAGGTGGTTAAGCACAAGAGTGTAGAGTGTTCGAAAGCTCATTCGAGAGAAAGTTGCAAGATATCAAGGAACAAGTATGTGCAAAGTACAATGGTAAAGCAATTAATTAACTAAGGCAATTAATAAGCAATAGTAAAACTAAGGGCTTGGACTAGGCTATTAAGTGTAGATGATACAGTGTATCATTGGTTAAAGCTTGTGTAATGCATTGACCAGGTCAGGAACTAGGGAGATGCTACTAGGTGCCAACGTCACTCTCGTGGTCGTTGGACTCTAAATTAGCTTCAGGCCCCACTCTCATGATAATTCTAGGTCATTGAAGCATTTTATCAAACATGTGGTGTTTGCATCTCTTTCCAACCCTCTTTTCTCAAAGGTGAGTTGGATTAGTGAGAGGTATAGCTATGGTGGGGCTCAAATATCATAGGAGCAACACTTTATCCCTACACCTCTTGAATAATTTGGCCACAACCACACAAGAGTTAATACAAACCACCAAACCTAACACTAGAGCCATCATCAAGTCATTACACTAGCTCATAGCACATTTCAATCACATAACACCAATCACAAAAGATTACGTAATCCAATCCCTAATTGAATCTAGCTATTTATCTTAGGAGTGTAAATGAAAGCATCAATTGAAACAAGACACACAATCACAATTAGAAGAAAGAAAATGTAAAAGAAATAAGAAAGACTTAGCTTGGATGAAGAACTATGGAAAATTAAATCTGCAAATTGCAAGATGAAATTTAGAAATATTCTACAAATCTTCTTCAAAGTTGTATTGATTACACAAATGAAATGTTTAGAGACCAAGAAAACTTCGGAGAGAGAGTTGAGAATGAAAAGTTCCCTAAAAATAACCTCCAAGGGCCCGTGGTCACGATGTGAGTTCCAATGTGAGATTTCAGCATAGCTTGCAGGTTCCAGAGGTCACGGTGACACTCACGCCGTGATCGCGACTATGACCGTCCACTGCACTATGCGCAACAGTTTTGGTTTCTAGGCTTTCACCTTGTAGACGTTCAAACTAGAATTTGTTGTCTTCATAGAAGTTGTAGCTCTTTGAAATATCTTTCCAATGCCATTGAATCCACTTCGTTTGGACATTCTTACGCTAAGATATGCTTAAAATACCAATATGTCACCTAGTAGAGAAAAAAGCAGAGTCGAGTCCCGCTGGGACTCACGGCATGAGTGTTAGCGTGAGCCCTGATCTTCACTCAAAAATGCATATTTCTTTATCTGCTTTGTTCCTTTGGGTTCCCGGGTCATTTCATGATACTTCCAGCTCGCTCTTTTCCACTTTCTTGACCTCGATCTCATATATGATTCCCAAAACATCCGACATGCCTTTGTGTCGATCAAGATGACTTCATAACACATCCAATTGAAATCCAATTTATATGATGTTACAACCAATGCCTCCAAATCACTTAAATGACACAAATGAATCAAATAAGCACATACTTAGCTTCCCATTAACATGAAATCATATGAGTTTGATATCAATTGTGCACATAAAAGTACTAAGAATTAGTGCTCATCAAACTTCGTTTGAGGTTGATCTTCCTTAAAAGTTCTTCAATAAGGTTCCTATAAACTTGGAAAAACAACATTGAATGAATTTTGTCTTCCATGAAGGTCATGCTTGAATTCCTTTCCTTTCGATCCCCTTTGCTTCCTTTTGATCTCATTCCTTTCAGATGTCTTTTTTCCGAAGCCTTTCCTTCCGATCGCTTCTTTTCGAAGCCTTTCCTTGCGGTCGCTTCTTTTCGAAGCCTTTCCTTTAGGATATATAGCTCTTTCTGAATGTCTTTCCTTCCAGATAGTTCAATTCCTTCATAAAGTCTTTCCTTCTGGATGCTTGCTTCCTTCAGGTTAGCTAAGCCTATCCAAATTTACAATAAATCATCAGGGGGCGACAATGCTTATACAATACACTTACAGCACGTTTGGTTCACGGAATGAATTTGGAGGGAATAGAAATGCTATTCCACATGGAATGGAATATGTAAGGAATAGAATATGAATTGTATTTTGTTGTTTGGTTGGCTGAAGGAATAGACTTTAGTAATTGTATTCCAGTGTTTGGTTGGTTAAAGGAATAGAAATGGAATAGATTTTAAAGACAGAAATACCCTTATACATAATAATAATAATAATAATAATAATAATAATAATGAATATGATTATGATATACTGAATGTTATATATATATATATATATATATATATATATATATATATATATATATATATATATATTTGTATTTATATACATGTATATGCATGTGTGTGTGTGTGAGAGAGAGAATAACAATAACAATAATAATAATAATAATAATAATAATAACAATAATAATAATAATTATTATTATTATTATTATTATTATTATTATTATTATTATTATACAAATACATATTTATTTTTATATTTATTTTCTCACTTATCCCACATCGGTTGGAGAAGTAAGGAATGAAGCCTTGCTCCATAATTTCAATTGCAATGCTCATCCGCTAGGCAAGCTTGCAATGCCCATCCGCTAGGCATGCAAATGAGCAGACTACTTAATTTAGGAGCTAAAGGCTCCATAATTAAAGAGTCTTATACAGTTAATTATATATTTATATATATATATATATATATATATATATATATATATATATATATATATATATATATATATTTATTTATTTATTTATTGATAGATTGATGGATAAAAATTATAATTAATTAAATATATACATTTATATAATACACTATATTTATTAAATAAATAAATATAAATATTATATAATGTGCAAAGGGTATTTTTGGTATTTGTGATATAAAAGCTATTCCCAAGGGCATGGGAATAGCTAATACCAAGGCCCCCTTAGGAATGGCTATTCCCCTTGCGAAGGTAATAGCTCATTCCTAGCCATGCTATTCCCATGGCAAAATGATCCAACCAAATGATGGAATAGGTTTATTCCAAGGAATGTTATTCCATTCCTGACCTATTCCATGAACCAAACATGCCATTATATCATCAAAATCTATTACACATATTCCTAACAATTAGATCTTTTACCTAAAAAACTTTATTGTATTTCTTGCAATGGCTCTCTCTCTCTCCCCCTCTCCCCCTCTCCCCCTCTCTCTCCCAAATATCAAGAGTATAAACATATTACCCAAGAGGACAAAAACTCTAGAAAAACTATTAGACAATTGTTGTCCAACTTCTAGCCTACTGCTCGAGTAACCAGTTCAAGAGAGATATAACCATATTCTCGCAAACATAAAATTAAAAAATTTAAGCAAGAGAAATATATTTAGCAAAACACTATTTCAAAATATTCAATTATAGCAATAACTTTGGAAGCAATTTGATAAAAAATTAAAATAGTTTTAAAATACCTATTAGATAAAACAAAAATTACACATAAAGCATTATACATGTATATAGTACTAGGGGTGGGAATAAACTATGCCCCTACCAAATAGCCTATGATTTGGCTTAGTTTGAGTCTACTTTAGCCTAGTTAATTTAGTAAAGAGATCACGCTTAAACTTATTTAACTAAATAGGTATAGGTCTATATATTTAAAGTCTAACCTCTAGACACACACACACACACTAAACTTAATTAAATCCCGGCCCCCATTTTCAATTTTCACATTTTCTAGTTTCCCCCCGTTTCCTTCCTACCGCAGTAGCAGACGCATCTTTGCATACTGCATAATAGCAGTAGTGGAAGTGGTAGAGTGAGATATTTGATTGATCAACAATTGATTTTAAGTTCTTAATTATTCTAGTTTTTAATATTTTAAAAAATTTTGATTGAGGTTGAGCGTGTTTCTTACTCATTACTTGCACACTTGTTGTATGTGGCTTATGACTGCTACTTATCATCTATTATTGTTACATTAGGTTTTTTTTTTTTTTTTTTTTTTTTTTTTTACAAATATGTAAACCTTATAAAGGGTATAACATGTTGATCTTAAATTCTTAACTAAACTCAAAACCTATTTAAAACTAAAAATAGAATCTCTTTAATGGCTTACATATTAAATATGCATTTATAAAGACTTTAGGCCACGTTAGGCCTTTTGTAGGCTCTGACTTGGGCCTAGAAAATAAAAACAAAAAAGCCTACATATACAAGCTCGGCAAATTTTACTGTGGACCGCGGTCCACAATGTATTGTAGTCCAGGCATCAAAACGACGTTGTTTTATTTAATGAAAAGAAACGGCACTCGTTCCGCAAAAAGTAACTCTGCTATTCAGTTTCATTTTGTATACACTGCAGTTTCATTTCAACACAGTTACAGTATCATTTTGATGTAACTACAGTTTCGCTGGACAATATAAACTCAAATATGTGAAATTGTTATTCATTTCATTTTGTATACACTGCAGTTTCATTTCAACACAACTACAGTTTCAGTTCAATTCAATTACAGTTTCATTTCATAATATAAAAATAATACGTGAGACAGTGACAGTTTAGATACACTGTAATTTCATTTGATAATTAACACACAAAAATGCGCGCTCCGTTAAGCTGTAACGGCTGCCGCTTCTTTACTTAAAGAAACAACATCGTATTTGGACCATGGTCCACAGTATAATTGTTGTACAAGCTCAGTTCTGAAATTTTAATAACAAGCTCAATCCTAATTTTTCAAAGGTCGACCTAGTCTAGGGTATTTCCAATCCATCCCTATGCACAGCACATAAGATAACATTGTTGTAGAATTTAGTGTGGAAACTGAAAACTATCACGATGTAACTTCATAAAGTCTATGAGCATTAAATCGTGCTCATTCTACCTGGACAATTGGCAAGCATTACTAAAATTTAGGGAGAAGAAGAATCAGATTTCTATTTGTTGACGTTATTGTACTTGTTTCATATATGAATGGTAGTTGAATTGTAACGTAACGAATAAATGCTTATTCGGCAAGTCAACTTATTAATCCCTCAAATCCCGGCCACTGACAATAGCATCTTAATTAACATTAAAACCAGTTGTTTTGCTTGATAATTGTAAGGAATAATATTTGAAGGGGTATGTCATTTTGCTAGAAATTTAGCAGAGGTTATAAAAATTTTAACAGAAAATGATGTTTATTTTTAATATTATTCATCTTGTTAAATTCTTAAGAGTACTATTACATCGAGTTAGTAACTTATCCACATTTTTAAGCTATATAAGATCTTAAAATATAATAAAATCACAAATATTGAAAAAGTTTCAACTAGTAATAACTTTGAAGAAGTTACTAGACAATGGAATAAAATTATTAATAAAAAGAATAAATTAAAACAAGAAAAAAAAATAGACTGAAAAAGGCCGGATAGGTGATACGATTATCATAGAGATAAATGCATAATGTGTGAAAATAATACAGGAAAAAATTACCATTATAATAAATGTAAACAACAACAATAATATATATATATATATATATATATATATATATATATATATATATATATATATATATGTTTGACAAAATGATAAAAGAATTTGAAAATGTACCAAATAGTTGAAAAAAGACAATAATTAGTATCAAATATAATAGAAATATTACGAAAATATTTAAAAATTTAGGATATCCAGATTAGGGTAATAATTAGAATAAAATCATTGTATTAATCTCCATTTTGGGATAGAAATTGATATATAGATCTGATATTCTTATATGATTTTAAATTTTAATATGTGATCATTAAAATTCTTGCATGCACATCAATTACAAAATTCGCTTCATCGATTATATTCTTAAGAGGAAATTACAAATTAAATTAATAATGTTATTAAAACAATTATATTAATAAACCATAGTACAAATCATTATGATTTTACATGTAAAAGTAACTATTAATTTTATCATAATTGACCAAACATTGTCCCATTACTAATTCTAAATTTTGATAATTAACCTTAATGATGTTGACAGTACAGAACTTATACATCTTTGAAATTCTCGGATCGTTTTTTTCAAGTAAAAACCTTCCCATTCTGAGCTATGGTTATGTGATATGGAATCGGCAAAGCGGGCAGGTTGCCTGTTTCTCAAGCCAGGTAGCAATGCAACTATGGTGAAAGGTGTGAGAACATGGCAATGGCATAATATTCACTCCCACCGAAAACTCTTCCCAGCAAATGGAACAGGATAATGATTCCTCTTCTGCACCACTACTCTTGAACGCTTCTTGCTTCAACCCGTTAATCTCATCCAAACTCAAACCCCTTGGCGGGTTCGAGGACGACCACCCATCACTCTCCTCCTCCTCGTCAATCTCCACGCGAGCCATGACCACCAGTATACCGTTCTCGTCGTTGAGGCCCAGACGGACAAGTGAAACTCGTCGCGCGTACTGGAACATTTGTCGGGAAAGCTCGCTGGCTATGGAGGGAGCCAATCCCGGCATCCGCTCAAAAACTTGGGCCCTGAAAGGCCTGAAGTTGAAATAGGACAACCCAACAACAGAATCCAAGGGCAAATCAAAAGAAACGCTCGAATCGGTGTTTCTCTCATAGGAATCAACAATCACACCCCGCCGCCGATCTCTCAAGAAAATCGTGCGATTGTGTTTCAAAACAATTTCTATTACCATCGATCTCGTATCCGTCCCTGAACGCAACGTCGACTGAAACGAAAATCTGATCGAGGGTGGTCGGTAGTTTACTGTCGCCATCACCGGAGATCGAGACAGAAATGATATGATACTGAAAGCTAGAAGCATAAGCGTACCATTTATAGTAGGATGAGTAAAGTTGAAATTTGAAAACCGCTCTAATTTTTTTTCTTTTTTTTTTGGGGTTAAAATTTCGTATTAAATATTATTATATATATTATATACTATATAATAGGACTTACTTCGCTTTTAATGTTATTATGCATTTACGAATTTATCATATATCCTCAGTATAAATTACATGATTTATTAGTTATATCTGTTACTATATTTGGAGATAAGTAAAGATTGAAAGTAATTTTTTGCTTAAAATGTTCGTTTTAAAAATAAATACGCATTATATTCCAGTCTATATTTTAAGGGAATTTCTATTACTTTATTCCTAAAATAGAAAAAGATATTTACATAATTTTAATTGTATAATTGATTGAGCATGCAGATATCGCTTTATTATTATATTTTTATAATATGAAATTTCTAAGTACTAGCATTTCCCTTTTATTATATATATATATATATATATATATATATATATATATATATATATATATATATATATATATATATATATATATAGGTAGATGCTCATATGCGGCTGTGCTCTTAGGTGAGGCGGTGAGGTTATATCCCAGTCGTTGATCAATCCTAATCTAACGGCAACGGCACATTATTAGAATTAAGTAAAGTTTTTCGCGCTTTTGGTAAGTGGGGGCGTTTAAGTAATTTCATTGGATGGGGACGTGCATGTATATAAGTTGTTTTATTTTGTCTAACTTTTAAGCGCTGAGAGAGAGAGAGATCAAGACCTCGTTCGTGATCGCGTCGTAATTGGGAGAAGATCAAGATCGGGATCGCGATCGTGTCGCAATTGAGAGAATATCGTCGGAGATCACAATCGGAAGTTGGACGAGATATCAGTTGCGATTTCAATTAGAAAATATCGCAGTTCGGAGAATATTGAAATTGAGCGATGGAGCCTGTTATGTTTGACTTGCTTATGTTTGTAGCTTTAATTTGTCTTTTATTATTTTGTGTTTGTTATGATTTGGAAGTTTATCGCCTGTTTTTATCTGGTTTTGCGGGGTATCAGTGTTGACTATGTTGTTGTGTGTTGTTTTGTGATTACGGTGTACTTTTTGTCTACTCGTAGTGCATATATTATTTGTTGGTGTGACTGGCAGTATTAGATTTTATGCATGTGTAATGCGCATGTAGGTAGGGTTATTCATGTGGTATTGGATAAGGTGTGGTGATTTATTAGTTATCATGTGGTGTGCAGCTGTTGATTTAGAATCTTTTGGTATTTGCGATAAAGATAATTCAACTGATGTTTGTGGAAAAGGCAGTGGTGGTGTTTGTGATGAAGGTAATCCCACTGATGTTGGTGTAGAATGCAGTGGTGATGGTTGTGATGAAGGTAATGTGACTGATGTTGGTGTAGGAGGCAGTGGTGTGGGTTGTGATGAAGATTATTTGACCGATGTGGGTGTACAAGGCAGCTCATGTGTGTTGGAAATTTCTCCTGGGTTGACTAAGTATTGGCGTGCAGTCTGTGCTGACAATTTGAAGCCTATCGTTGGGCAACAGTTTGTTTCCTTGGATGGTGCTATTATTTTTTATAAACAATATGCTGGGAGTGTTGGGTTTGATTGTAGGCAGTACTCAATTCGGAAGAGTAGGGATGGTGTTGCTGTGGAGAAGCATTTAGTATGTAATTGTCAGGGTTTTAAGAAGAGGGTTTCTAGTGTTGCTAAAACTACTTTGGTGAGGAGACAGAGGGTGACAAATAGGGTTGGTTGTAAGGCTAAAGTTGTGATAAAGCTTAAGTGTAATGGTTTGTATCTTGTGCATTCTTTTGAGGAACGTCACACCCATTCGTTGTGTTCAATTATTGCTAGGCAATTTTTAAAGGTGAATCGTAGCCTTGATGCTGGGCACCAAATATTTATTGCGAGTTATGCTCGGGCAAATATTGGCTCTGCTCGGTCATATAAGCTGTTTAAAGATATTGTTGGTGAGTATTCCAATGTTGGGGCTACAGGTATGGATTTTAAGAATTTCAAGCGTGACCTGATGGCGTACATTCTAAATGGTGATGCTCAATTATTCATAGATACGCTTTTCAAGAGACGTGAATTGTGTGAGGCGTTTGATTTTGAATATGATGTTGATGAAGTTGATCAGCTTTCAAGGGTTTTTTGGGCGGATGCAGTATCTAGGAAGAATTTTGCTTTGTTTGGTGATGTTGTTTCATTTGATGCTGCATACCGTACTAACAGGTTAGTATTTATTTTTATTTTGTGCATGTTGTATATTTCTGTGGTGCATGATTACATGCATTATGGTGTGTCTTGTTAGAAGTATGGTGTTAACTGATTGCTGTGTTGTAGGTATAAGTTGGTTTTTGTTCCGTTTACTGGAATTGATAACCATAAGAGATCCATCACCTTTGGTGTTTGCTTACGAGGGAAGACGTAGACTCATATGTGTGGCTTTTGGAGAAATTTAAGAAAACTATGTGTCATGACCCTATTTGTGTTGTTACTGATCAAGATCCAGCTCTCAAGTTTGCTGTAGCTAGTGTGTTTGGTACATCAAAATATAGATTTTGCCTGTGGCATATAATGTGCAAGGTTGGACCGGTTTTGTCTAAAGATGAAATGTTTAGGAGGAAGTTGAATGGCATCGTTTGGAACAAATCTCTGGACTCCAAGTCTTTTGAGGATGCATGGAGTTGTATTATGGAGGAATATGGTTTAGGTGATAATGGTTGGTTTCGTTACTTGTTTGAGTCTCGTACATTTTGGGCATCCCCATATTTTCACGACAAGTTTATGTCAGGATTGGTTAGGACAACGTCTCGATCGGAGTCTCAAAATAGTTTTTTTGGTATGTTATCTAATGGTCATTCTAGTTTGGTTGAGTTCTTGGTGCATTTTGGAAGTGCTATTGGTGCGCAACGTCATGCACAAGCAAAATTGAATGCTGATTGTGAATCTTGTTTTCCTGTTTTGAAGACACCATTGGCTTTGGAGAAGCATGCAATGGATGTTTACACCATTTCTGTATTTTATGATGTTCAAGTAGAGATTTGTGCAGCTTGTTATTCGTGTCAAGTGGTGTCTTTGTGCAATTGTGATGGTCATGTGTCCTATGGGATAAAAGATGGTGCCCAACGGGCATGGTGTGTGGAGCTAGTCTTGTCTGATTACACTGCTACTTGTTCTTGCAAGATGTTTGAGCGGATGGGGTTGTTGTGTAGGCTTTTTTTTTTTTAAAGATCGTGGGCTTGAGAGTATTCCTTCTAGGTATTTGGTGTCTCGGTGGACAAAGGGTGCTTGTTTGAAGCCAATATTTCATATTGATGATACAATTGTTGATCAATCTTCTAAAGTGGAGAACGTTAGGATTTTTACTAGTCTATTGTGGTTGACATATATGCTTGTGTGGGTTTGGCTGATGGTAATATAGAACGTTTGGCACAGCTACGACGTGTTATTTGTGAGCAAAGGCAATTATTTCTCCAAGATGGTAGTGAGAATGGCAGTGGGGTGGTGGCTAGTGGCAGCAAACAAAGTGTGATCAACTCATTTTGTGGAGCTGTGTCTTAGGGGTCAACAGTGGAGGTGTGTGATCCTATTCAAGCTAAGAACAAGGGTAGCGGTAAGCGGTTGAAGAGTACAAGGGAGAAAGTTGCCAGTAAGTGTGTAAAGCAATCAAGGAAATGTCATACTTGTGATGAATATGGTCATAATAGTAGGACATGCCCTTTAAATGATTAGATACAGTTGTGCAGTTGATTTTGGACCTATATGTTTTCACAGTTGCGCACACTTCTTATAACATACAGTTATGCATTTTATTACAGTACTTGGTGCGTTTTAATACATAATGTGGTGCATTTAAGTACGTTGAATGTTTTTGTGTTTGGAATGATGTGTTTTATTCCATATTGTGGTGCATTTTTATATGTAGAATTATGTTGGCTGTTAATTATTGTGTGGTGCATTTTATTTCATCTGTTGGTGAATTTTTCAAGTAACAAGTGGAATGGTGCATGTTATTCTTATAATGGTGTTTTGGTGGGGTCTTTTAAAAATGAAGATTACGCATGATAATACTGCATTTATAGTGATGCAAATGGGTTAGGCCTTCACAAGTACCCATTACAAAATATAGTGTCTAGTAGTCATATGGTCTACGCCATGCCATCACAAAAAAATTTTACATGTTTGAAAGTCTCCTTAAACCCCAAATTCTGCTACCTTCTGTATGTTTATTTCTCTCAGTTCGTTCACATCTGAGGTGATCAAGGCAGCCAAGTATCTCACTCTTAGCTTGTTCAATTGTTCTTTGTTGTTTCTCTGCAATCCACAATCCCATTCTTCAACTGTCTGTCCACGGAAGGTTTCCAAATGGCGCATTAAAAAGATGCCACAATCCTTTTTGTTATGTGCATCTCTCCATGGCATCTTCATTATCTTAGACTTCAGCTTCTTCACCTTTTCACCTTTGTACGTAGATTTCTGTTCGATCAACATCTTTGAAAAGAATTTTTGCTGCATCAAGGAATTGTACAGTAATCTTAGTTTTTTGTGTCTTTGTGTATTAAATATATATAGTCAGGTAGTGCTCTGTGGGTTACCAAATTGTCAAGCACATATCCGTATTTGTTCTGTTTCTTCACAGGTGCTGAAGAGTTGTCAATGATGTCAAACCTTTCCATCATTGGGCTAACAGACAGCAGGTAGTAGTGGTTGGATTCCACTATGGGAAACAAAAATTGTCATAACAAAAATACACCACATGTGTCATAATATACACCATAATATGATTAATAATGTACCACAAATAGGCAAATACTAGAATGTACAAATTGATGTATAACAAATAGGCAACTATTATATGTATATTAACATCTTACGTATACAATCTTGTGCCACATGATGTCTACAGCAATCGCCTTGTCTTGAAGGTACTTTTCTTTGAATCTCATAAATCTCAAATCTTCATCTCCCTGCGGGTTCACAATTGTGTACAGCTGCAAAGTTCAATTATATGTTTGTTAGAACTTTAGGGGTTTTAAAGGAGTAGTTAGTTTTATATTTTTTGCTTACACTTGTCCATGTTGAAGCAATGAATTTTGTAGAACCTCTTTCTCCTCCACGAATGTTTAGTATGGCTGTCCAAGCATCAATTATAGAGACTGGAATCTCTGTATCTGGCGCCATTAACAGCATATCTCTCCAGTAGATTACTCTTCCTTCATACCTGAATAGCTCCTGCTCACTGATAATAACGTATTGTATAAGCAACAAAAATATTAATACATCAACATTATTAAAACATACACCAATGATATATTAGTAACACACCATTAGAAGTTAATATTTCATTTAACGAGAATACACCAACATATATAAAGATATACACTAATAACTATTGAGTAACACTGTAACACCCCGAAATTTTTCAACTTTTAAAACTCATATAATAAAGGTAAATTCTCATTAAATCCCAAAACATAATATAATAGGGTACTGGGTGCTATGCCACACCTGAGCTAGAGAACTCAGGTGCACAGGCTAACTAGCTAATATCCTCAATAATGTAATTACATAAGCATGGCACGCAGGCCGAAAGGGAAACTATCTACTCTACGCTCCAAGTCTCTAGCGCGCTCCAGTGTCTACTCCTCTGTGCCTGAAAGCCAAATATATCTGTTCAGCGAGAGATGCTGGTAACCTACTCCAACGCGTTGAAATATAGTATATATATATATATATATATATATATATATATATATATATATATATATATATATATATATATATATATATATATATATATATATATATATATATATATATATATATATATACAAAAATCATTTCGAAGCAGGAAGATATATACTTAAGAGACACTAGTTTTAAAACCAGGAATAGGCTCAGCAAATAGGGATAAGCACATCAGACAACAATAATAACATCATAAGGAATACGCATTTACGGTCACAAGCCACTTCTCAATTCCAATCCACATCATCATCCAATCATCATTCATATCACATAATCATTGATGGTGCCACGGGACCAATCGCATGCCCCGAACATGAGGGTTAATGCCTATAGCATTAACACGGCCCCGCAGCACCCTACCTCAGTACCGCGGTACGAGGGGAGTTGATCGCAACCAACCCTTTTAGAACCGCTGACGAACTCAACGTCGGACCACGATCCGACACACCGCTGACGCGCCCAGTCGGTGGACCGTGATCCCCTTTACAAGTGGGGACTTACGACCCTACACACCGTTGATGCGCACAATCGGTGGGCCGTAGCGGATCAAGCCCGACACACCGCTGAGCTAAACTCAGTCGGTGGGCAAAGATCCTCGGAGACTACGGTCCTACATACCGATGTCCCACCACTCGGTGGATCGCAGCCAGCCGTAGCCCTACACACCGCCCGATTACTCAGGTCGGTGGACTACAGCCTTCCTCGGCTTGTTGGCCCTACACACCGCCTGGCGCGTCCAGGTCGGTGGGTCATATCATCGACGCCCATATGGACCTTCAGTCCTATACGTAATCTTTATATACCTGACCGGTCTCTACCAGCCTGGTTAACAGTTGGGATGGTTCTCAACCCATTCAATTGCCCGTATAGTGGACCTCAGTTCTATATCATATTAATATCCCTGACCGATCTTAACCGGCCTGGTTAACAGTTGGGATGATTCTCAGCCCATTCAACTGCCCGTATAGCCCAATTGGTCTTAACCAAGTTGGGGTCATGCATCACGTAACACACAATAGCACATAATAACACATAATTCACATAGGGAAGGGGGAGACATATAATTAAGCTTACATGTGATCATTCACACACTAAGAATAGTTCCTAAGGGCTCATATAACTTCCACCTAGGTCCACTGGTTACCAATTCAACTAGCATGCAATTCCTAAGACTCGCTTAACCTACGAATGGTACCCGAAATTCCAAACGAGACTCAGGCACGACAAACGGGGTCCATTGGGACACCATGGGGAACGGGGAACATCAAACGGGGAAGCCGGGGACCCGGGGTGGGGTATGGACCAGCGGGTAGCCGGTGGGTGGGGGTCACCCGCCGATGAGCACTGTTCCGGGCAGCGGGTAGCCGGCTGCCCGCTGTCGGGCAGCGGGTAGGTGGTGGTTTCCCCTACCCCCACCTACCCCCCACTGACTCATTCATCCTAAATTCGTCCCGGGATCCTTCGTGGAACCCGAAATCATGCTTAGACACTTTTAAACGCAAATAACGACATCACATAAGCAATTAACGGATCAAAAGCAAGAATCGTGTAGGACTTATCCTATTACGGCTTAAATATAAACAACACCCGATCATTCGAATTCCCTCCCAAATATAAATCAAGAACATCCTCAATACAAATTCCCAATCCAACCTAGGGCTCTAATCCCACCCAAATCATCAGGAACATATTTTATTTTTAACATCCAGAAAATATCAAGATTCGTCAAGAATCATCAAATCATAATCAAGAACATCTTTCTAACATCAAGGTCATCAAGATTCTCAAGAAGGCATATAAGTCATCTTATCAATCATCAAGAACATAACATAATTATCATAGAAGAATTCAATCAAGACACAAGAATATAGAGGGAGGCCAAGGAAGGAGATTATAGCGAAGAAAATAGATTTTGTTGAGACATGGGTTACCTCTTAGCCTTAATTAATTTCCTTGGCTATGAAGGGTCTTTCTTTAAGATTTAATTTCTCCTTTCTTGATTTCTCCTAAGGGAGTTCTTGGAACTTTCTTGTGTGGTGAGGGATTATTTGTGGTGTGAATTCTAGGTGCCTCCTATGCCTCTATTTATATACTTAAGAGTCCTAATTAGGGTCTAGGTGGCATGGGATTACTAATTCTATTTCTTATAGGACTAAGGGGTTGGCTTTAGGGATAAAGGCCCACGGACCATGGTGGACCCCCTTTTAGCTAATTAGTAGATTTTAACTCCCTTTTTGGGCTGAGTACTTAATTAATTAATTTGGGTTTAGGGATCGTAACACGGGGTGTTACAAACACACAACAAATAAGCAACTAATGTGACCACCCGATGTGGAAGCACAAACAATCATATAAACACACCAATAGTTATGGAATAAATCACTAGTTAATATATGATATTTATACACCAATATTATAATACAATGCACCAAATATATTTTAGAAATACACCAAGTTTAGAATGTGTTGTGCTTACAGTTCTGGGTTAGGGTTTTATAATACCCATTGTCTGATTGATTCCTCTGTTGAAGTTATTGGGGCTTCCAGATCAGTTGCATATATGCGGGCTTTAGGTCTGATTGGGCTGTTCCCTCTAGCTGGTCTCTTCCCTTAGTCTAATGGTTGGGGTGGGGGTGGTGGATCTGAACCAGGGCCCTCTTGACATGGTCTGTTGGTGTGACCTGTAACATTCAAATTTTATTTCTTTTTTCTTTTTTTTCTGTCGTCAATTTAATACAGTGCATTACCTTATCATTCTTGTTACCAGGTGCATCTGGTTGAGCCTCCTGCCCATCTTGTTGACCTTCAGTTGCTTCTTGACCCTCATTAATATTCAGCTCAACTTCTTCATTTTCCATAGCCTGATCAATGTTTTGGTAGTCTCGTGCAATATCATTCACGTCCGTCCAACGTCTATTTTGTTCCTCTGGTGTCAATCCCAGGCTCAAAGATGGCATATCATTTAGAAAATTTCTCTTGTTTACTGCACGGACAATCTCATCTATCGCTCTTAAGAACTCAGGGTCAATCCCATCTATTTTGTTCCTCTGGTGTCAATCCCAGGCTCAAAGATGGCATATCATTTAGAAAATTTCTCTTGTTTACTGCACGGACAATCTCATCTATCGCTCTTAAGAACTCAGGGTCACTCCAGTAGGCATCTTCTCTCTGAGTAAATGTCAGTTCTCCATCCTCGTGTGCTCTGAATCCAAGCATTTGCATAGCAGATTCAAACATATGCTTGAATGTGTCATGCTCCAATACTGTTGCAGGTGCATTCTTAATTAGCCTTGATATTCTCAGTAGACTCTATTCAATTGACCTAGTGTGGGTGGTAATCTCATCAACAAACTCCTGTATATGAAACACTTTAGTATAAACACACCAATATATATTGTAGTATGCACCATTTATTTCTAAAAATTACACCACAGTCAGATTATGCACCATATTACACACAAAATGCACCAATTACCATTGCAGTGTTTGGTTTACCTGTAATCCTTGTGGCAGTGGTGGGGTCTCTTCTTGTGGTGGTGGTGGGGGTGGGGCTTCACAATGTGTTGTGATCTCCAGTGGTAAGGCAGTATCAACACGTCCATATCCAAATCCTCCAGACTTGAGCTCATCCTGTTGTCGTTGACGGAGCAGCTTAAATGTCCAGTTATTCATGGCAGGGTAGCTTCTTGGGACAGCCCTCCGGTAGAGCACCACACGGTCAACATAGAATACCTGCATTTCGTAGTTTAGATTACTAATAGGTTGATGTGTAATTAATTACAAGCTTGTTGAGTGTCTATTTACCGTTAGGAAAACAATTGGTCCTCCAAACCTTCCATCACAGCTTTCCAGCCATGCCTTCTTGCTTGCGATAAGCGAATTGATGAGAATTTTACACCAATTGAGCCTCTTGATGTTGTCAACTTGACACAAGTTGTCAATGTAGTTTTGGTTCACATAACCATTTACCTGTGGCTCCACCAACACAGACATAACAAGCAGTGCAAAATGTCATTTGAACCAAGGGTCAGCAGCTCTCAATGTCAGCATTTTTTTAGACATTTTGTGTGGGGTGATGTGGCCGTCAGCCCTTCCAAAGATTTTTCTCCAGTCTGCCAGGAGATCAGACACTGCTCTACTTTCCCTCTTAGTGATTTCTATGTCTCCAAGCGGCAGTCCCAATGTCACAGCAACATCTTCTTCTGTGATCTGTAGTCTTTGGCCATTTTGCATATTCAATGTGTTGCTCCTTGCGTCATAGTTTTCAACCAGCCACATCCCCAATTTCCTTGGAAGGTTTGTGATTTTGAGGTTAAGAATCCTTCCCCGCCCAATGTCTTTTATACTCTGGCGTTGTTGATTGGTTAGGGATTTAATGGGTTTTGTTAGCTGTGTTGGCAAGGGCCTTATCTTTAGGTCAGTCTCTTCATTCTCTTGCTCCAATGTGTCTATCTCATCAGCTGAGCTATCATCCACTTCTTGTTCATGCACTTCTTCATCTGTTTCTGTATCATCTTCCATTCTCTCAAGGAATGTCATTGCTTCCTGCTTTCTCTACTGTTTTGTCCTTGATGAGTCTCCTTGTTCTAATGCCTTTCTTTTGTTGTCTGAATGAAATATTTGAAATTATTCTAAATATGCACTATTTACAAATTACAAATTCCAAAACACCAACAACAAAAGAAATATAGACTAGACTCATGTTGATCCTGTACAAAAACAACATGCAATGAGGTGCACTAGTCTGAAATGTCCAAAAATACACAGATGGTAGGATAAACATACACTATGAGTAAAAATTAAACACACAACAACCTTTTTTTTTAACAATATTCAAGTTCCAAATTTCAGAAAACACCAATAATAAACTATATATACACTACATGGATGTTCATCATAAACAAACAACACGCAATGAGATGCCCTAGCCTGTAATGCTCAAAAATACACCGACTGTAGGATAAACATGCACATGCAGTGTACAAAAATTAAACTCACAACAAGTTTTTCCCCAATATTCGAGTTCCAAATTTCAGAAAACATCAATAAGAAACGTTATATACACCACATTCATGTTTATCATAAACAAACAACACGCAATGAGATGCCCTAGCATGAAATACTCATAAATACACCGACGGTAGGATAAACATGCACTGTGTACAAAAATTAAACACACAACAGCTTTTTCTCCAATATTCATATTACAAATTCTAGAAAACACCAATAATAAATGAATTATACACTACATTAATGTTCATAATGCACAAAGAACATGCAATGAGGTGACCTAGTCTGAAATGCTCAAAAAAATACACCGATGGTAGGGTAAAGATGTTATTTTACACATTTAAGTCAAATATTCCAGAATGCGCTAATAATAAACGAAATATACCCTTGCATGCTCATTGTTTGCCTTTGTTCACCATTTTTGTGTTTTGTAGTGGAGCGGTGTTGTAGTATAGGCTTCGTGTTCCCTTAGAACACTGTGGTGCGTTCGACTCTAGCGTTTTCGCTGTTCGTCGTTGCAGTCGTTCATCTAGGCTTCATCGCCGGAGCGGGAGTAAGTTGGAGAGGTTTCGCACTTTGGGATTGTGAATATGTAGATAGGACGGGTGTTACTTGCAGAAGTGGGGAAGAGATGATTTTGAATTGAATTAATGGACAAATTTTCCCTCCTAAGCCGCGGTGATGTATAAGTGTAGCGCGCAATCAGTAACAATTATGGTGCGTTAGATTAGAATTGATCAACGACTGGGATATAACCTCACCGCCTCACCTAAGCGCATAGCCGCATCTGATCTTGCATATATATATATATATATATATATATATATATATATATATATATATATATATATATATATATATATATATATATATATATATATATATATATATATATATGAGAAGCTTTACATTTTAATATTATTAAATTACAACTTATTAAGACAAACAATTAAAAAAAAAAAGCTTATTAAGACCAATGGAAAAAACTTATTAAGACCAATGGAATAAACGTTTTTCTCTCGTTACGTTTCGCGAGCTCTCTCTAACCCTACCTCTTTAGGGTTCCGGTGACTACGACTTACCATGGCAGCGGACGACGGAAACAATATCACAAACCTGTATGCGAATTTCACGTTGGCGGATGTCGATGACGATGATATGTCTATGCAAGTTCCTAATGTTCCAGTCGGAAGGGAGACCCAGGGCGCAAGCTATTACGCGGTTGGAAGGTTGATCACCTATAAGCAGGTTAAGTTTCTGTTTTTCCAACACACAATGGCGTCAGTTTGGCAGCCTGCGATGGGGGTGACCATGCGGCAGCTACAGCCTCAACGCTTCCTTATCCGGTTCTATCATGAGACAGATTTGGCTAGGTTTTGAGGGATGGACCATGGACATATGAGCAGAATTTACTCGTGATGAAGAAGGTCGAACCTGATGAAGACCAGGAGACTATCCCCCTCAATCATGCCGAGATCTGGGTACAGATACATGCTTTGCCAGCCGAACTCCGTTCTAGTGCAATGGTCTCTGCGATTGGTTCTTTCCTGGGCACTTTGATTACTACTGACGACAAGAATTTTGGGAGATCTATGATGACATACTACCGCGTTCGAATAGCCCTTGACATCACCAAGCCGCTTAAAAAATAGATGAAGTTGAAGAAGGACAATGGCACGTGGGTTTTGTTGATTTCAGGTACGAAAGATTGCCGACGTTTTGTTTCCTTTGCGGGGTGATAGGGCATGGAGATAGGGTCTGTCCAAGGATTGCTCATGGGGCAGAGTGGAGTCACGCTGGCACTCACGGCATGAGTGTCAGCGTGAGCCCTGATCTTCACTCCAATATACATATTTCTTCATCTCATTTGTTTCTTTGGGTCCCCGGGTCATGTCATGATACTTCCAGCTCGCTCTTTTCCACTTTCTTGACCTCGATCTCATGATTCCCAGAACATGCCTTTGTGTCAAGATGACTTCAAAACACATCCAATTGAACTCCAATTTATATGATGTTACAATCAATGCCTCCAAATCACTTAAATGACAATAATGAATCAAATAAGCACATAGCACATAAAAGTACTAAGAATTAGTGCTCATCAAACTTCTTCTGAGGTTAATCTTCCTTAAAAGTTCTTCAATAAGGTTCCTATAAATTTGGAAAAACAACATTGAATGAATTTTGTCTTCCATGAAGGTCATGCTTGAATTCCTTTCCTTTTAATCCACTTTGTTTCCTTCTGATTTCATTCCTTTCGGATGTCTTCTTCCGAAGCCTTTCCTTCCGATCGCTTCTTTTCAAAGCCTTTCCTTGCAGTCGCTTCTTTTCGAAGCCTTTCCTTTAGGATAGTTCCTTCTGGATGTCTTTCCTTCCAGATAGTTCAATTCCTTCAGAAAGTCTTTCCTTCTAGATGCTTGCTTCCTTCAGGTTAGCTAAGCCTATCTAAATTTACAATAAATCATGAGGGGGGCGACAATGCTTATACAATACACTTATATCATCAAAATCTATTACACATATTCTTAACAATTAGATCTTTTACCAAAAATACGTTTTTGTATTTCTTGCAATGGCTATCTCTCTCTCCCCCTCCCTCCCCCCCCCCCCCTCCCCCCCCCTCCCCCCTCTCTCTCTCTCTCTCTCTCTCTCTCTCTCCTATAACCAAATAGCAAGACTATAAACATATTACCCAAGAGGAGAAAAACTCTAGAAAAACTATTAGACAATTGTTGTCCAAAACTTGTATATTGCGTAGACTGTTAGGAAGATCCGTAGATGACTCCCAACTTCTAGCCTACTTCTTGAGTAACCAGTTAAAGAGAGATATAACCATATTCTGGCAAACATAAAATTAAAAAATATAAGCAAGAGAATATATTTAGCAAAACACTATTTCAAAATATTCAATTATAGCAATAACTTTGGAAGCAATTTAATAAAATTAAAATAGTTTTAAAATACCTATTAGATAAAACAAAAATTACACATAAAACATTATACATGTATATAGTACTAGGGGTGGGAATAAACTAAGCCCCTATCAAATAGCCTATGACTTGGCTTAGTTTGAGTCTCTTAAACTTATTTAACTAAATAGGTATAGGTCTATATGTTTAAAGTCTAGCCTCTAGGCCTACATGCATGACAAGTTGACAAAACTAAGTCAAGTTCAACACACACACACACACACACACACACACACACACACACACACACACACACACACACACACACACACACACACACACACACACACACATATATATATATATATATATATATATATATAACCCTAATACATAATTAAATCTCGATCGGTGCAGATGCAAACACCAAGTTCTACCACAGGTATGCTTCTGCCCGTAGAAAGAAAAATTTTATTGCTAGTATTAAGAATGAGGGTGGGGATTGGGTGGAGGATACAGATATGCATTCGGTGATTCTGGATTATTTTAAGAGCATATTTTCTACGAATAATTTGAGCTGTGATGATCCCCTCTTTAATGATTTTGCCCCTCGTGTGTCGAATGAGAATAATGAGATGCTGAATCAGCCTTTTTCGAAAGAAGAGGTAAAAACAACACTTTTTTCTATGTTCCCGGATAATGCACCAGGCCCGGATGGAATGAATCCGGGTTTCTATCAGCACTTTTGGTCTGTTGTGGGGGATGATGTGTCTGGGTTTATATTGCATGCTTTGAACTCTGGGGTATTTCCTGAAGGACTGAACGATACTAACATAGTGTTGATCCCTAAAAAAGAGGTCCCGGAGTCTGTTGCAGATTTGAGATCGATTGCATTAAGCAATGTTATATATAGGATAATGGCAAAAATGTTGGCAAACAGAATGAAAGCTTTAATGGGAGATATCATCTCGGAATCCCAAAGTGCGTTTATTCCTGGCAGGTTAATTACAGATAATATCTTGGTGGCAGCTGAGGTGGGTCACTACTTGAACAGGAAGCAGTGCGGTGTAGTGGGCTGGAGTGCACTGAAGTTGGACATGTCAAAAGCATACGATAGAATGGAATGGAGTTTTATGGAAAAAATGTTGAAGGTGCTGGGTTTTAGTGATAAATGGGTTAATCTAATAATGTTGTGTGTGACAACAGTGAGCTATACTGTAATGGTGAATGGGGAGGTGGGGGGATGGGTCAAACCGACACGTGGACTCAGACAGGGAGATCCTCTTTCCCCTTATTTATTCATTATCTGTGCTGAGGCACTTTCGATGTTGTTACAGAAGGAACATATGGCAGGATCTATACATGGATGTAGAGTGGCCAGGGGTGCTCCCCCGGTGTCTCATTTATTTTTTGCGGACGACAGCCTGCTTTTCTTTAAAGCAAATATTCAGGAGGCTACTGTGATTAAAGAATGTTTGATGAGGTATGAGAATTTATCTGGACAGGTGGTGAATTATAACAAGTCAAATATATGTTTTAGCCGAAATACCCACCACATGGTCAGAACGTAGGTGGCAAATTGTCTTGCAGTAGTGCAGGTTGATAATTTTGGGAAATATCTGGCCCTCCCATCGTTTGTGGGCAGAAATAAAAGAGCATTTTTTTCCTATGTGGAGGGAAAAATTAGGCAGAGGATTGGATCGTGGAGCACAAAGTTATTATCTCAGGCTGGTAAAGAGGTTTTATTGAAAAGTGTGGCTCAATCTATGCCAACTTTTTCAATGAGTGTTTTTTGTTGCCTGAAACAGTTTGCCAATCTATTGAAAGAGCCATGAATAGATACTGGTGGGGAAGTGGTAGAGATAGGGGGATTCACTGGAAGACATGTGATAAATTATGTATCCCCAAGAAGTTTGGTGGTTTGGGTTTCAAGGAATTGAGAGCTTTTAATTTAGCTATGCTGGGTAAACAGGCATGGCGTTTTTTGACAAACCTAGAGTCTCTGGTGGCAAGAATATATAAAGCCAGGTATTACCCCACTTCTAGTTTTGTTGATGCTTCTATTGGTAATTGCCCAAGTTTTTGTTGGAGAAGTATAGTGGCAGCACTTCCAATAGTGGTGGCTGGAATAAGACGCAGGATTGGAAATGGTGAGACAACTCTGATTTGGGGACACCCATGGCTCCAGGATAATCCAAGTCCCTTGGTACAAACAATTATGCCTGAAGAGTTAAGAGAGGCACGGGTAGCAGGTTTGATTGACCCACAAACACGAACTTGGGATCCACATATTTTATCCGATTTATTTATCCCTGAGGATGTGAGCAGAATAGTTATGATCCCTATTAGCCCTGATTATGATGACTCATGGTACTGGATGGGTGACCCAAAAGGAATTTATTCAGTAAAAAATGCTTACAGGCGTATTGTTGGTGATTATGAGAATAACCCAGGTGATTTTGATAAATGGGTTAAGATGTGGAAATTGAGAGTACCACCAAAGTGGAAGACATTCTTATGGAGAGCAGTATGTGATATTTTACCCACTACCACGAATTTAATTAATAAGAGGGTGGAGATTGACCCGGCATGTCCTATGTGCAAATTTAATAATGAAGATGTGTTGCATGCATTAGTTTATTGTGAATATTATGTATTAGTTTGGAATATAACACAATTACGTACCCGTCACGAATATTATTACAGATTCGTTTGCAGCATGGCTAACTGGGGCTATAACGATTCTAACGGAGGAACAAACACAGCTCTTGGTGGGAGTTCTATACAATATTTGGAGAAGTCGCAATACGGCCGTGTGGAAAGGGGCCATGTCACGGCCGCAGGCTGTTGTGAAGGGGGCGGCAACACTACTGAAAGCTTATGGTGCGGTGCACGACCGACCCATGCGAGAAGATGTACAGCCACAATCCGAACCGGTATTGCCCGACAATCATATGCGATGCTATATAGATGCAGGGTATTGGCAGGAAACAGGGGAGGCTATGTATGGAATTGTGTTATTAGAGCCCTGAGGCTCGTTTGTGGCAGCAAAGAATGGCAGATCACCCGTTTGTTTCTCACCACTCATGGCAGAGGCTATGGCTTTTAAAGAGGCGTTGTCCTGGTTAGTTGAAAGAAATATCAATTCGGCCAATCTGCTTACGGATTGTATGGTGCTGTGAACTACCATACACCACCAGACTACAACCATTCACTCGTATGCTGGGTTGGTAATTGACCAGTGCAAGACAATGATGTCTTTATTTAATTTAATTTTGTTAAGCTATGTGCCTAGGCAGATTAATTTACATGCTCATACTTTAGCTTCGTTAGTTTTTACTCAGGAATATTCTATGTATTGGGAGTCTATTCCTCCTGACGCTATTATAGCTTTCCTGACGCTATTATAGCTTTCATTAATTAATACAATCGGCAGATTGGTTTTTTCAAAAAAAAATTAAATCCCAGTCCCCATTTTCAATTTTCACATTTTATAATTTGAGTGTTATAAACTTATAATGTCTCTTAAAGGCTTTAATTGGTGGAAGCCCCTTAGAAATTCAGTTAATGATGTTGATGAAATGAGCTGTTTTTATGTTAATTTGAGTGTTATAAACTTATAATGTCTCTTAAAGGCTTTAATTGGTGGAAGCCCCTTAGAAATTCAGTTAATGATGTTGATGAAATGAGCTGTTTTTATGTTATAACAGTCTCTGATTCATCTGGATATTTGAAATATATCCCTGAATCTGGATTTCTTTGTAAGTTTATGGATGTATTCCCTTAATTGTATTTGTATATTTGTAATTTTGTATTGAATAATGCCCTTTAATTAATTATGCATTCCTGTTTAATGATGACACAAAATGTGTCTGATTCTGGAATGCTTTTGAATCCTGTTGTGTGTACTGATAGTTCACCATTTTTAGATGGATAATATCAGTATGCCTGGTACTCCTGGTAGTCAACCTCCCAGCTCCTCAATTGATGGACCTTCAGGGGTGGAAGCCCAAACTGTTGAGAATCAACAGAATGAGCAACCTCCTACTGCTGTTCCAGCCAATAAGAGGAAACAGGTTGCTTCCAGATCACCAGTGTGGGATCATTTTGAGGCAATAAAGGACACTAATAATGTGGTTGTAAAAGGCAAATGCATTTATTGTGCCAAAATTTACCACTGTGAGACAAAAAAACATGGGACTTCTTCCTTAAGAAATCACATGGTTAGCTGTTTGAAAAATCCTCACTCCAAGGAAACTAGGCAGTCCCTGTTAACATTTCAGGCTGTTACATCACTTACAAATGGTCAGCCTACTGTGGGAGAAATAGGGACTTGGGTTTTTAATCAAGAGTCAATAAGGAGGGCCTTGGTTGAAATGATAATCATAGATGAATTGCCTTTTAGGTTTGTGGAGGGAATAGGTTTCAGGAGGTTCATAGCTATTGCTTGCCCTAGGTTTATAGTTCCATCCAGGTGGACTATAAGTAGGGACATCCTAGTTGTCTATGATGAGGAGAGACTGAAATTGAAGCAATTTTTAAGGGGAAGCAGTCATAGGGTTAGTATCACTACAGATTCTTGGACATCCATCCAAAGAATTAACTACATGGTAGTTACTGCCCATTTCATTGATTCTGAGTGGAAGCTTCATAAGAAAATCCTTGCATTTGTCCCTGTTACTTCTCACAAAGGTGAATATCTAGCCAAAGCCCTAGAAAATTGTTTGCTTGAGTGGGAACATTATAATCCTTTATACTTATATTTTAAATTGCTTAAATTGTTAATACTTTTCTTGTTTATTTTGCAGAGTTAAGTGGTGATGGTGGAAGTGGGAGGTCTCTTGGTTCTACACTTGCTACAATTCCTGTAATGTTATTATTTACATTACTTGATTTTATTGATTCTAACTAAATTGCAATCTAATCTCACTTGCTATTTTTTGAGCCCACTGGACATCTCACATCTGTAAGTCTCAGACTCTGTAACTCTGTAAGTGTGAAGGCCTGGTAACTTGTACTAAGTTGCTGCCTCATGTACCTTGGGCATTTGGTAATGTATGGACTCTTTTATTCTGTCTGTTCACTTTAAGTTGGCAAGTTTGGCAATGATGAAGCTTCCACCTTCAATCTGAAAAGGAAAGGATTAAGTTGGTCAATTGCTCTATACTTAAGGTATATTGAAGCAATAGGCCCTTAATCCAAATGATATGTAAAATATGCTTACTGAGCCAATATTTATATAATCCCTTCTCTGTTTTTCATTTTCTAATGCTTGCTCAGTTGCTTTACTTGTTTACTTGCTTGTGTACTAATTATCTACACTAACTTGCCACAATTCACAGGAAGAAGAATAACTACTCTAATTGTCTGAATTCTAAAAGTCTAGGAGTTGCTGAATGCTGAGTTGCTGATTTTGGGTGAATTTGTTTTTGTGGGGCTTCGGTTTAAAGTTTAAACAGTTATGTAAATTTGTATGTAGTAAGTAGTATACAAGCTAGTATGTAGGTACTTCTGTAGTTTTTTTGGAGTCTTAGTCTCTTAGACTCTTAGTCTTAGCCACTTAAGAGTTAAGACTCTTAATGTTAGTTAATAGACTACTTAGTAATACTAATTACTAACTTAGTAACTTAGTATTACACTATTACTGGTATTAGTCTATTACACTATCATTCTATTAATTATTTACTTATTTATTCAGTATTATTCAGTATTTCAAACTTTCAGTTACTTATTATTTTGCTTTTGATTTTAATTTATGAATTTTTGATTTGATTTCAACAATTGTTAATATCCGAAATAATTTCGGATATCCGACCGACCCGACCAAACCCGAACTAGGATATAACCGACCAGATAAGTCAGCATTTTTAAACGGATAGGGTAGTCAAAATACAAAATCGAAATCCGAACGGATGCACCTATCTCTCACCCGATCCGTCCGAACCGTCCGAATGCACACGCCTAAGGGAGAAGAAGAATCAGATTTCTATCTGTTGACGTTATTGTACTTGTTTCATATATGAATGGTAGTTGAATTGTAACGTAACGAATAAATGTTTATTCGGCAAGTCAACTTATTAATCCATCAAATCCCGGCCACTGACAATAGCATCTTAATTAACATTAAAACCAGTTGTTTTGCTTGATAATTGTAAGGAATAATATTTGAAGGGGTATGTCATTTAGCTAGAAATTTAGCAGAGGTTATAAAAATTTTAATAGAAAATGATGTTTATTTTTAATATTCACTACTGGAAATTCTGAAATTTCCGACCACCTGAAAATGATCTTAAATTAAGTTGATACTAAAAAGTCCAAAAAGTGGTCGGAAATAGCAACAAAGGTTTTTCCGGATACCAAAAGTGGTCGGAACAAGACTTTCAACTTGATTTAAGATCACTTTCAGGTGGTCGGAAATTTCAGAATTTCCAGTAGTGATTATTCATCTTGTTAAATTCTTAAGAGTACTATTACATCGAGTTAGTAACTTATCCACATTTCTAGGTTATATAAGATCTTGAAATATAATAAAATCGCAAATATTGAAAAAGCTTCAACTAGTAATAACTTTGAAGAAGTTACTAAACAATGGAATAAAATTATTAATAAAAAGAATAAATTAAAACAAGAAAAAAAAATAGACTGGAAAAGGCCGGATAGGTGATACGATTATCATAGAGTTAAATGCATAATGTGTGAAAATAATACAGGAAAAAATTACCATTATAATAAATGTAAACAACAACAACAATAATATATATATATATATATATATATATATATATATATATATATATATATATGTTAGACAAAATGATAAAAGAATTTGAAAACGTACCAAATAGTTGAAAAAAGACAATAATTAGTATCAAATATAATAGAAATATTACGAAAATATTTAAAAATTTAGAATATCCGGCCAGATTAGGGTAATAATTAGAATAAAATCATTGTATTCATCTCCATTTTGGGATAGAAATTGATATATAGATCTGATATTCTTATATGATTTTAAATTTCAATATATGGTCATTAAAATTCTGGCCTACACACCAATTACAAAATTCACTTCATCAATTATATTCTTGGGAGGAAATTACAAATTAAATTAATAATGTTATTAAAAAACACTCAATTATATTAATAAACCATAGTACAAATCTTTATGATTTTACATGTAAAAGTAACTATTAATTTTATCATAATTGACCAAACATTGTCCCATTTAATTCTAAATTTTGATAATTAACCTTGATTGGTGAATCGTTGACTGTAGACAAACCACAGTACAGAACTTATACATCTTTGAAATTCTCGGTCGTTTTTGACAAGTAAAAACCTTCCTATTCTGAGCTATGGTTATGTGATATGGAATCGGCAAAGCGGGCAGGTTGCCTGTTTCTCAAGCCAGGTAACAATGCAGCTATGGTGAAAGGTGTGAGAACATGGCAATGGCGTAATATTTACTCCCACCGAAAACTCTTCCCAGCAAATGGAACAGGATGGTGATTCCTCTTCTGCACCACTACTCTTGAACGCTTCTTGCTTCAACCCGTTAATCTCATCCAAACTCAAACCCCTTGGCGGGTTCGAGGACGACGACGACCCATCACTCTCCTCCTCCTCGTCAATCTCCACGCGAGCCATGACCACCAGTATACCGTTGTCGTCATTGAGGCCCAGACGGACAAGTGAAACTCGTCGCGCGTACTGGAACATTTGTCGGGAAAGCTCGCTGGCTATGGAGGGAGCCAATCCCGGCATCTGCTCAAAAACGTGGGCCCTGAAAGGCCTGAAGTGAAAAAAGGACAACCCAACAACAGAATCCAAGGGCAAATCAAAAGAAACGCTTGAATCCGTGTTTCTCTCATAGGAATCAACAATCTCACCCCGCAGCGAATCTCTCAAGAAAACCGTGTGTTTGTGTTTCAAAACAATTTCTATTATCATCGTTCTTGTATCCCTCCCTGGACGCAAGCTCGACTCAAACGAAAATGTGATCGAGGGTGGGCGGAAGTTTACTGTCGCCATCGCCGGAGAGAATTGAAGACAGAAATGATACTAAGGCTAGAAGCATAAGCGTACCTAATTTATAGTAGGATGAGCAAAGTTGAAATTTGAAAACCGCTCTAATTTTTTTTTCTTTTTTTCTTTTGGTTAAAATTTCTTATTAAATATTATTATCCTTTATCCTTTATTTATATAATAAAGCTATATGGTTTGGGAAATAATTAATGTTACAATTAATGCCACAACATCCTTTATTATTAAAAAAAAAACACAATATTTAAAAATAAAATAGCTATATATTATATAATCATATGAAAAATATACTTTTGAAAAATAAAATAGCTATATATTATATAATCATATAAAAAATGTGTTCAATTAGAGTTTAAATTTACACACAAAATTTGAAATTTGCTTTCCAAATGTAATTATCTTAGTTATTATTTGTATTGTGAAAAATTATAATATAGATGAAATACAATTAAGAATAAATCAATGTAATTATGTAAATTATCTCTATAAGTTTATTTGAATATGTACATAATTAGAGATTATATTAATCATATACAAAATTTTAATTTTAATTTTAATTTTAATTTTAATTTTAATTTTAATTTTAATTTTAATTTTAATTTTAATTGTAATTTTGTATTCTATAAAAATAATAAATACTTGACAAATGGAAGCTCAAAAATATTATTATATTAAATAATTTTAAAATATTTATTTTTTCTATTTTTTTTATATTTATTTATATGGTTTGGGAAATAATTAATGTTATAATTAATGCCACAATATCTTTTATTATTAAAAAAAAAAAACACAACATTTAAAAAATAAAATAGCTATATATTATATAATCATATAAAAAATATACTTTTGAAAAATAAAATAGCTATATATTATATAATCATATAAAAAATGTGTTCAATTAGAGTTTAAATTTACACATACAAAATTTGAAATTTGTTTTCCAAATGTAATTATCTTAGTTATTATTCGTATTGTGAAAATTATAATATAGATGAAATACAATTAAGAATAAATCAATGTAATTATGTAAATTCTCTCTATAAGTTTATTTGAATATGCACATAATTAGAGATTATATTAATCATACAAAATTATAATTTTAATTTAAATTGTAATTGTAATTTTGTATTCTATAAAAATAATAAATACTTGACCATTGAAAGCTTAAAAATATTATTATGTTAAATAATTTAAAATATTTTAATTTTTCTATTTTTTATTTATATTTATAATAACATAATTTTTTCCCGTGCATAGCGCGGGTATATTATATACTATATAATAGGACATACTTCGCTTTTAATGTTATTATTATGCATTTACGAATTTATCATATTTATATCCTCAGTATAAATTACATGATTTATTAGTTATATCTGTTACTATATTTGGAGGTAAATAATATAATGATTGAAAGTAATTTTTTTGCTTAAAATGTTTGTTTTAAAAATACATTCACTTATAGGTGAAAATAGGTGCACTTGTAAGTGATTTTACCTACACTTTTTACTTGGATAGGACAAGTGTCGCGCGCTGATTCATTCTCATATTCGCTCCTGGGCACTTATTCGCACATGAGTGCATCCCTATATATATATATATATATATATATATATATATATATATATATATATATATATATATATATGTTGGAAAATGGCATTAAAATGCCATATTAAGTGGCTATTTTGTGGTACAATTATCAGTGGGGTCTACTTCTGATTTGGGTCGGGTCAAAGTGGATCCGGGTTCTTCGTAGTGAGACGAAGAGATTGATATATTGTACGCTCAAAACGGATAATGGGTGAATGAAATATTGATTCTCAAAGTAGACCCATCGAGTTGGAAATATGAAGGGAAAAAGTGAGCTTTTGTCCCACATTGATTTAGGAAGAGGATTTGCCCCACTATTTGATACTAATTATTGTCTTTATTCATACAAGATTAATTCCAGTTTTAATTTTTGAATTAAATCTTAATTAATGGTAGCTGTTTCAGGTGTTACAAATCGTGCATTAAATGCCAAAATTGAATGCTATTAATTCTTCACCTCCTATATAAGAAGGGAGTGGGACAGCATATTTTTTACACAGTGAAGTAGTGAAGAACTACGAACAAAGAGACACAACACACACATAGTTCTGCTCCTACTCCGTTCTTGCCGATTGTGTTCTGTCAGTGCTCTAGTTCGCCGGGTTCGTTCGTTTGGGTGCTCAAACGTCGAACCGTAGTACGTTTTATCCTGGGAAGCATAGGCCACAACATTCCTAGCACTTTTGGGAGGTGACAAATAAGGTTTTAAAGAAAAAAACACTTCGCCTAACTCGTACTTACAATCTTTCTTCCCCTCCTTCTTTCTTGTTTTGGATTATGCTCTAAGCAAAAATCCTTTCTACTTTCTTGTTGGATTGGAATTATAATCTGAGGATTATAAGTTCCAATTTTTTGTTGATATATATTGGTATATCTTTTTCGTAGATATATATGCATATATAACCTTTGGGTCCGTTTTATATATATATTCGTGTGTGTGTGTATATATATATATATATATATATATATATATATATATATATATATATATATATATATATATATAAAAGACAAAATGATAGAAGAATTTGAAAACCAAATAGTTGAAAAAAGACAATAATTAGTATCAAATATAATAGAAATATTACGAAAAATGTTTAAAAATTTAGAATATCCAGATTATGGTAGTAATAATTAGAATAAAATTGAATCTGTAAAAATTATTAAAGCACACTAATAAAATTAAACAAAGCTACATTGGTAGAACAAAAAAATTACCACAATACTATTATAGAAATAGATGATAATTATTCTGATAATTATTCAGAAGAATTGACTCAACAACTAAAAGAATTTACTTAACAAGTAAGGAATATGAAATAGTAATTAAAAATTTAGAAAAACAATATAGAGTGTTATCATATTTATTTACTTAAGTTTATACACACTGAAATGACGTTTTTAGAAAAAAAGGTTTTGGGGTTACCTTTTTTAACAAGTAAAAAACCAAAGTCTTTTTCTTCCTTTTGTCCAAAGCTCTAAACCTTCCCATTTTTTGTATACTACATTGTAAACCTTCCCGAGCTATATATGATAATATTGTATTATTCAATATAAAAGATAAAAGATGTCATTGTATTAATTAATCTCCATTTTGGGATAGAAATTGATAGATCAGATATTCTTATATGATTTTAAATTTCAATATATGGTCATTTAAATTTTTTGTAAGAGGAAATTACAAATTAAATTAATAATGTTATTAAAAACACTCAATTATATTAATAACCATAGTGCAAATCATTATGATTTTACATGTAAAAGTAACTATATATTTTATCATAATTGACCAAACATTGTCCCATTACTAATACTAAATTTTAATAATTAACAAATCATTGTTGATTGGTGAATCATTGACTGTATACAAACCACAGTACAGAACTTACACATCTTTGAATTGTCCAAAGCCCCTTTTCCTGAGAGCTTTTGAATTGTCCAAAGCCCCAAACCTTCATTCCCATTTTTGTATCCCATGCTGTAAACCTTCCCATTCTGAGCTATGATTGATCAAGATGAGCATGGTTGTGTGATGTGGAATCGGCAAAGCGGGCAGGTTGCCTGTTTCTCAAACCATGTAGCAATGCAGGTATGGTGAAAGGTGTGAGAACATGGCAATGGCGTAATATTCACTCCCACCGAAAACTCTTCCCAACAAATGGAACAGGATGATGATTCCTCTTCTGCACCGCTACTCTTAAACTCTTCTTGCTTCAACCCGTTAATCTCACCCAAACTCAAACCCCTTGGCGGGTTCGACGACTCACCCTCCTCCTCCTCCTCGTCAATCTCCACGCGAGCCGTGACCACCAGTATACCGTTGTCGTCATTGAGGGCCAGACGGGCAAGTGAAACTCGTCGCGCGTACATGAACATTTGTCGGGAAAGCTCGCTGGCTATGGAGGGAGCCAATCCCGGCATCCGCTCAAAAACTTGGGCCCTAAAAGCCCCGATGTTGAAATAGGACAACCCAACACGAGAATCCAAGAGAAGAGGAAAAGAAACGCTCGAATCGGTGTTTCTCTCATAGGAATCAACAATCTCACCCCGCCGCCGATCTCTCAAGAAAATCGTGCCTTTGTGTTTCAAAACAATTTCTAGGATTATCATCGTTCTCGTATCCCTCCCTGAACGCAACGTCGACTCAAACGAAAATCTGATCCTGGGTGGTCGGTAGTTTACTGTCGCCATCGCCGGATATCGAGACAGAAATGATATGATACTGAAAGCTAGAAGCATAAGCGTACCTAATTTATAGTAGGATTAGCAAAGTTGAAATTCGAAAACTGCTCTAATTTTTTTTCTTTTTTTGGTTAAAATTTCATATTAAATATTATATTATATACTATATAATAGGACTTACTTCCCTTTTAATTTTATTATGCATTTACGAATTTATCATATATCCACAGTATAAATTACATGATTTATTAGTTATATCTGTTACTATATTTGGAGATAAATAAAGATTGAAAGTAATTTGTTTGCTTAAAATGTTTGTTTTAAAAATAAATGCGCATTATATTCCAGTCTATAATTTAAGGGAATTTCAATTACTTTATTCCTAAAATAGGAAAACATATTACATAATTTTAATTTTTTTAAATTGTACAAGTGATTGAACATGCAGATATCGCTTTATATTTTTACTAGTATTTTCGTCCCTGCGTTGCACGGGATGAATTTGTTATAATATTTAAAAAATATTTATATCGATATACAATTGTATAAATTATAACATCGAATATTATATAATATAATGGAATAAGGTTCAAATTGGCCACTGAACGTAACCTGAAAATGCAATTAGGCCACTGAACGAAAAAAAGTGCAATTAGGCCACTGAACACTCCAAAAATGTGCAATTTCACCCGATAGCAGGTTACCCTCAATTTTAGCAGGTTATCTGCTTACGTGGCAGCTGAGTTGGCATTTTTAATAAATTTTAATTAATTTTTAATAAATTTTAATAATAACTTTTTATTAAAAAATTTTTTTTTAAATAAAAACGACTTTATTTTATTTTTTATTTAATTTTTTATAAAATTTATTATTAAAATTAATTATTAAAAATTATTTAAAAATTATTAAAAATGCCAACTAAGCTGTCACGTAAGCAGGTAACCTACTAAAATTGATGGTAACCTGCTATCCGGTAAAATTGCATACGTTTGGAGAGTTCAGTGGCCTAATTGCACAGTTTTTGAGTGTTCAATGGCCTAATTGCACTTTTTTTCGTTCAGTGGCCTAATTGCATTTTCAGGTTACGTTCAGTGGCCAATTTGAACCTTATTCCTAATATAATTGAAGAATTGAGTTGCACCGATTATGTTTTCTGATGTTATCATTGTTTGACTTCAAGCAAATAATTGCCCAATTAATAGCTAACGTGTAGATATATATACATTCGATGCTGTAACTTTAGATATTTTATATATCAGCGTTTAGGATTTGTATTAATTGAGCTAATTAGCTCGTTGTCTAGCCACTCAGTTATAGAAATTATTTATACCGAAGATATATTTTTTATGTAGATATATTTTCATAATGCTTTAATACATATAGAGATAAAAATAGAGATAGAGCTACAATAATAAAATATAATTTATAAAATATAAATACACATAATAACTTCAAAGAATATATGTATAAATACATCTACCCACACAATTAATGCATTCATACTTGCTAATCTTGTTTCTATCAAAATGTATTAACACTTTGGAAGGAAAATTTTGTGGCTAGATTCTGCTTTATTATGAAATGTAAATGAGGCACCAACAATCACTTACTATAATTTGTGAATAAATGGGCAAGAGAACATGGTCTATCTTGCAAGATAAATTAAAGTTCTGTAATATCGGACCGATCTGAACAAGCAGAAAAAAATCGTGACTGTGGATATTTTGCCAAAACAAGAACAGTATTCTTCCAAAAGGAAGAACCCCAACCCGACAGAGTATTCACTTTGAGAGGTTGCTCCCACACTGCCGCTGGTGAGACTCGATCCCTGGTCATTCTTTCAAAGTTTCACCTCTATGACCAGTTGAGCTGCCTAGCGGGTAAAACAAGAGCACTATTAGATTATGAGTTGGAGGCTTTGTTGATAGATTTGATCTGTCTAAATATCCTAAATATCATATACCTATATACATCGCATATATACCTATGTATTTGAGTTAAATTATGATTCTCTATCCCAGTTTCCTTGAGACTCTCTCTTTATATATACTTGTAATCAGCACATTTGTAATTAGGGGTGTCAATACGGGCCGGCCCGCCTCATTAGGCCCGCCCCACCGCGGACTTTTTATTTGTTGGGCTTTGGCGGGCCGGCCCGCGAAGCCCGCGGGCTTGGAACTATACAACTCAAGCCCGCCCCATGCGGGTTTGCGGGTCTCGCGGGCTGGCCCGCGGGCCATTACTTAAATTTAAAAAAAAATATATTAAATAGTATATAAACATGTTAAAACCGCTTGAAATATGGCACTGGAAACTTCCATAAAATCCATAAACTTCGCCCAAATCTCCCGGATCGATACCGCGCGTTCAGCAGAACTGTAGAAGGGTGATCAAATCACAGGTTCAACAGCACACTCGATTTCTCTCTCGGCTTCAGATTTTTTCTCTACAATTCCCGTCTGTGTATAATACATATATAAATATGTATGTTTGCTAGACTTGGAGGCGATTTAGTAATTCATAAATATGTATGAATTGATGATTTAGTTTTAGTAATTATTTGATAGAGTTGGAGGCGGATGGAGACGGGAGAACCGAAGAACTACGTACTCTAGGAATTATTGAATTAAGAATTGGCGAAGGATTATTGAATTATTGGATTTCTCCCCTTCTGCGTACTCTTAGATAGTTAGATCTACACATTGCCTAAGAATTAAGATATTATATATATTTGATTTTTTTTTAAAAAAAAGATATTATATATATAATATATTTATTTACTTTTTAAATATGACCTGGCCCGCGGGTCGACCAGCAAGCCGCGCGGGCTCTGGCCCTCTGCGGACCATGCCCGTTAGGCCCGCATTTTCGCGAGCCTAATTTCTTGCGGCCCTAACCCGCCCCATTGCGGGGCGGGTGCGGGCTAACCCGCGGGCTTCGGCCCACTTTGACACCCCTATTTGTAATAAAATCATTCAATACATTTCATTCAGTTCTCTATGTATTTGAGTTAGATAATGATTCCCTATCACAGTCTTCCTTCCTGAGGACTCTCTCTTTATATATACCTGTAATCGGCACATTTGTAATCAAATCATTCAATACAATTCATTGAGTTCTCATCTAATTTTAATATTAAAGTCTTAATAGAACTCTAACCACAAATCCAACTGCCGAAATCTCCTCAAACAATATTAGTATATATTTAATATTTTATGCTTTAATTTTTATTTGCTCTCCCTTATGTCCCGTATTTGGTTTCAACCATACCCATACAATTATTTTATTTACAATTATAATAAATCTTGATTATATTATCTTGCATTTATAAACTTAGAATTACCAATTAAAATACACAAATTCAACATTCAATTATCTATGCATGAACAACAATTCCAATATAATATTGCATTGACATACTTTAAAGTACTTATTTAAAAAGAACATTGGGCATTATCTCAATCGCGCAATGCGCGTAAAAAACTAGTATATATATATATATATATATATATATATATATATATATATATATATATATATATATATATATATATATATATAATAAAGCCATATCATCTTGGCCAATCACAAAGTAGCATTTTCCCGCCTAGTGTGAACGCATTTTTTTTTGATAAATATAGAATATATATAGATAAATAGAGATAGAGATTTGAAAGTTATCCTATACTAAGGAAAGAATATTCTAGAAAACAGTCTATATATTAATAAGTTTTTTATATATTAGCCATTTAAAATGCGTTCACACTAGGCGGGAAAATGCTACTTTGTGATTGGCCAAGATGATATGGCTTTATTGTATATATATATATATATATATATATATATATATACAATAAAGCCATATCATCTTGGCCAATCACAAAGTAGCATTTTCCCGCCTAGTGTGAACGCATTTTTTTTTTTTGATAAATAGAGAATATATATAGATAAATAGAGATAGAGATTTGAAAGTTATCCTCTACTAAGGAAAGAATATTCTAGAAAACAGTCTATATATTAATAAGTTTTTTATATCTCCAAGGAAAAAATAATGACCAGATGTTATTTTCAAAGAGTCTTTTCAGTTTTCAATGAGTCTTTTATTATTATTATTATTATTATTATTATTATTATTCTATATAATAAAGCCATATATCATCTTGGCCAATCACAAAGTAGCATTTCCCGCCTAATGTGAACGCATTTTTTTTTTTGATAAATTGAGAATATATAGATAAATAGAGATAGAGATTTGTCAGTTATCCACTACTTATGAAAGAATATTCTAGAAAACAGTCTATTTATTAGTAAGTTTTTTTTTTTCTTATAGAAAATGCTACTTTGTGATTGGCTAAGATGATATGGATTTATTATATAGAAATATTATTATTATTATTATTATTATTATTAGTATTAGTATTATTATTATTATTATTATTATTATTATTATTATTATTATTATTATTATTATTATTATTATTATTATTATTATTATTATGGTCGTGCATCACACCGGTGCAAATACTAGTTAGACAAAATGATAGAAGAATTTGAAAACCAAATAGTTGAAAAAGACAATAATTAGTATCAAATATAATAGAAATATTATGAAAAATATTTAAAATTTTAGAATATCCAGATTAGGGTAGTAATAATTAGAATAAAATTGAATCGGTAAAAATTACTAAAGCACACTAATAATAAAATTAAACAAAGTTACATTAGTAGAACAAAAAAATTACCATGAAATTATTATAGAAATAGATGATAATTATTCTGGTAATTATTCAGAAGAATTGACTCAACAACTAAAATAATTTAACTTAACAAGTAAAGAATATGAAATAGTAATTAAAAATTTAGAAACGATATAGAGTATTATCATATTTATTTACATACATTTATACATAGTGAAATGACGTTTTTAAGAAAAAGGTTTTGAGGTTACCTTTTTGACAAGTAAAAACCAAAGTCTTTTTCTTCCTTTTGTCCAAAGCTCTAAACCTTCCCATTTTTTGTATACCACATTGTAAACCTTCCCGTTCTGAGCTATATATGATAATATTGTATTATTCAATATAAAAGATGTCAATGGTTGCAAAAATCGCGCCTAGACGCTAGGCGGCCGCCGCAAGGAAGGTCGGAATCGGCCTCCTTCGCGGCCTGCCGGCTAGGCGGCCGCCTGAACCGGCCGTTTATTTTTTATTTTATTTTTTATTTTTTATTTTTTTGTTTTAAAGTGTTAAAAGTTCGGGAAGGCATAACTTTTGACTCGGTTGTCCATTTTGGACATTTTTTTTTAAATCGCGTATTTTTTCAAGATCTATACACCGCAAAAAAAAAAAAATGCTTCTTTTGCTCTTAATTTTAATTTTTTTATGTATTTAGATGATTTCAACAATTCAAAACGATTTTACAACCACTTATGTAAATAATTTGTAAGAAAAAATTAGAGGAACCTTATGTTTTATTAGTGAATTTCATAATTTTTAATTTAAATTTTTTTAAAAAAATATATATAAATAAATAATAAATCGACGCCTATCGTTTTTTGCAACTTTGTATGTCATTGTATTAATTAATCTCCATTTTGGGATAGAAATTGATAGCTCAGATATTCGTATATGATTTTAAATTTCAATATATGGTTATTAAAATTCTTGCATGCACACCAATTTCAAAATTCACTTCATCGATTATATTCCTAGGAAGAAATTACAAATTAAATTAATAATATTATTAAAAACACTCAATTATATTAATAATGATAGTGCAAATCATTATGATTTTACATGTAAAAGTAACTATATATTTTATCATAATTCACCAAACATTGTCCCATTACTAATTCTAAATTTTAATAATTAACCAATCATTGACTGTATACAAACCACAGTAAAGAACTTATACATCTTTGAATTGTCCAAAGCTGTTAGGAACACTTGTATTAGAATTTTGATGATACCAATGTAACCTAGAAAGTAGACCCCTAACCGTTATTACTTTTTGATCGTTGCTCTCGTCCTAGACGAAAGTTGCCATAACTCATGTGTAATTCGTGTTAAGCTAGCCAAACACACGAAGGCGAGTTATGATTAGTTGTTAGGGTTATCAAGACCAAAGAAGACACGAAGCATGAAGCAAGTTCAGCGAGAGTTTAAGAGGAGTTGTCATTTAACACGAAAGGACGGTTTTATTAACGACAATTCTTTAAGACATCTCTTCCCACCAACAGTAAGAAGAATGTCTCCTCTGTCTGACTTGACAACATCCTAGGATAAAAAGGACATCAACTTGTGGGACACACATATCAAGGGATATTAAATGAAGATGTACTATTTCCTGGAGCTAAAGGACAAAACCCTAAGGCTCTCCATGCCATCAACGGCTACAAGGTACAAGCTCATTAATGGTGCATTTAATGCAAGAAGCTCCCAGGTCCTTACCCACTGGTTAATAGTGTTGGTCCCGATAGAAATGAGAGTCTAGAGAAGGGGGGGGGGGGGGGGGGGGGTGAATAGACTCTTTTCATATTTTGCCCTAAAAGCCACCTTTTGGTGTTTTGGCGCAGCGGAAATGTCAAATGATTATTTGCTTTGCACGAGTTTACGTTGTAGAGAAGGCTTCCGGTAAAGATGATGAGGACAATATGATGCAGAAATGAAATGCGAAAATAAGGAGATAAAAGGGACAAGAGATTTTATAGTGGTTCGGCTAACGTTGCCTACTCCACTCTTCTTCCACAACTTATGGAAGGATTGCACTATCACTCGTTAGTACAATTACACAAAGACTTCCTTGATCACTAAGCCGGACAGCCTTCGTAGGTTTTTCAACTCCTCGAGTTTACTCCGCCTCTATCAACTTCTTCTTCAGAGTTGAGGTTGGTAGAAAAAGATTTCTGATTTCTCCAACTTTATGAAGTCTTGACTGTGTGAGATGATTGCTTCGTACAAATGGCAAGACTTCTTTAAGGTGTAAGATGATGATCAATGAACTTCTTCAAATATCTTAGCACCTTAACACTGGTTCACAAAAGCTTGAGAGAGAGAGAGCTGAGAGCGTTTAAGAGCTTTTGCGTATGTTTAGATCGAGTGAATAAAAACCAGCACCTTCTTAGTTGATGAAGGTGGGTTTATATAGGTGATGAAAATTCATCCATTGGAGGGAGATGAAATTTTCGAACCTTTTATCCAGTGGATAAGGACCGAGGAGCTTCATGCATAAAATGCTCTATTAATGAGATTGTACCATGTAGCCGTTGAAGGTATGGAGAACATTAGGGTTTTGTCCTTTAGCTCCAGGAGATGGTACATCTTCATTTAATGCTCCTTGGTATACGTGTCCCACAAGTTGAGGTCCTTATGTTCCTAGGATGTTGTCAAATTGGACATACAAAACATTCTTCTCGTTGTTGATGAGAAAGAATGCTTGGTGAGAATTATCTTTAATGAATCTGTCCTTTCGAGATAGTTGACAACTCCTAATTAATTCTCGTTGTTGTTCATCACGCCTTGTGTCTTCTTTCGGCTTGGAGACCCTATCAACTAGACATAACTCATTTTCGTGTGTTTGTCTATCTTAACACGAATTACAGGGAATTTATGGCAACTCTCGTCTAGGACGAAAGTAACAATCGAAAAAGTAAATAGTTAGGGGTCTACTTTCTACATTACATTGGTATCATCAAAATCCTAATACAAGGTTCCTAACAATTTCCCCCTTTTTGATGATGCCAAAACCTATACTCTTCTTATAAGGCTGATAAAGGTTCCATAAAGAATTTTTCTATTATAAAAGCAGCCATACTTGAGAGTTTACACGTCTTTTCTAGGATGAAAGCATTAAAAATTAAGACAAGGACAAATAACTCAGACAAGTGACACGAGATGTGTGACAATGAGAGTTTCATATTAAGATGGTGAATATTACAAAAACTTTATAATGAAAGCAGAACGAAAGGATATCTTACAATTCCAAGAGTTTTGACTTCTGTTGTTCAGCTTCCTCATGTTCACGGTCATCCCTTTCCTTTTGTTGTTTGAGCATTCTGGTGAAGTCGATTTCCTCATTAATCCTTTTTCTGAAGACCTTTATTGGATTTGTCTTGACAAGATCTTCATGTTTTCCTTTGATATTCAGACTTGTGTAGTTGTTGTAGGCTTCACGAATGTTTCTTCCTTCGACTATTCCTGCTTTCCACCACGAGATCAGTTCAAACGAGTTCATTCCTTCTTGATAGCTTTTTCCCGACTCAATGTGCACTTTGAAAGCTGCATTGTGAATGACACCTTGTGGAGAGTCTTTGGTTACATTTGAAAGATCTTCAATCAGCTTCTTTATTATTTATTCTTTCTCTTTCCTTTGATTCATCCTCTCTTCTTTTGACTTCATCTTCATGTTTCTTCCATAACTCTCTGTTTTCTCTTTTGATCCTTTCGTTTTGGGTGCTTATGTGATCTTGCCTTGTATGATTGTCCTTTGTCTTGAGCCAGATAGGAACGTTGCAACCCTCAAAACGTTTACCACTTCCCTCTTCATAGGGTACAAAATCCACAAAGTTTCCTATGCCATCCATAGTTACTTTGTTGTTCTTCATGAGTCTCTGCCTCAGGTTTGTCTGTTCTCTCTTGGAGAGACCTGTGAAGATGTACTTGGCTTCAGAACCAAAAGATTCGCGAGGCTTGAGTGATCTTGAGGTGGTGCTTCCCTTTTTTCACCACTTGCTGAGCTGAGAAGAATAGGTGAGGCTTCCATTTTTCCCTCAGTTGCTTCTTCACGCTTGATTGGAGTCTCGTCCATGGGGGGAATATGCGGGACGATTGCACGAGACATATCTTCGGGATGTTTATTTGAAATCTGTTGGGCTTGGTGTGATGCTTCCTTCGTGTCATCACTGTCAGAGGGCAACTTTCGAAGTGGAGATCTCTGAGGAAAGGTATCATAATCAGGTCCGATCAATATTGGATCACTGTCATAAGCCGGATCACTTCCTTGGACTCCTGCATTGCCCAGATCATCATCGTTGTCATTGTCATCATCATTATCATCATGCTCATCATCAGCATCATCGACATCATCGTCATCAGTATCTTTATCTTCCTTATTCATGTCACTCTCGTCTTCCTCAATTTCTCGTCCATGCTCATCTTTCGAGCCACTGATATTGCAGTTTGGATCATTCTGGTGGTCTTTCTCTAAAGTAGTTTTGACTTTTGATAGCAGCAAGGCATATCGGAGTTGTTTTAATTCTTCTTCAACTGCTAGATCCAACGGTCACTTGTTAAGTTCGATGCAGATTGGGGCTTTGTCTTTTCCAAGAGTGCGATTGGTCATTCTATAGGAGAATACTCGTCTTATTTCTTCAAGACGAAGTGCTTTGGAGACATCATCTGTACCAATCCACTTCAGGGCAAATTGTTCTTCGTCTTGCATGACGTCAAATGTTTCAATGAAGGTACTTAAGGGGGCTGTGCGCCACTTTTTCCACTGCAAAACTCGTTGATAGTTACTTTCAATGGACTCTCGGAGCACTTGATCTCGTGATGGTGGTGGAACAGCTGCTTTGGAAATTGGTGCTGATACTTGTGGAATAGCTGGAGTAGCTGTCTCGTCTACCAATGCAGGTTCTTGTGTCAGAATTACCTGCTCTGCATTAGTAGGTTCTTGGGGCAGAGATGGATCTTCAATCAACGCTTCAGCCACCTTTGTCGTTTTTTCTGGTGAACCAGGTTCTTGTGGAGGCTTAAGTGGCTGGCCTCCATCTCCACATTAGCAGGTTCTTGTGTCAACCCACGAGGGAGTTGCTCTGCCGAAGTGGGTTCTTATGGATGGAGGACTGGTGAAGAATAGGGACCAGTTTTTGGTACTTGAGCATTAGAAAATCTTTCTAGAGAAACAATTTTCGGTTGATCTTCCCCCTGAAGAGATGTTTCTTTCGTTCTATCTTCCCCCTGCGGAAGTGCTTCTCTCGTGTCTACTGCTTTCGGTCTAGCTCCTTCCTTCGGGGAATGCTTTGATTTGACAGGAGAGCGAAAGTGACCCTTTTTACCAAGTCTTGAAACGATCAAATTGTCTTCTTCGGAGGAGTCTTTCACAACTATTGTTTCCGGTGGTGGAGATTTTGGAGGTGGGGTTGTACTCTTCTTCTTTTGGGGAGATTTTGGAGGTGTTGGCAATGGTTGATCATCATCAGTCCTTTTTATCTTATCCCGAGAGGAGTGTTTTTCTTTCCTTTGTCGTTTTGGCTTGGGTTGATCATCTTCGGATGCCTTTGGCGTTCTGGACTTTCGTTTGGTTTTAACCAACTCAACTGGAATCCCCAGTTCCAATGCTTTCTGCTTATCATAGCCAGATGGCTTCTGCTTTATATGGCAAGCTTTCGGTCCTGGCCGCATTAAAACTCCCTTAGTGACAAGAAGATGACTTATCATAAAACCGTACCCTAGTTTCTTGTTGATGTCTCCTGGACTCTTCCTGTGGTAGGTGATGGTGTGAACAAGATTGTTGAAAATAATCTTCGACCAGTCAACCTTAAGTTCATGAAGAAAGGCATGCAGCATCTTTAGTTTCTCTTTTGTCACATCATCGGTGCCTGAAGTCTTATGATCAACAACCTTGTTGAAAATGTCAACTGTAAATTCATAATTCAGCCGAAACCACTTTTTCTTTAATGGCCACGTGATCTCTGTCTTCGAAGGGGCTTGGTTGTTCTTGATAGACTCGTAGAAATCTTCCGGATCGTAGTGATAATAAGTAAGGTTGGATTTGTAAGAATCATCTCTTTGTGGAAACCCATAGGTGGCTCGAATGTCTTCCGAAGTGAGGACCACTTGATGATTATGGACTCTGGAAGTGATGGTCAGAGAGTCAGAAGATATGTATGCATTCATGTAGAACTGTGTTACGTCGATGGGATACCATATTGTGTAGAGATGTGTAATGAACCTGTACAATCTGGATTCCATGAGCAATCGTATGATATCTTCGCCAAATCTTCGATCTAACATGTACTCGAGAAATCCATGGGCATCCCACGTGCTGCCTCCAATAATAAATGGAACTCTGGATTCAATAAATCGCATGTCTTCGGTTGGAAAGCTTGGAATTTCTAGGGTAGAAGGGGTTTCTGGTTCTTTTTCAGAGGATGTAGCTTGGGTATATTCCGCCATTGTAGAGTGTTTGAGAAAATAAGTTTCGTAGCTTTTTCTGGGAGGGAATGAAAAAGGCGAGGTATGATGCGAAGAGGGTTAAGTAGGGTTTTATTTGGTTCAGGGTAACTGAATATGGGTAACCCATGTAAAGATGGGTTAGTGGAATTTCAAAAGCTTAACCGCCTCCTCTTCTCCTTATGGTAACTGATCAGAGCATGGGGGAGTGATAAGATCGTGTGCAGATCAAATTTGATCATTCCATATTTAATGCGGAGAGAGAAAGGTACTCAAGTATCTATGGGTGCATTTAATGCACGTCAATTCATGTGTCAGTCATGGTGGGGTAGTGGGCCATATTTCTCGGCCACATGATCCCCATGATGAACTATTTGATGGTTCAAATGAGACGGAAGCAAATGAAGCTTATCAAGCACGGTTCTAACCCGAAGGAGGATGAATTTGTCATAAAGCAAGATTTGTAAGACAAATGAAGTCAAACAAATCTCTTATCATATTAAGAGAATACATGTCCCGAAAGATTTAGGGAAATGCCAGTCCTCTCCTTTCGAGCGATCTTACAAGGCTCCTTTCGGATTTCATTATCAGTAAGAGAATCCATAAGGCAGAGAACCGCTTGTCTTTAAAGATATGTCCGAATAAATTCATTTCAAGAAGTTGTCCTTGATTCGGGGTAACCTCAGATAGATGTGACCGAGACAAGTAAAGTTTCGTTCACTTCTTTTAAGAAAAACACAAAAAAAAAAAAATTATTATTCATAATAACGAGAGATGGCAGTACATAAGATAAAATACATAATCCGAAGGATTAGTTTTTCTTTCTCTCAACTTTCTTGACCTCAGATGTCTCAGCTTTTGCCTTTTTCAAATCTCCCCACATACGCTTGTACCATTTTCCGGTACGTGGATAGTTGGAACCTGAAGATGATTCAGGTTCTTCCCCCTTAGCCTTTGCCTCATTTTCAAACTCTTTCTTCAGATAAGTCATGTAGTCCGGATCATGGTACTTGCTGAGATCCTTAGGAGATTTTGGGAGGGATGAAATAGCCTCTCTCTGAGGGTTTTCGTCGGGCTCTTTAACAATGAACCCAGCCATATCATCATACAGGGATGATTCTTCAGTATCAGATGAGATTTCCAACGGTGCTTGAAGGCTATTGCATGGATACAAGTCTCCTTGCTCTTGTCTTATTTGCCTTGCGAGTTCACGGAGCTTGCTGAATCTCCCCTTGTGAAAGGCTTTTTAGAAGCCATTTGTGAGGATGAGAATGGTAGGGAAAAGCAAGATATAGTTCCCTTTTATAGGCAGATTTAGAAGAGATAACGTTGTGAAACTGCTCTCAGCATTCAATGTTGTAATCAATGACCATGTATTTCTTCAACTGACCATTAATGGTGTAGAAGACTTTGAATGGACATTTTCAAGAATGTCATAATTTTAGGGTCAGAGATATGATTTCAAGATGTGTGAATTAGTAATAAACTTATGTATGATGCTCTAAGACATAATTCCATCTTTGACCTGAGAGAGATAATCTGACATAAAAGTAACAAGGTCAAGAGAGTAATTTAGTGAAGGCGCAAATAAACTGGGAACTTCATTAAAAACATTCGTGCAGAGGTACTCCAAACCATACAAAGAAGACACATAATATTCAGATAAAGCAGTAAGGCATGTGAAGTTCCAGACGAGAAAACTCATTAGTCACATCGGGCAGATTAGCCCTGTTTGAGTATTCGTCTAGTTCCTCAAGTGTGAGGGTAGGCGTGTTTGGGTTGTTAGGTGACTGAGAGTGAGTCAAAGTGAAGTCTTCATAGATTTCATCACTTTGTGGAACTTCAAGAATGGGGTACCAACGAAAGTTAGGTGGATTTGTTGAGTACTTGTTAGCGCTCTTCATCATCATTATCCTTTCGTTGGCAAGCCGTTTGGCTTGTTCCAAGCAATATGCCTTCTTCGCCTGAGATTCATTGACAATGTTGTCCAGTGCCTCTTTTTCCTTAAGATTTGCTGTGTTGGGCATGGAGTATGTCACATTGACCCTTTCACCGTCTTCCTCTAGCTTAATAATGGTAGCATTGGGCAAACTTGCTTTCTGGAGATGATGGTTTAGACGAATGGCCCTTCTTTCGGCTTCATCTTTTGGAGTGGCCGAGTTAGGCATAGTGAACATTACGTGGACCTTATCACCATCTTCTACTATCCTTGTTATAGGAACATTAGTCAGTTTGCCTGCTTCTTGAAGATGATGGATAACTCGAGTCTCAGCTTCATCCATTTTCTCTTTACCCTTATCCATACCTGCAAGCTTTTCTTTTTCTATGGACTGAACGTGAATGAAATGTATGTGGAGAGAAATCAATTTATAGGCATAACATTAGCGTGTAGAACTTGTTATAATATTTTAGATACTTATTCACGTTTCATGTTAGTCACGCTATCAGAAATATATGGAAAGATAAAGTTGCTTATTAGAAAAACACATCATTTTGAAGATAATAACACCATAACTTATCACAGTGGCCTAATAATGGCTTTTAGGCCGTCTTTTTCAGGCTGCTTGCGGTGGATTTGAGAGGAGATGACATCTTAGGAGGAGTGCTCGAGGGTGAGTAGTCAAAGCTATCACTTCGTTCCAACACTGTAACACCCCGTGTTACAATCCCTAAAACCAATTAATCATTTAACCAATTACCCAAAAGAAAGAATTAAATCACAATAATTAATTAGGAGAGGCCCACCATAGTCCATGGGCCCTTATCCCTAAACCCAATCCTTAGTCCTAAAAGGAATAGAGTTAGCAAACCGATAGTAATTAGGCCCTAAGTAAGACTCTTAGATATATAAATAGGGAACATAAGGAGGCACCTAGAACTCCGACCACAATAATCTCTCACCACACCAAGAATTCCAAGAATTCCCCTAGGAGAAATCAAGAAAGAAGAAAGCTTAAAGAAAGACCCTTCATAGCCAAGGAATAAATTAAGGCTAAGAGGTAACCCATGTCTCAACAAAACCTATTTTCATAGCTATGATTCCCCTCTTAGGATTTCCCCCATATCCTTGTGTGTTGATGATTTGTTATAATGATCTTGATAATTGGTGCTATGATTCCATGGGTAATCTTGATGATAAGAGGTTCTTGATGATTATATGGTGTTCTTGATGTTCTTAATGATTATATGATGTTCTTGATATTTATATGATATTCCTACCTAATCTGATTTTAGAAGATGAATTGTGTTCTTGTTGATTTAAAAATAATTAGAACCCTAGGTTATATCGTGGAATTCGTATGGTATTATTCTTGGTATATTGGGTGGGAATTCGCATGATTGGGTGTTAATTATGTTTAGGAAAGCATGATAGGTTATGTGCCGTATGTTTCTTGATTTTGATCCGTTAATTGTCTACGTGTGTTATCAATTGCGTTTGAAAGTGTCTAAGCATGGTTTCGGGTTCCACAAAGGTTCCCGGGGCGTTTTTGGTGAAAAAGAGTCAGTGGGGGGTAGGTGGGGGTAAGGGACCCGCCACCTACCCACGGCCAAAAGAGGTCTCGCCGGCGGGCGGGAAGCTGCCCGCTGGGCACCCGCTGCCCGGAACAGTGCCGCCGGCGGGTGACCCCTCACCCACCGGCTACCCGCTGGTTGACCCCTCACCCACCGGCTACCCGCTGGTTTGTACCCCACCTTGGGATTTTGGCTTCCCCGTTTGATGTTCCCCCGACCCCCGTGGTGTCCCAACGGACTCCGTCTGTCGTGCCTATGTCTAGTTTGATATTTCGGGTACCGTTCGTAGGTTGTATGAGTCTTATATATTGCATGCTAGTTGAATTGGTATCCCGTTGACCTAGGTGAAAGAAGTATGAACCCATTAGGATTATTCTTAGTATGTGAAGGATCACGCATAGGTTTTGTTATACGTTTTCTCCCCCTTCCCAATGTGTTAATGTGGGTTGCATGTGCTTGCTATGTGTTATGTGTGCATGATACCCCAATTTGGTTGCGATCAAATTGGCTATACGGGCAGTTGGATGGGTTGAGAACCATATTGACTGTTAACCAGGCCGGTTGCGATCGGTCAGGTATATAAATATTATATAGGGTTGCGGTCCACCGTTTGGTTGCGATCAAATGGATTATACGGGCAGTCGGATGGGTTGAGAACCATACTGACTGTTAACCAGGCCGGTTTCGATCGGTCAGGTACATAAATATTATATAGGGCTGCGGTCCACCATTCTACATGAGCTGCGGTTCATTTTCCTGGCTGCGGCCAGATGACATACTCTTGGGCTGCGGTCCACTGTTTGGTTGCGATCAAACTATAATGAGCTGCGGTTCATCGGTCGGTTGCGATCGACCCCTCCGTATTGTGAGACGGGGCAGGGTGCTGCGGGGCCGTGTCAGAGCTATATGCGCTGACCCTCATGTATGGGCATGCGATTGGTCCTGTGGCGCCAACAAAGTGTGCTTATGTGATGAGATATGGATGAGTTGTGATTATGAGTATCTTGGGGATGTGACTACGGGATTTACATTGGGGATTGTTTATGTTGGGTTATGATTATTGATTATGCTCAGCCTTATCTTCCTTGCCTGTTGCGAACTATATATGCTTGCTATAACTGCCGTTTGTGCTTAGCTCTATGTGTCGAGTCTATCCCTGTTTTAAAAGTTAGAGTTCGTAGGATATATCTTCATATTCAAAATGGTTTTCGTATATCTATATATATATATATATATCTCTATATGTATTATATTTCAACGCGTTGGAGTGGGTTACCAGCATCTCTCGCTGAACAGATATATTTGGCTTTCAGGCACGGACGAGTAGATCATTGGAGCGCGCTAGAGGTTGGGACGTAGTTTAGATAGTTCTCCCCTTTCGGCCTGCGTGCCATGATTTGTATTGATACTGATTGAGATTGTTAGAATTTAGCCTGTGCACCTGAGTTCTCTAGCTCAGGTGTGGCATAACACCTCGTGTCCTTATAAACGTATTTTTGGGATTTATGATCATTTACCGTTATTATATTGTCTTCAAAAGTTTTAAAATTTCGGGGTGTTACAAACACGCTGTCTTCCTTGACATACCCTATAGGGTTGCCAACCGAGTGGAATGACTCCCTTGACTCATTTTCCGTTGGGACACGAAGAATGCTCTGTATGTATTGAGAATGTTCAAGAAATTTGTTTAACTCTTGCTTGGTCACTAGTGGATCATTGAAGATTTCGCTTTTCTCCTCTTGTGTCTCAGTGATTGTTCTCTCGCTTCCTATACTCATGTCTGCACACACAAAGACAAACACTAGAAAATTTTTGTTAGTTATGAAGGCTTAATTACGTCGTGTACCTCATTTTATGGAGATCTTTGCGTGTGAAGATGGATCGAATCTTTTGAATATCAAAAAAGGAGAATCTTTGCAGATTTGATTCTTCACTCTTTATGTCATTTCAATCATTTCAATTTCATGCCTTAGATAGGAGAATCTTGCTTCACTTAAGGGTTTCGTGAGTATGTCCGCAAGTTGATCATCAGTGTTAACATACTCAAGAGATATGTCTTTCCTCTCGACATGATCACGAATAAAATGATATTTGATATCAATATGCTTAGTTCGTGAGTGTAAGACGGGATTTTGTGTAATGGCAATTGCACTCGTGTTATCGCATTTGTTGCTTACTTCTCGTGCATTAATACCATAATCTTTCAATTGATGTGTCATCCATAAGATTTGAGCACAGCAACTCCCGGCCGCTACGTATTCGGCTTCCGCCGTACTAGTGGCAATAGAATGTTGTTTCTTGCTGAACCATGACACGAGTCTTCCCCCTAGGAACTGGCAGGTTCCTGAGGTGCTTTTTCTATCGATTCGGCATCCTGCAAAGTCGGCATCTGAATACCCAACAAGATCGAAAGATCCTCCTTTCGGGTACCAAAGTCCAACACTTTGTGTCCCTTTAAGGTATCTTAAGATCTTTTTAGTGGCACTTAAGTAACTTTCTTTTGGTTTCGCTTGAAATCGTGCACATACACCAACAGCAAACGAAATGTCAGGTCTGCTTGCTGTTAGGTATAGAAGAGAACCGATAATGCCACGAAAGTTTTTCTGATCCACATCTTTTCCTTCGTTGTCAATATCCATTCTAAGAGATGTGCTCATTGGAATTTTGACAGATGGTTTTCCGTCAATGCCAAATTTTCGAATTAGATCCTTGGTGTATTTGGCTTGGCTGATAAATATTCCATCTGAGCATTGCTTTACTTGCAAACCAAGAAAGTAGTTGAGTTCTCCCAGCATGCTCATTTCAAACTTTCCTTGCATGAGAGTTGAAATTTTTTCACATAATGAAGGATTTGTGCTCCCGAAAATAATGTCATCAACATAGATTTGTACTAGAAGAATGTGATTATTGTCTTTGATACGAAAGAGTGTTTTGTCTACAGCTCCTTTCGTAAAGCCACAATTGATAAAAAAAAATATGAGAGAGTATCATACCAAGCTCGTGGAGCTTGTTTTAAACCATAAAGAGCCTTTTTGAGATGATAGACTTTTTGATGCTCATTATCAATTGCAAAGCCAGGTGGTTGCTCAACATATACTTCTTCTTCAAGAAGTCCATTTAAGAAGGTATTTTTCACGTCCATTTGATAGACTTTGAAGTCCTTGTAAGCTGCAAAGGCCAGAAATATTCGTATGGCTTCAAGTATTGCCACAGGGGCAAAGGTTTCATCAAAATCAATTCCTTCTTCTTGGCAATACCCCTTAGCAACAAGACGAGTTTTTTCCTAACAATGAGCCCATCTTCACTCATTTTGTTCCTGAAGACCCATTTCGTTCCTATGACATTCTGATGGGTTGGTCTCGACACAAGTTCCCATACTTCATTTCGTTCAAACTGATGGAGTTCTTCCTGCATTGCTATTACCCAGTCGGGATCATTTAAGGCTTCTTCTATGGATTTAGGTTCCATTTGAGATAGAAAACATGCCATCATGTTTTCATGCAAAGAGGCTCTTGTTCTCACACCTTCTTGTATATTTCCAATCACTTGTTCTGGTGGGTGATCTCTTAATGTAACACCCCAGATTTTCAAGACTTTTAAAAACTTATATAATAAAGGTGAAATCTCATTAAATCCCAAGCGTAATACAAGAGTATGGGGTGCTATGCCACACCTGAGCTAGAGAACTCAGGTGCACAGGCTAACTAACTAACATCCTCAATAATGTAAATGCATAAGCATGGCACGCAGGCCGAAAGGGAAACTATCTACTTCTACGCTCCAAGTTCTAGCGCGCTCCAGTGACTTATTCTTCTGTGCCTGAAAGCCAAATATATCTGTTCAGCGAGAGATGCTGGTAACCCACACCAACTTGTTGAAATACAGTATATATATATATATATATATATATATATATATATATATATATATATATATATATATATATAGATATACGAAAACCATTTTGAGCATGAAGATATATTCTACGAACTCTAGCTTTTAAAACAGGGATAGACTCAACAGATAGGGCTAAGCACAGATAGCAGTTATACCAAGCATATACAGTTTACAACAGGTAAGACAGATAAGATAAGCACAATTAATAATCATAACCCAACATATATGATTCCCAATATGAATCCCATAGTCACATCCCCAAGGCACTCATAACAACAACTCCACCATATCTCATCACATAGCACACTTTGTTGGCGCCATAGGACCAATCGCATGCCCATACATGAGGGTCAGCGCATATAGCTCTGACACGGCCCCGCAGCACCCTGCCCCGTATCGCAACACGGAGGGGTCGATCGCAACCGACCGATGAACCGCAGCTCATCATAGTTTGATCGCAACCAAACAGTGGACCGCAGCCCAAGAGTATGTCATCTGACCGCAACCAGGAAATATGAACCGCAACTCATGTAGAAACGTTTGATCGCAACCAAACAGTGGACCGCAGCCCAGGAGTGTAAATCTGACCGGAGCCAGCTTCTAAACCGCAGCTCAGGAATAACCAATCCGATCGCAACCGAATTGGGGTAACATGCACACATAACACATAGCAAGCACATGCAACCCACATTAACACATTGGGAAGGGGGAGAAAACGTATAACAAAACCTATGCGTGATCCTTCACATACTAAGAATGATCCTAAAGGGTTCATGCTTCTTTCACCTAGGTCAACGGGATACCAATTCAACTAGCATGCAATATATAAGACTCACACAACCTACGAACGGTACCCGAAATATCAAACTAGACATAGGCACGATAGACGGAGTCCGTTGGGACACCACGGGGGTCGGGGGAACATCAAACGGGGAAGCCGAAATCCCAAATTGGGGTACAAACCAGCGGGTAGCCGGTGGGTGAGGGATCACCCGCCGGCGGTAGCAAAACCGGTCAGCGGGTGCCCGGCGGGCAGCTGCCCGCTGCCGGCGTTGCCCAAGAAGGCCGCGGGTAGGTGGCAGGTCCCCTACCCCCCACTGACTCTTTTTCACCAAAAACGCCCCGGGAACCTTTGTGGAACCCGAAACCATGCTTAGACACTTTCAAACGCAATTGATAACACACGTAGACAATTAACGGATCAAAATCAAGAAACATACGACACATAACCTATCATGCTTTTCTAAACGTAATCAACACCCGATCATGCGAATTCCCACCCAATATACCAAGAATGATTCCATACGATACAACCTAGGGTTCTAATCGTTTTTAAATCAACAAGGACACAATTCATCTTCCAATATCAAGATTTTGTAAGAATATCATATAAACATCAAGAACATCCTACAATCATCACGAACATCATATAATCATCAAGAACGTCATATAATCATCAATAACACCATAATTATCAAGAACCTTTCATCATCAAGATCACCCATGGAATTATCCCATCAATCATCAATAATAACACAAATCATCAATACACAATAATATGGGGAAATCCTAAGAGGGGAATCATAGCTATGAAAATAGGTTTTGTTGAGACATGGGTTACCTCTTAGCCTTAATTAATTCCTTGGCTATGAAGGGTCTTTCTTTAAGCTTTCTTGCTTTCTTGATTTCTTCTAAGGAAATTCTTGGAGCTCTTTGGGGTGGTGAGTCGTTTATTGTGGTGGGGGGGGGTTCTAGGTGCCTCTTAAGTCCCCTATTTATATATTTAGGAGTCCTGGTTAGGAACTAATATTATAGGCTTGCTAAATCTATTCCTTTTGGAACTAAGGATTGGGTTTAGGGATAAGGGCCCATGGACTATGGTGGGCCTTTCCTAATTAATTATTGTGATTTAATTCCTTCTTTTGGGTAATTTGTTAAATGTTTAATTGGTTTTAGGGATCGTAACACGGGGTGTTACACTCTCCCCCCTTAACAGGAAGCTTCGTCCCTGAAGCTTGGTCCTTGTCGAGTGACTTCTTCTTAGTTACCTGGTGTGAAAAGTTCGGGGTAGCGTTCCTTCATTGTGTCCTTGAGTTCCCATGTCGCTTCCTCGGTCCCATGGTTGGTCCAGAGGACTTTCACCATTTCTATGGCTCGACGTCGGGTGGTTCTTGTCTTGGTGTCCAGGATTCTCACGGGTTTTTCTTCGTATACTAGTGACTCGTCGAGGTCCACAACCTCGGGTTGAAGCACGTGGTTTGGGTCGTGCACGTATTTCTTTAGCTGGGATATGTGGAATACGTTGTGTACTCGTTCTAGTTCAACGGGTAGAGCGAGGCGATAGGCTAGGTTCCCATCTCTTTCTATGATCTCATAGGGGCCGATAAATCGTGGGCTAAGTTTCCCTTTTCTTCCGAATCTCATTACCCCCCGTGTGGGCGAGATTCTCAACCAGACCTTGTCCCCGGTGTTGAATTCGGCTTGTTTCCTCCTTAGGTCGGCGTAGGACTTCTGGCGGTCTTGGGCAGCCTTCATCCTTTCTTGGATGTGTTTGACCTTGGTTATGGTATCTTGTAGGTATTGGGGCCCTAGTGCTACTGGGTCGACCATGTCTTCCCAACAAAAGGGGGTTCTACACTTCTGTCCGTATAAAGCTTCGTAGGGCGCCATACGAATGCTTGCGTGGTAGCTGTTGTTGTATGAGAATTCAATAAGGTCTAGGTGTTCCTCCCATGTCCCTTGGAAGTCTAACACACAGGCTCTTAACATGTCTTCGAGAGTCTGAATGGTTCTCTCGGTTTGGCCGTCAGTGGTGGGGTGGAAGGCGGTGCTCAGTTTTAGTTGCGTCCCCAAGGCTAATTGCAGCGACTTCCAGAATTGTGAGAGGAACCGAGAGTCTCGATCGGACACGATGTTCCGGGGGACTCCGTGGTACTTCACTATTCGGCTCAAGTAGACTTGGGCCAGTTGTGTCATTGTCCATGTTTCCTTCATGGCAATGAATCGTGCCGTTTTGGTTAGTCGGTCCACTATGACCCAAATTTTATCCTTGCCGGTTTTTGTTGGGGGTAACCCTCCGACGAAGTCCATGGATATGGAATCCCACTTTCCTTGTGGTATCTCAAGGGGTTGTACGAGTCCCTTGGGTTTGCATCGTTCGGCCTTCACCCTTTGGCAATTCAGGCATTTGGCCACGAAATCTGCGATTTCCCTTCTCATGTTGGGCCACCAAAACGACCTTTTCACATCTTGGTATAGTTTGTAACCCCATGGGTGAACTGAGTATGGGGAGTTGTGCCCTTCTTCCAAGATCTGTTGTTTCAGGTGGGGGTGCGTCGAGGGCACGCACCACCTACCTCGGTAATGGAGACTGCCGTCTTTGTGTATTTCGAAGGGCCCTTCCTTCCCCTGGGTTAGGTCGAGACGGATCTTATCTAGTTCCGGATCCTGCTGTTGTCCTATTTTGATTTCCTCGAAGAGTGTAGGTATGATTTGCGTGTTGAACAGGTGGACGTCGGGGTGGACTTGATCTTGCTCTATTATTTCCAAATTCAGTCTTTGAAAGTCCTTGTACAACTGGTCCGGTAGGATCCAGGTGGTGTTGAGGGAGTGGTTAGTCTTTCTGCTTAGGGCGTCTACCATAATGTTAGCTTTTCCCTTGTGGTATTGGATGTCTAGATCGTAGTCCTTTATGAGTTCTAGCCACCTTCGTTGTATCATGTTTAGGTCTTTCTGGGTGAAGATGTACTTTAAGCTCTTATGGTCCGTGTAAATCTTACATTGCACCCCATATAAGTAATGCCTCCAAATCTTTAGTGCGAACACGATAGCAGCTAGTTCGAGGTCGTGGGTGGGGTAGTTATCTTCGTGGGTTTTGAGTTGCCTGGATGCGTGTGCTATTACCCTGCCCTTTTGCATTAGCACGCACCCCAATCCCTTTTTGGACGCGTCACTGAAGACCTCGAATCCTTCCTCCCCGGAGGGGATGGCGAGCACGGGTGCCGTGGTCAGCTTATCCTTCAATTCTTGAAAGGCCGAGATGCAGTCATTGTCCCATCGGAAGGGGGTTTCCTTTTTCATGAGTTTGTTGAGGGGTTGGGCTATCCTGGTGAAGTCGGGTACAAACCTCCTGTAGTAGCCAGCCAAGCCTAGGAAGCTTCGGACTTCTGAGAGTGAGCTCGGTGTGGTCCATTCCTTAACGGCACGGATTTTGGCGGGGTCCACCTTAATTCCTTCCTTGGCTATCACGTGGCCTAGGAAGGCCACACTGTCTTTCCAGAATTCGCATTTAGTGTACTTGGCGTATAGTTGGTGCTCTCTCAGGGTCTGCAGGGTTATGCGGAGGTGTCTTTCATGTTCTTCCTTGTTTCGGGAGTAGACTAGATGTCGTCAATGAATACAATGACGAAGTCATCCAAGTGGGGTCGGAATACCCGGTTCATGAGGTCCATGAATATGGCGGGTGCGTTGGTGAGTCCGAAGGGCATTACTGTGAATTCATAGTGGCCATAACGTGTCCGGAAGGCCGTTTTCTGAATGTCCGGCTTGGCCACTTGTATTTGGTGATATCCGGACCTTAGGTCAATTTTTGAGAATACCCCTGCCCCTTTTAGTTGGTCGAACAAGTCATCGATGGAGGGGGTACTTATTCTTTATTGTGACTTGGTTAAGTTCCCGGTAGTCGATGCACAGGCGCATGCTTCCATCCTTCTTTTTAACGAATAGTACTGGTGCCCCCCATGGGGAGGTGCTGGGGCGGATGTACCCTTTATCTAGCAATTCCTGTAGTTGTGTTTTCAGTTCCTTCATTTCTTTTGGCGCCAACCTGTAGGGTGGTTTAGAGATCGGTGCAGCGCCAGGTATGAGGTCTATGGTGAACTCGACTTCTCTGACTAGGGGTGCCCCGGGGATTTCGTCCGGGAAGACGTCGGTGAATTCGTTTACCACTGGAATGGTTTGTGGCCTGGGGGTTTTGGTGCTCGGGATCAAGGCCTGTTATGAACTTCTTGATCTTGATCCTCTCGGTGGGTACTAGCTCGGGGATGAGGCGGGCCAGTTGGTGGAATCGTTGGTAGTATTCCGTGATTGGGGCTGCACCTTGTTTTAGGTGGAGGAACTCTTCATATACGGTGGCTCTTAGATGATTGGGGTAGAATTGTTCTCGTAGTCGCGTTTTTAGAGTTTCCCAGTTAAATTCGTGGTTTTGTTCACATGCGGGTCCCTCGCGGGCCCACCAGGCATCGGCCTCGTGCCTGAAGTAGAAGGAGGCTATTCTGACTTGGTGGTCTTCTGGGCATTCGGTTATCCGGAATATCTTGTCAAAAGTTCCGATCCATTCCTCGAGGACCGTGGGGTCTTCGTTCCCCGAGAAGGTGGGTGGTTGATGCGCCGAGACTTGGTGGTGGATTTCCAAGTTCTCGTTTGTTGGTAAGGGTTGGGGAATGGTAGTACTCAGTGCCTGGGCAATTTGGGCCAGGCGTTGTAGATTCTGTGTCAAGAATTCCTGAGTGGGGAGTTTTGGTGTTCCTGTCTGTCTCCTTTTTGGTGCCATCCTGGTGTTCATAGGTCGATGTTATTTTGTATTCTCACCTTGATGCAATAAGTGAAGGGGAGAGTTTCTTTAAATCAGAGAGGGATTAAGTGAGGGGGGTTATGTGTAGGTTTCACAATCTCACTGCGCGTCCTATGATTCCTAAATCTTATGTTCCTAAGTACCTAAAGTTCAAGTCTATGTCCTAAGGTTTTTCTTAATAGTCTTATCCTAGGGTCAAACTTAGGCTCTGATACCAACTGTAACACCCCAGATTTTCAAGACTTTTAAAAACTTATATAATAAAGGTGAAATCTCATTAAATCCCAAGCGTAATACAAGAGTACGGGGTGCTATGCCACACCTGAGCTAGAGAACTCAGGTGCACAGGCTAACTAACTAACATCTTCAATAATGTAAATGCATAAGCATGGTGATAGGAATATTTTTGTAAGTTTTGATGAGCCAAATGTATCTTTAGATCCCCTTAGTTTTTAAGTCTTTAGTACAAGCATCATAAATCAGAATATTGAAATTAGAAGGAATCTACCATAGGAAGAACAAAATTAATTTGAGAAATTAATTTTGGTCCTACGAGTATTCATCCGTGAAAGAAGCATAAAGCAATGGCGTTGCAAAAAATGACCGGATGAGCTTAACGGTGAAATGGTAGAGGTCCTTACTCTAAACGATCACACCCGAGATCGATTCCCCCCAAGGACCTATGTTTTTTTAATAAGGCAGATTTTGAAGGAGCTCGATGTGTTCAAAAGAGCACAATGTGAGCTAAAGGAGCACAATGTGTCCGAAGGAGCACAATGTGACCAAATCTGAAAGGAGCACAATGCCACCTAAGAAGCACAATGCTGTCAGAAGAGCACAATGCCACCTAAGAAGCACAATGCTGTCAGAAGAGCACAATGCCACCTAAGAAGCACAATGCTGTCAGAAGAGCACAATGCTACCTAAGAAGCACAATGTTGTCTAAGAAGCACAATGCTGTCAGAAGAGCACAATGCTACCTAAGAAGCACAATGTTGTCAGAAGAGCATAATGTATCAAAAGAAGCACAATGTTCAAAGTCAAGGAGCACGATTTTCAAGTCAAAGGAGCACAATGTGGCAAAAGAGCAAGATGATCAGAAATTGGATAAATTCGAAGGAATTTACTCCAAGTCCACCCACATGCCACAAGACTCCAAAATTGCCTGAAAGACATTTGATCAGAACGGAAAAATATTTATGAAGACATGAATATAAAAACTTATCCTAGAAATAAATTCTATCAGATGAATTTATTTCAAAGATTCGTTGGATATTCAAATTGACAATTAAAGTAATATTTTTAGAAACAACTAGAAAATCAAAGTTGTGCTAAAGAATTACTTTGTCAGGCAAGTTGACAAATCAAATCAAAATTGAAGATCTACTACTGTCAACAATATCAGGCTATGAAGATTCAAATTTCAAAATATCAAATTATCCTACTCCAACGGATATATTTGATTATCTATAAAAAGCCATGAAGACTTGAAGACAAAAGCAGAGATAGAGGTGAACGAGATAGAAGTGCAATACAAGTGCAAAATTCAAAAGTGCTAGTGCTCAAAATATTCTAAGAGACTTAGTCTGAATAGTCTCAAATCTAGTTGGAGAGAGAAATACAAATCCTTGTATTTGTAAATTGTAGAAAGAGTATAGCTGTGTGCAAAACACTCGTAGTTGCTAAGTGTAGCTGTGTGCAAGACACTTAGTTGGCGTTGAGTATAGCTGTGTGCGAAATACTCGGAGTTGAGTATAGCTGTGTGCGAAATACTCAGAGTTGAGTGTAGCTGTGTGCGAGACACTCGGAGCAGGGTGTAGCTGTGTGCAAGACATCCGGAAGAAGTGCCTGTGTAGCACTTGTTCACTATTGTAACTGTGTGTGGAAAATAGTGAATTTCTCCTAGACGTGAAAGGAGAAAAGTGGACTAGGAAGATTACGCCACTTCCGAACCACTATAAATTGCCTCTCTCATTTACATATCGCACTTACATTATTTGCTATATCTATCTATCTCATCCGACTAACCCGTTTATTATTCACAGTTAATCTTAATCATCCGGGTTTAGTGTGTTCTCACGTATGCATGTGACTCAAACTTCTCAAGCTGAAATACTAATTTATTCTAAGCAAGTTTGACATGTTGCATGTAACATTCGTCACACGGACGACGTGACACGATATTTATTTACAATCTTGAATATTGTTATTATATATTGAGTGCACCATCTCCTTTATATATTCAAGATATCTCTGTCACTTTACATATCATTTGTACCTATCTTACTTATACTTGCACACTTAATTTACTAGTTGGGCATAACTCTTTACTATTATTCCGCTGTGCAGTACAAACTTGCTCTATTTACTTGTTACTTAGAGTTGAAGTTACTGAAGAGTTATTTAATTTGAAAAAGCTTGAAAGTCTATTCACCCCCCCTCTAGACTTTCACCACCCTATCGGGACCAACAATTGGTATCAGAGCGGTTGTCTATTTGAGTCAATTTTGACTGCTAGACAGATCTCGAAAAATCAAGATGATGAAAAGAGATAATGCTCTTGCCCAAAATTTATTATTTTCCTTAAAAAAATTTGACGATTGGAAAATTCGCATGCAGGTACATTTATCCGCATTACACGATGAAATGTGGGAAGTAGTTACAAGTGGTCCTATTGAGATTTTACAAGTCAACACTTCATCTGTACAAACAAGTGACACTGCACAGTACATTCCAAAACCAAAAGTGGAATGGTCTCGTGAAGATAGAACAAGAAATAACTTGGACAATATTGCCAAGGATATTTTGTTTAAATCTATCGATGACACGATATTTCCAAAAGTTCGAAAGTGTCAATCCGCGAAGGAAGTATGGGAAACGCTCATTCAAATTGGTGAAGGAGACGAACAAGAAAAGGATAATAAACTCACTATAGCATTAAAGAAATTCGAGGATTTCAAAATGCTAACCGGCGAGAATATTACCGACATGGAAACAAGATTTGCCAAAATCTTAGGAGAGATTAATGATCTTGGAAAAGATATTAATCAAAAAGAAATCTCACTCAAAATTCTACGTGGTCTACCATCTACATGGGACATGAAGGTCATAGCCATGAGAGATCATAGGGATCTAAAACCCTATCAACCGATAAGCTCTTTAGTGATCTAAAAGCTTATGAATTTGAGATGAAATCAAGATTAGAGGAAGATCATGAAGAAAAGAACAACGCGCTTATAGCCGAGCAACCATCAACCTCAAGGTCAGTACAAAATGTTGAATTATTGCCTAATGATCAATTTGCTCTCTTTGTCAAGAAATTCAGGAAATTCATGAAGAGAAGCAACTACAAGAAAAATCCACAAGGGAAATCATGGAATACAACGAAGAATTCGAAGAAAGAAATTATTGAGGAAGATTCAAATTTGTGTTACAACTGTAGAAAACCGGGACACTTTGCAACAAGTTGTTCATATCCCAAGGTGAGTAAAAGTCAGTACACAAATGTTACTAACCCTCAACAGGAAGAATTCAAGCCCAAAGATAAAAGATTAAAAGAAAGAAGAAAAGCACTCATCAATGACCCACTTGAAATAAGTGAGTCAGAAGAATCTTCAAGTGATGAAAGTGACACCTCAAAGGATGACAATGCAATGTTTTGCATGAGCATCTCCAACAACACACCACACGAGGACATGTGTCTTATGGCTAATGGACATGAAGAAAATGAGGTAACATCTAAATCTTATGACTCTGTTAATTCTTCATTTTCTAGAGAGTCCCTCTTTCACTTAATGGAAGAATGTCAAACCGTAATGGACACTCACTCTCAACTCAAAGAGCGCAATAATCATCTGATTCTTGAAAAAGATCAATTAAATGAAAAATTGCAAAATGCTCTACTTGAAGTGAAAGACTTGAAAGATAAAATTATTTGTCTTCAAGAAGAGTGTAAATCAAGGGAAGTGAGAGAACACAACCTGAGAGAGGTTATAGCAACATTTACGCATTCATCCAAAATAATGGACAAAATGGTAAATATGCAAAAACCCTCAAGTGATAAACCGGACTTGGTTATGATCCATCGTGTTCTCAAGCCTCCGAGAAATTGACCAATTCTAATACTACTTTAAGTAATAAAGTTCAAGTAGTAAAATTTGTAAAAGGTCAAGAAAGCACAGTGAGACAAGGAATTGGTTACCAAACTGATGTCAAAATTAACACTGTTGGACCAAAGCCTCAAAGAAACAATATTTCGTCCAAACAGTACACTAAAAGACGAAAGTTTGTTCCTAAATGGAAATACACCAATGAGTCTAGTGCACAAAGTCCTCATAGGAAAATGGGAAGAAATCCGAGGATTGGGGCAAGGAGATTCTATCCCTCTAAACAAGATTGGTTTGGAAATATTAAACCATGGACTAAGTCCAGATTTAATGTTTATCACAGGCCCAAACAATCTATATCCCACGTGCCAAGAAATCGAGTCAATTTTCAAAAACCGGCACAAAAAATGTTTTCAAAAATTAAATATGATTATAATGTATTTAATGGTTACCAATCACCTAAACTTAGATCAGTGAGTACAAGGTGGATTTGGGTACCAAAAATGACTAACACCCAAGGACCCAAGTCAAGTTGGGTACCTAAAAATGTTTAATTCATTTGCAGGAAGTTTGGTACTTCGATAGTGGATGTTCTAGACACATGACTGGAAATAAATCAAGTCTTGTGAATCTTAAAAATATCGAAGGACCAAAAGTCGTATTCGGTGGAAATGAACGATACGGCATAACAAAAGGAATCGGTACAATATTTCAAAATGGTTTGAAAATCGAAGATGTATCCTTTGTTGAAGGTCTAAAATTCAACTTGTTAAGTACAAGTCAATTTTGTGACAAAGGATATCTAGTAGAGTTCTTCAAAGAGAAGTGCCAAGTGAAAAATAATTCCACAGGAGATGTTGTTCTCGAAGGAATAAGAAAGAAAAATATGTACGTTGTGGATTGGAACACAACAAAAGAATCAGTGTGTCTACTAGCAAACAACTCACACGCAACAAGTTGGGAATGGCACAAGAAGTTGAATCATCTAAACTTCAAGACTATCAACAAGCTAGCAAGAAACAAATTAGTTGAAGGTCTACCCGACATTGTCTACAAGAAAGATCAAATATGTGATGCTTGCCAAAGAGGAAAGCAAGTCAAGTCATCTTTCAAATCCAAAGCTCAAGAATCTACAACAAGACCGCTAAGTCTAGTACACATGGATTTATTTGGTCCAGTAGACCCAGCAAGTCTAAAGTGGTAAGAAATATACACTAGTTGTTGTTGATGACTTTTCCAGGTACACATGGACAATATTTCTCAAAAAGAAAAATGAAGTGGAGCAAAAGTAGCCAGAGCTACTGAAGCTACTACAAAATGAGAAAGACTTGAAAATTGCAAAAATCCGAACGGATCGTGGAACTGAGTTCGTGAATCAAGTGATTGAAGCCTACTGCAATTCCCAAGGAATTCTACATCAACTATCTGCCGCACGTACACCTCAACAAAACGGTGTAGCCGAAAGAAGAAATAGAACGCTAAAAGAAGCCGCACGAGTGATGATTACGTCAGCCGAGCTACCTAAAAGATATTGGGCTGAAGCAATCAACACCGCTTGCTACACACAAAATCGGAGCTTGATACATAAGTCTTACAATAAGACTCCGTACGAATTATGGAAAGGGAGAAAACCTAAACTCAACTATTTCCATACTTTTGGTATCAAATGTTTTATTCTTAATAATGGAAAAACATATCTAAAGACTTTTGATGAGCGTGCAGATGAAGGAATATTTTTGGGATATTCATCTACCAGTAAAGCATTCAGAGTATTGAACAAGAAATCAATGGTGGTAGAAGAATCAATTCATGTCACATTTGATGAAGCTCATATGAAGGAAACCCAAAGCAACAAAAATGATCAGGAGATTTGTCAAGTTGAAAAATCATTTAATGATGCTGACATATCTTTTAAAGATCAAATTGTACAGGGTATGGAGCAATTGGACATTGATTGCAATAGTGAAGGATACGTGGAAGCCAATGAAGATGCACACGTGGAAAATCAAAACTCTCAAGTCAATATACAAATTGGAGATCAATCTGATGAGCAAAATGTGTCTACCTCCAATTTACCTACTGAACAGGGAAACGTGGAAAGCTCATACAATCTACAACCTGACTTGAGATGGCTCAAAAATCACCCTCCAGAGCTAGTGATTGGAGATCCACGAGAAGGAGTAAAAACAAGGTCATCAAGTATAAATTCTTTATTCTCTTGTTTTCTTTCTCAGGTGGAGCCCACACGCATTGAAGAAGCACTAAGTGATCTAGATTGGATCAATGCAATGCAAGAAGAGCTTGAACAGTTTAAGAGAAATGACGTATGGGAATTAGTTCCAAAACCTGAAAATTACAATGTAATTGGAACAAAATGGGTCTTTCGGAATAAAGCTAATGAGGATGGAATCGTCATTCGAAATAAAGCACGTTTAGTGGCAAAAGGATATTCACAAGAAGAAGGCATAGATTTCGATGAAACGTTTGCACCCGTTGCAAGACTAGAAGCCATCAGAATATTTCTAGCTTATGCCGCATACATGAATTTCACTGTCTATCAAATGGACGTGAAAAGTGCATTTTTGAATGGCTTACTTGAAGAGGAAGTCTACGTTGAACAACCTCCCGGTTTCGAGGTAAAAGGTGATATTAATAAGGTCTACAGATTAAAGAAGGCGTTATATGGGTTAAAACAAGCACTGAGAGCTTGGTATGACACCCTATCAACGTTCCTAATTAACTGTGGTTTCACAAAAGGCCTTGTTGATAAAACCTTATTTAGAATTCAAGAAAATGATCACATTTTATTGGTACAAATTTATGTTGATGATATTATATTTGGTAGTACTAATAAAACTTTATGTGAGAAATTTTCCAAGGTAATGCAGAATAAGTTCGAGATGAGCATGATGGGAGAGTTGAACTACTTTCTTGGTTTACAAGTAAAGCAACTCAATGAAGGAATATTCATCAATCAGGCCAAATACACGAAAGATCTTATAAAGAAATTCGGTCAAGATGGAAAATCCTCAATCAAGATCCTGATGAGCACATCTTTAAGATTGGATAAAGATGATGAAGGCAAGGACTTTGACGAAACAAAATATCGAGGAATGATTGGATCATTACTATACCTCACTGCAAGTCGACCAGATATATCTTACTCAGTGGGAGTATGTGCTAGGTTCCAGTCAAAGCCAAAAGAGAGTCATCTTCTTGCTACCAAGAAAATCATCCGATACTTAAAAGGAACAGTCAATGTGGGATTATGGATCCCAAAGAAGGTAATTTTACACTAACTGGTTTCTCAGATGCAGATTTTGCAGGATGTAAAATCGATCGCAAAAGTACTTCAGGAACGTGCCAGTTCTTAGGGGGAAGATTGGTATCATGGTTTAGAAAAAAGCAAAACTCCATAGCCACGAGTACAACCGAAGCTGAATATATAGCTGCTGGGAGTTGTTGCGCGCAAATTCTTTGGATGAAACAACAACTGAAAGATTATGGCGTGAATTGTGAAAATGTCAATATATTGTGTGACAATACAAGTGCTATTGCCATAACACATAATCCCGTGTTACATTCAAGAACAAAACACATTGATGTGAGACATCATTTTATCTGGGATCATGTTGAAAAGAAGAATTATCAATCGAATACATCCCGACCGAGAATCAATTAGCTGATATTCTCACAAAGCCTCTGTGTGAATCAAGATTTTCGAAATTGAGACACGAAATGGGCATGATTGAATTGAGCTAAGTTTCTAACTCTATTCTAATTATAAGCTCAATTTTTCATCTGATATTTCGACACTTTATCTGATTTAAATTTTCGTGCCTATGTGTCACACATGCAAAAGTTGTCACAATCTTTTTAAAGTCCACCTATATCTATTAAATGGTGTTAAAGCACATAGTGCTTATATATCTTTCTAACCGTATATCTATATACATATATACAAGTAGAAATCATTTAGATATGCCAAATCTTACCATTTAAGATGATAAGATGGTGTATGATAGAATGTCTTAAATGAGAACACCTTTTTATGTAGTTGTGCACAATAAATAGTCTAGAAAGAATAGATTTCTCTTTCTTCCATCTACATAAAAAACGTGTAGATACATACATATTATTTTCGAACAGATTTAGTGCTCTTTGAATTTTATTTCAGGTAAAATCAGTCCGAGTATCTAAATTTTTGGCGCCACATCAGCAGACAAATTGGATGGAGAATATATACCTAAACTAACTATCAGTTAGGTCAAAGTTGGAAGCTATTGGAATATCAAAAATACCCCTCACTTATTAAAAGTCAACATTTAATTGTGAGGATATTTGTGTAAAGACACCTCTTTCTACCAATCGGTTGGAGAAGCCACCATCACACTCAAATTTTCAAAAGCCTTTCATCTTCCATAGCCGAAATACAAACCTCTTCTTCCAAAAATTCTCAATCCCTCAAATCTCCTAAAAATATCAATCGCATTATGGCCACCATTGGAGATACAAGCTCACAAACGAATGAGGAACACACCACACAACTCAATCTTACAAAGCTAGCAGTGGGAATCAAGGCCGGAGGAAGTTTTGACCCTCAAGGATTTCTAAAAGAAGCCGAGAACTCTCATCTTGCACAAAGAATCATCCATGCACTTCAACATAGTAATCTCATGAGGTTATGTTCTTATCCATACTCAGGATTTTATGATGAAGATGTAGCAGAATTTTATATGAATGCCAAGGTTGTTGATGGACCATTGAGTCCACCGTGAATGGAACTCTCATCACCATTGATGACACGAGTTACACACAACCTTTG